>NW_024070203.1:2516600-2717221 GCF_014754425.2 Oryx dammah | reverse complement strand
TCCCCGGTCTCTCTCCGCCGCCCCCTCTCCCCCACGACGGCGGCCCGAAGCCAACTCACCGCGGCCCCGCGATGACGCGCCCCGGAGCCCCCGGGGGCCGGGTCGCCCCGCGGGCCAGCCGCAAACTTTTCCCGGGCCTCGCGGCGCGGCGGGCCCGTCGGGTCGGGCCGGGCGGCGCCGTTGTCCCGCACCGGCCGCCCGCGCGCCCTTTGTGTCCCGCGCCGCCCGCCGCCCCCTGACAGCTGACGGGCCGCGGCGCCGCCGGGGAGGCGAGGGAAGCTGACAGACGCGCCTCCGGAGCGGCCGCCCCGCGAGAGACGGCACCGCCCGCCGGCGGCCTCCCCGCGCCGCCCGGCCTCCCGCAGGCTCCGCGCCGCCCGGCCTCCCGCAGGCTCCGCGCCGCCCGCAACCCCGGCCCGGCAGCCGCACAGCCTTGCTCGGCTCTCTGCCGCCGGCGCGCTCCGTCAGGACCCGGCCCCGCCCCGCCCCGGCCCCGCCTCGGCCCCGCCCCTGCCCGCTCCCTCCAATGAGTGAGGCTCGCTGGGGCCAGCTCCGCCCAATAAGGAGCCGGGGAGCGCGGCCCGGCCCCGGGAGGCGAGCCAATAGGAGGCGACTCCGGCAACACACCCGCCCCGAGCCCTGGGAGCCTACTGCTCAGAGGGCCGTGGGGGAACTGGACCGCCGCCGGAACGAGTGGGTTGGGCCGGGCGAAGCAGCCGAGCATAGGTTTAGTCCGGGGGAGCGCCGGGCTGCAGGGCGGTACTAGAGTATGAGATGCAGACGAAAGTGGGGACACTGGACGCTCCTCCTTTAGTTGTCCTGCTCCCCACCCCGAACTTACACTCCTTTTCTGCCCGAAGTTCACGCAGAAAAGCAAGCCGCACAAACTCGCTGCGGCCGGTGACTGTCCCAGTTCAGGCCTGGCCTTTCCTCTGGGGCTCTGCGCCAAGGGTTCCGTCAGGCAGCGCTCAAGATGCTGCGCCGCAGTCCGTAGCTCTTGTTTCTGCCCTTAATAAAATCGTCGGAATGCTAGGGATCTGCAAGTGGGGGTGGGGGTGGGGGACGGGGGTCAGTTTCCATCCTGCTGCAAAACGCAGGTGCTCATGGCACTTGCCAGGTCTTTTTTTTTTTTTTTCTTTCTAAAAGAAAATTGCAATGAAAAATAATACAAAAAAATAATTTCTGTATGCAAGTCATCTTTACTGTGAGCTTTATTTCTTTAAGAAACTCGCGTTCTATCTTCAAAGGGCGTTAAATTATATAGCCAAGTAGACTATTACATACTCCTGTTTAGTCGCTAAGTCGTGTCCGACTGTTTTGCGATCCCGCCAGGCTCCTCTGTCCATGGGATATTTCCAGGCAAGTATACTGGAATGAGTTGCCGTTTCCTTCTCCAGGTATATAGTATGTATGTAACATTAACACACACACAGAGGAGAGACTTAAATAGACCACTGGTTATAAAAGCTGTTAACACAAAAGCTTGCAAATTATAAGCATTCTATTGTTTCTTTGCTGTGAATAGGATTACCCATTTGTTGTTGGTCATGCAAGGCTTGTAAGCTTTATTGAGAGCTCTTTACTGAAAGCGAATTACGTATGGTGAAAACAGTTTTGATAACACATATTTGCAAATGTTAAAATCAAACCACATTTATCTGTACTTCAAATAGCTGACACCTTCAGTTTATTTCTTCTGGTAATAGACTGCAGTTAAACATTTTTGTGCAGATATGACCTCTTGCTTCTGCATGCATTTTTAAAAATAATTTTATTTATTTATTTTGGCTGTTCTGGGTCTTCCTTGCTGCAGAGGCTTTCTCTAGTTGTGGTGAATGGGGACTACCCTATAGTTTGTACAGGCTTCTCTTTGCAGTGGCTTCTCTTGTTGCAGAGTACAGGCTTTAGGGTGTGTGGACTTCTCGTTGTGCCACATGGTCTCAGCAGTTGCTGTTCCCCCTACGCTAGAGTACAGGTTAAATAGTTGGGGCACCTGGGCTACTTGCTTCATGGCATTTGAGATCTTCCCAGACCAGGACTGGAAGCTGTGTCCCTGCATTGGCAGGTGAATTCTTTACCACTGAGCCACCAGGAAAGCCCTGCTTAAAGTATTTTGCTGACCAGATTTCGTTTTTTAATGATGATCTGTACAATGAACCAAAAGAAGGAAAAGGAAAGAGAGAGAGAGGTCAAACCAAGTGATGAATGGCTTTTGTTACCCTCTTGCTTTCATGATTGAAACTTACCACACCTTGTCAACTTTAAGAGATAGTATGGACCTTAGGTTTTCCCTGGTGGCTCAGAGGGTAAAGCATCTGCCTGCAATGCGAGAGACCTGGGTTCAATCCCTGGGTTGGGAAGATCCCCTGGAGAAGGAAATGGCAACCCACTCCAGTATTCTTGCCTGGAGAATCCCGTGGACAGAGAAGCCTGGTAGTCCACAGTCCATGGGGTCGCAAAGAGTCAGACATGACTGAGCAACTTCACTGACTCAAGACTAAGATTTATCAGATGATTCAGATTCTGGATTGACCTGAACCAAAGCTCTTAATGACTAATTCTGTCATAAAAGGTCAATATCTCAAACTCTGTCTGCCTTATGGAGGGACGTTGAGGTTCAACGTTGAGGAGCATTTTGTCAACAGTGTGTTTTCTCTAGGATGTTGTGCCGAGTCTTTTTGACAAGCACGTGTCAATATACTAGCCTGATAGCAGCTTATTAGTATTTCCTCTGACTGCACATTTTTCCATCTGAAATATTTTTTGAGTCCATCAGTTTTCCTTCAAACTAGATGTGAATGAAATTTCTGCCTCTTAATTCTAGAGCAAAGCTGTACTTCTGAGTGTCTTCCTTGCATCCCCTCTTTCTTTGTTTCCTTTTTCTCCCTTTTTAAATGGAGAAGATGCTATGAGAAAAATTGAATGTATGCTATGACTGGCAATATGCACAGTTTTACATGGAAATCGTTATTGTCTGGGTCAGATTTCTACCCATATAATCAGGTAACTTTGCAGGCATTTATTAGGGCTTCCCAGGTGGTGCTAGAGGTAAAGGACCCACGTGCCAATGCAGGAGACATAAGTGATCCTGGTTCAGTTCCCGTGTCAGAAAGAGCCCCTGGAGAACGGCATGGCAATCCACTCCAGTACTCTTGCCTGGACAATTCCATGGACAGAGGAGCCTGGTGACCTACAGTCCATAGGATCTCAAAGAGTCAGACATGACTGAAGTGACTTAGCACTCACACATTAGGGATTCACTTAAGGCAATTGTGCTTAATTTTCAAAGAGGAAACCAAAGGCATATTTTAAGAGATATTTCCATGTGTCATAATGTAATTTGTTTACTTTGTTCAAAAATATGCAACCTAGTACAGAAGTTTAAATATTACCTCTAACAAATGTACATATGGTAACACTACAATGTGAAATTTGCTAAATTTAATTGAACCAGCAGTTGTTATTTTCAACTAGTTAACTGCACAGATTTGACTTTCTGATTGAAAATTGTGGAAGAATTAATGAATATGAATCAAATAGGCATGACTTATTAAGTGTAAGACAAAACCAGTATTGGGTGTTAGCAATCTATTACAGGGAATGAATATTTTATTAATTCTCTGGATGATATTCATGATTCTACCATGGTGATGCCTCATTCACTAAGTGATAGTTTCAAAGATTTTTCTTAATGATTTTTTCATCAGTTGTCCAAATGGGACAGGAGAGCTGTTGCTGATTTAGAGATCTCTCAGTTTTAACACATATTTAAATGTAACTACTGCTGAGTTTTCCAAATTTGCTGGTATACTGAGTGAAGCAATATCACAGCATCATCTTTCAGGATTTGAAATAGCTCAACTGGAATTCCATCACCTCCACTAGCTTTGTTCATAATGATGCTTTCTAAGGCCCACTTGACTTCACATTCCAGGACATCTGGCTCTCAGTGAGTGATCACACCATCATGATTATCTGGGTCATGAATATCTTTTTTGTACAGTTCTTCTGTGTATTCTTGCCACCCCTTCTTAATATTTTCTGCTTCTGTTAGGTCCATACCATTTCTGTCCTTTATCAAGCCCATCTTTGCATGAAATGTTCCCTTGGTATCTCTAATTTTCTTGAAGAGATCTCTAGTCTTTCCCACTCTGTTGTTTTCCTCTCTTTCTTTGCACTGATCACTGAAGAAGGCTTTCTTATCTCTCCTTGCTTTTCTTTGGAACTCTGCATTCAGATGCTTATATCTTTCCTTTTCTCCTTTGCTTTTCGCTTCTCTTCTTTTCAGAACTATTTGTAAGGCCTCCTCAGACAGCCATTTTTCTTTTTTGCATTTCTTTTCCATGGGGATGGTCTTAATCCCTGTCTCCTGTACAATGTCACAAACCTCCGTCCATAGTTCAAGCTGGTTTTAGAAAAGGCAGAGGAACCAGAGATCAAACTGCCAACATCTGCTGGATCATCAAAAAAGCAAGAGAGTTCCATAAAAACAACTATTTCTGCTTTATTGACTATGCCAAAGCCTTTGACTGTGTGGATCACAATAAACTGTGGAAAACTCTAAAAGTGATGGGAATACCAGACCACCTGACCTGTCTTTTGAGAAACTTGTATGCAGGTCAGGAAGCAACAGTTAGAACTGGGCATGGAACAACAGACTGGTTCCAAATTGGTAAAGGAGTACTTCAAGGCTATATATTGTCACCCTGCTTATTTAACTTCTATGCAGAGTACATCATGAGAAATGCTGGGCTGGAAGAAGCACAAGCTGGAATCAAAATTGCCGGGAGAAATATCAATAACCTTATGGCAGAAAGTGAAGAGAAACTAAAAAGCCTCTTGATCAAAGTGAAAGAGGAGAGTGAAAAAGTTGGCTTAAAGCTCAACATTCAGAAAACGAAGATCATGGCATCCGGTCCCATCACTTCATGGGAAATAGATGGGGAAACAGTGAAAACAGTGAAAACAGTGTCAGACATTTTTTTTTTTTTTTTTTGAGCTCCAAAATCACTGCAGATGGTGATTGCAGCCATGAAATTAAAAGACGCTTACTCCTTGGAAGGAAAGTTATGACCAACCTAGATAGCATATTGAAAAACAGAGATATTACTTTGCCAACAAAGGTCCATCTAGTCAAGGCTATGGTTTTTCCAGTAGTCAGGTCAGGTATGGATGTTAGAGTTGGATGGTGAAGAAAGCTGAGCGCCAAAGAATTGATGCTTTTGAACCGTGATGTTGGAGAAGACGCTTGAGAGTCCCTTGGACTGCAAGGAGATCCAACCAGTCCATCCTAAAGGAGATCAGCCCTGGGTGTTCTTTGGAAAGACTGATGCTGAAGCTGAAACTCCAATACTTTGGACACCTCATGTGAAGAGTTGACTCGTTGGAAAAGATCCTAATGCTGGGAAGCATTCTGGGCAGGAGGAGAAGGGGACGACAGAGGTTGAGATGGCTGGATGGACGGGGGTTTCGGTAGACACCGGGAGTTGGTGATGGACATGGAGGCCTAGTGTGCTGCAGTCCACGGGGTCGCAAAGAGTTGGACACGACTGAGTGACTGAACTGAACTGAAATGTAAGTAGGGAAGCTGTGACTTTGGGGGTAATTTAGCATTTGTAAAGATAATTTTTTTAACGCAAGACATAAGGTCTTTTATAAATTGTATCACATGATAAGTGGTAATATGCCCAATGATAATATTTTTTTCTCTGTATTTTTACATTTAAGATACTATCATCTTAATATTGTTTCATCAGTGAGCATAACATATAAATGGATTCCCATCTTCTGGATTTTGATCATTGATTTGCCTCTGGATTTTTGTGTGTCTTAGACAAACTGGATTCTCATGTGAGTTTTCTTCAATCCACTGGATCCAATTCACTGGTTTGAAGATATTGTTATTAGGAACACTAAAATAATAACTATAAAGAGAGTGCATGGATAAATACTTTGCTTGTTTTTCTTTCTATTTTGGACTCAAATGGGGGAAAATTCATTTTGTGAACTACAATATCAGCTGCTTTTAAGACTGCTTTTACAAAACATATTTTTCTTATTTCTTGAACCTAACCCTGGAGTGTTTCCTTGTTGTAGGATATGTTTATAGTAAGAGTTGTTTATAAGCTTGTGAAGGAACAGAGAGAAAATTCCATAAATCACAGGTGATAAGCACTTTAAACTTCTGTCCCCATTTTATCTTGGGCCACAGTCCTTGAAGAAAATTGTTTTAAAGTTTAGTATTAGGAGAAATTTTGTTTCTTTGGAATTAGATCTTTGAGCTATCAAGATGCTCTGAACTAAATTTATAGCTTGATTTAGGAAAGTATTATGCCCCCCTTCACTGTGTTTTTTAAATATATATAAACATAATATTTATCCTGTCTTCATTTATTTATTTTTCACCATAAGAGCTGACTCATTTGAAAAGACCCTGATGCTGGGAAGGATTGAGGGCAGAAGGAGAAGGGGATGACAGAGGATGAGATAGTTGGATGGCATCACCAACTCAATGGACATGAGTTTGGTTAAACTCCGGGAGTTGGTGATGGACAGGGAGGCCTGGTGTGCTGTGGTTCATGGGGTCGAAAAGAGTCGGACACGACTGAGCCACTGAACTGAACTGATACATTTCTATCTTATATTTTTATGTATATGTTTTATTTAAGTTATCTAAAATACTTTCTGAAATGTTAATACCATGTTATTAACTGCATATGTGTGCTGTGCTTAGTGGCTCAGTGGTGTCCAACTCTTTGCGATCTTGTGGACTGTGGCCTGTTAGGCTCCTCCATCCATGGGATTCTCCAGACAAGAATAGTGAAATAGGATGCCATGCCCTCCTCCAGAGGATCTTCCCAAACACAGGGATCGAATGCAGGTGTCCCCAGTTGCAGGCGGCTTCTTTACCATCTGCGCCACCAGGGAAGTCCTATTAAATGCATAATGACATGTTTTGAGCCATAGGTAAACCCTGGGTCTCCTGAGCTCGTGTCACTTACACAGAATGTGTAGGAAGGGCAGCAGGAACACGATTCTGTTGTTCCTTCTCAGAGGAAGCAGAGTCTGATTCACCAGGCACAACGTCTCAAAACTGTTTTCAGAGAGGCAGAAAAATATAGTGGTACACGATAGGGAAAGTTTATTACACTTATTTTTTAAGGTTATGGGAAACATATATTTATGGGTTTTCTGCAAAATCATGGGTTTAACTCAAAAATAGGATATTTGACTTAGATACAAACTGAAATGCATAGTATAAATTATGCTAAAATCATGGTCACTTCCCACATTATCCATCAGTAGTCGTTATGCTTAATACAGTAATCCCTTAGAATATGTTTCAAATGCAATAAACCTTTCCACTAGGATTAGTATACACCCATTTCCTTCCATTTCAGTAGTCTCTTTTAGAAAATAAACAAGGCATCTGCTTGTTTTCAGATAATATTCCATCATGGTTTTATTTTCAAAGGTTAGCCTACTAAGATCTTTTTTTAGAACCACTGCAGAATTTCATCTTATCGTTTTGTTTTGTTTTATGAGATATATAATTAACTCTAACTCACAGATTAAGAAAACCATATATCCCTTTGAAATACAGTCTTTACACAAAATTGATGGTTGCACCCCTTTCCCTGGCCAACAAGTCGGTATGTAGGAGGTGCTCAGTGAAGAAAAAGCAACTCGATCTGACATAAATTATAAAAATATTTTTTATCAGCTCTTATAATTTGCAGTCCACTTTACTACCATGAAAAAAGAAATGAATAACTAGCTGATAGAAGGTAGAAGATGAGAGATAAGACCAAAAGTGGGGAGATGGATAGAGGTGCCAACAGCCTCACTCCACCCAGAAGGGTGTCAAGAAACTGAGCAACATTTACTGGATGAGAAACACAGCTGTCAGTAGATATTTCTAAATCACAAGGAGCAAAACTTAAAATAATAATGAAATTATCAAAGTTGTAGAGATGTTGAGGAAAGAACTACCGTAAAGGAACTAAAACGTCATTTCACACAGTCAAGGGTCAAATGCATAAAGAGATAAAAAGACAAATATACATGTACATTATTCTTTAAATTTCATGTTTTTTTTTCAAATGAGGTTATTATTTCATTTTTCCAAAAGCGACACGTGAAAGACTTTTTCTTTTGGGGGATGTTGCCATTGGGCAGGAGGAGAATTATTGTTTGATTTTTTTTTTCAAGTGTGAATATTGTTTCTTTTTGAACTAATATATATTGGTGTTAGTTTCAGGTGTACAAAAAAGTGAATCAGTTATACATATACATATGTTCACCCTTTTAAAGATTCTTTCCCCCTATGTGTCATTACTGAGCACTGAGTAGAGTTTCTTGTGCTAAACAGTAGGTCCTTGTTGCTTTGCTGTTGTGTGGTAGCTGAATCATGTCAACTCTTCTGTGACCCATGGGACTGTAGCCCCCGAGGCTCCTCTGGCCATAGAATTTCCTAGGCAAGAATACTGGAGTGGGTTGCCATTCCTTCTCCTTGCTGCTTACCTATTTTATATATAGCAGTCTGGATATGTTAATCCCAAACTCCTGGTTAATCCCTCCTCCCCTCTGGTAAGGGCTTCCAGTGGCTCAGTGGTAAAGAACCAGCCTGTCAATGCAAGCGATGTGAGCTTGATCCCTGGATCAGGAAGATCCCCTGGAGAAGGAAATGGCAACCCACCCCAGTATTCTTGCCTGAGAAATCCCATGGACTGAGGAGCCTGGCGGGCTTCAGTTCATGGGGTTGCAAGACGCCAACAGGACAATAAACAGCAAACACTTTTGGTAATCACAAATTTGTTTCCTATGTCTGTGGCTTTATTTCAGCTTTGTAAATAAGTTCATTTGTATCATTTTTTTCAATGAAAGTCTTCAATGTTGCAAAAAAGTTTTAGCATGAAATTTATTAAAAAATAAATGTAACGAATCAATGTAACTTGAAAAACCAGAGTTCTAAAGTATTTAGGGTAGGATAAACACTGGGTTTAAGCCCTAGTATGCTGAAATACAAGCATTAATCAGGAATGTATCAATATATGGTGGTTTTAAGAAAGCAAATACAATGGATACATTGTGAAATTATTATGTTTTCTTCACAAGCAATTCATAATGTAGTAGACTATCTTTTTTGTGTGTGCCTGAGAACAACTGTGCCTCTGGAGCCCACAGATTCTAGTACAGACTGGGTACGGAAGGGTGTTTGTTAAATGCCTGTTTGTTTCTTAATTGCGTCATTTGAAACCATTTGACTCAGCACACAGGAAGACTCAGTAGAAAATGTGTTCAATTGTGAACTCTGTAGCTTGAGAAATGACTGAAAATTATGCAGAAGATTCTGTGGAAAGTTACAAAGGAATTAGAAATCTGGAACACAGAATATTTGAGAAATTGATATTGATGAGTTTGGGGGTTCCAGATTTTTCAGATGTGATTCATTGCTAATTTTCTGTGTCAGTGAAGGAGAATATTGGGGCTGCTGTGAGGTGCTCCACTGGGGATCTTTTGGAATCAGTTCTTGGATAAAAGGGAAATAAATCTGCTAGACTAGTAGTCTGCATCGTAAATATTCAAAAGCAAGGAAAAGAATAATTACTAGAAACCATGAAGGAAAAGTTCCAGAAAAACATATATTTCTGCTTTATTGACTATGCCAAAGCCTTTGACTGGGTGGATCACAATAAACTGTGGAAAATTCTGAAAGAGATGGGAATACCAGACCACCTGACCTGCCTCTTGAGAAACCTATATGCAGGTCAGGAAGCAACAGTTAGAAATGGGCATGGAACAACAGACTGGTTCCAAATTGGCAAAGGAGTACATAAAGGCTATATATTGTCACCCTGCTTATTTGACTTCTATGCAGAGTACATCATGAGAAATGCTGGGCTGGAAGAAGCACAAGCTGGAATCGATTGCCGGGAGAAATATCAATAACCTCAGATATGCAGATGACACCACCCTTATGGCAGAAAGGGAAGAGGAGCTAAAAAGCCTCTTGATGAAAGTGAAAGAGGAGAGTGAAAAAGTTGGCTTAAAGCTCAACATTCAGAAAACAAAGATCATGGCATCTGGTCCCATCACTTCATGGCAAATAGATGGGGAAATAGTGGAAACAGTGTCAGACTTTATTTTTCTGGGCTCCAAAATCACTGTAGATGGTGGCTGCAGCCATGAAACTAAAAGATTCTTACTCCTTAGAAGGAAAGTTATGACCAACCTAGATAGTATATTCAAAAGCAGAGACATTACTTTGCCAACAAACGTCCATCTAGTCAAGGCTATGGTTTTTCTAGTGGTCACGTATGGATGTGAGAGTTGGACTGTGAAGAAGGCTGAGCGCCGAAGAATTGATGCTTTTGAACTGTGGTGTTGGAGAAGACTCCTGAGAGTCCCTTGGACTGCAAGGAGATCCAACCAGTCCATTCTAAAGGAGATCAGCCCTGGGATTTCTTTGGAAGGAATGATGCTAAAGCTGAAAGTCCAGTACTTTGGCCACCTCATGTGAAGAGCTGACTCATTGGAAAAGACCCTGATTCTGGGAGCAATTGGGGGCAGGAGGAGAAGGGGATGACAGAGGATGAGATGGCTAGATGGCATCACCGACTCAATGGACACGAGTTTGAGTGAACTCCGGGAGTTGGTAATGGACAGGGAGGCCTGACGTGCTGCAATTCATGGGGTTGCAAAAGGTTGGACACGACTGAGCGAGTGAATTGAACTGAACTGAACTGATGAAGGAAGAAAAGGGGTGTGTGTGTGTGTATCTGAGGGATTAAACGGAATCAATGTTTGGATCCCCAAATATTTGGATTGCCTGTCAGTAGATACAGAAAAGGATAAATATAAAAAACAAATGCAGGAAAAAAATTAAAGAATCATTATGGGAGTAAAAATTACTGTCAGAATGTAATGTTTTTTAATCCTAGTATGTAAACTTTATTTTATAATGTGCTCTCACACTTGGAGGCTTTCCAAGTGGCTCAGTGGTAAAGAATCTGCCTGCCAGTGCAGAAGATGCAGGGGACTCAGGTTCGATCCCTGGGTCGGGAAGATCCCCTGCAGGAGGAAATGGCACCCCACTCCAGTATTCATACCTGAAAAACCCCACAGACAGAGGAGCCTGGGGGGCTACAGTCCATGGGGTCACAAACATCTGGACAGGATTGAGCGACTAAGCACACATACAGCCATTTGGAGAGAGTATTCGTGGAAACTACCTGAATTCTAACCAAAGCATTCTCTCGTCAGTGGAATCTTTCCAAAGTTGTCTGAAAATAAACACATCAATAAATGTTGGATTTTTGTTTTAATTTGGAAAGAACCTTCATGTGTGATTGCTGCTGCTGCTGCTAAGTCGCTTCAGTCATGTCCGACTCTGCGCAACGCCGTGGACTGCAGCCTATCAGGCTCCTCCATCCATGGGATTTTCCAGGCAAGAATACTGAAGTGGGTTGCCATTCCTTCTCCAGTGCATGAAAGGGAAAAGTGAAAGTGAAGTCGTTCAGTCGTGTCCGACTCTTCCTGACCCCATGGACTGCAGCCTACCAGGCTCCTCCTTCCCTGGGACTCTCCAGGCAAGAATAGTGGAGTGGGTTGCCATTTCCTTCTCCAACGGATGCATGCATGTTAAACAGCTTCAGTCGTGTCCGACTCTGTGTGACCCCAGAGACAGCAGCCCATCAGGCTCCCCGTCCCTGGGATTCTCCAGGCAAGAACACTGGAGTGGGGTGCCATTCCTTCTCCAATACATGAAAGGGAAAAGTGAAAGTGAAGTTGTTCAGTCGTGTCCGACTCGTGTCCGACCCGTGTCCGACCCTGTGTGACCCCATGGACGGCAGCCCACCAGGCTCCCCGGTCCCTGGAACTCTCCAGGCAAGAACACTGGAGTGGGCTGCCTTTTCCTTCTCCACATGTGTCATTAGATCCATTAACTTTCCCTCCAGATGAAGAGAAGGCAACTCTGTGTGGCACTCGGGTTAAGAGACATTGAGCTTTGCTATTTCCATGGGTCTCAGTGAGGCCACTACGTCCTCTGAGCCTATACAGAGGAAGATAATAATAATAAATGGTGTATCTCCTTCCCTGTATTGTCCTGAGGATGGGAGTTGCCAGTTTGTTTGAACATGCTGTGCAGACCATTATGTAAGTCACCAACGTTCTCTCTCTCTCTTTTTTTAATTCAAAAGAATTTTAATGTGAGGGACCTTTAAGGAGCAAATTCCTAAGGGTCCAATACCGTAAGAATTGCCCATGTTCTTAGCATCTCTCACTTTATAGAGAATGCAGACGGGACACAGGTAAAGTTGGGTCCATGACCCCAGGTGCCCAGGCCTCCTAACTAATCACAAGTTCTCACAAGAACGGAAGGGGAGGCAGGAGGCCAGGGCAGTGGGCAAAGAACTCTGTATAGTAAACAGAAATTTTCCTAGCTCCTGAGAGAAAAGAATGGATGCAAAGCACCAGGGAGAGGCTATGAATTGGGAACTATAGAGGATGAATCAGTTCCTGAAGATTCCAAGACTGGGGGACTCAAGTTCTTTTGTCCTCCAGAGAGAGAATTTCTAAGGTTCAAGGGCAAATGTTCAGTGACATCTTCTAAACACACGAAAAGCTTTGTTATTGTTGCTATAACTTGTTTGTTTTGTTTCAATGGATCCATGAAGAGCAAAAGAAAAAAAAATAGATGTCCATGAAAATGTAAGACACTCTTCTCCTTCCCCCAGAATTCTCAGAAAAATTGGCAGGGCTTTGGACATCTGTATCTAGATGACACAGAACAGAATGAAAAAAAAGATAAGCTCTAATTATATTTGAGGGCTCACTTCTCACTATTGCTAAAGCCTATGGGGCAGAGAAACAGAAAGGAAAATTGGAGCATGTGGAGATTATCGCTGAAATTAGGAAATCCAATGTTGTGTGCTGTACTGCTGTGAAAAATAATTGTTTGAGAAAGCTGAGTATATTTATAATTACAAAATTTTGCTCTTAATATCCATCAAACGTCATGTTTAACTTGCAGAGGGGAATATAAATTGTGATCAGTTAAAGATATTGTATGCTGCTGCTGCTAAGTCACTTCAGTCGTGTCTGACTCTATGAGACCCCATAGACTGCAGCCCACTTATATCCAAAGGATATAGTATCCCCTCATATAAACATTGGAGAAGGCAATGGCACCCCACTCCAGTACTCTTGCCTGGAAAATCCCATGGGTGGAGGAGCCTGGTAGGCTGCAGTCCATGGGGTCGCGAAGAGTCGGACAAGACTGAGTGACTTCACTTTCACTTTTCACTTTCATGCATTGGAGAAGGAAATGGCAACCCACTCCAGCATTCTTGCCTGGAGAATCCCTTGGACAAAGGAGCTTGGCAGGCTATAGTCCATGGGGTCACAAAGAATCAGACACAACTGAGTGGCTAACACTTTCACTATGACCAAGTCAGAACTTGTTGTTGTTCAGTTGCTCAGTTGTGTCCAACTCTTTGCGACCCCATGGACTGCAGCACGCCAGGCTTCCCTGTCCTTCACTATCTCCCGGAGTTTGCTCAAACTCATGTTGACTGAGTCAGTTATGCCATTCAAACATCTCATCCTCTATCGCCTCCTTCTCCTCCTACCCTCAATCTTTCCCAGCATCAGACTCTTTTCCAATGAGTCAGCTCTTTGCTTCAGGTGGCCTGAGTATTGTAGCTTCAGCATCAGTTCTTCCAATGAATATTCAAGGTTTATTTCCTCCAGGGTTGACTGGTTGATCTCCTTGCTGTCCAAGGGACTCTCAGGAGTCTTCACCAGCACCACAGTTCAAAAGTATCAATTCGTTGGTGCCCAGCCTTGTTTATTGTTCAACTCTCAGATCTTTACATGACTACTGGAAAAACTATAGCTTTGACTGTGTGGACCTTTGTCAGCAAAGTGATGTCTCTGCTCTCTAATATACTACATTTGTCTAGTATATTAGACAAAACTAACTAGATTTGTCATAGCTTTTCTTTCAGGGAGTATCTTAATTTCATGGCTGCAGTCTCCCCCTCTGAAGTGATTTTGGAGCCCCAGAAGATAAAGTCTGTCACTGTTTCCTATTTTTTCCCCATCTATTTGCCATGAAGTGATGGGACTGGATGCTATGATCTCAGTTTTTTGAATCTTGAGTTTTAAGTCAGCTTTTTCACTCTCCTCTTCCAGCTTCATCAACAGATTCTTTGGTTCCTCTTTGCTTTCTGTCATTAGGCTGGTGTCATCTGCTTATCTGAGGTTTTTGATATTCCTCCCAGCAATCTTGAGTCCAGTTTGAGCTTCATCCAGCCTGGCATTTCACGTGATGTACTCTGCACTAAGTTAAATAAACAGGGTTACAGTATACAGCCTCGATGTACACCTTTCCCAATTTGGAACCCATCCATTGTTCTTTGTCAGTTTCTGACTGTTTCTTCTTGACCCACATATAGTTTTCTCAGGAGGCAGATAAGGTGGTCTGGCACTCTCGTCTAAGAAGTTTCCACAGTTTGTGTGATCCACACAGTCAAAGGATTTAGTGTAGTCAATAAAGCAGAAGTCGATGTTTTTCTGCAATTCCTTTGTTTTTCTATGATTCAACAGCTGTTGGCAATTTGGTCTCTGGTTCCTCTGCTTTCTCTAAATCCATCTTGTACATCTGGAAGTTTTTGTTTCATGTACTGCTGAAGCTTAGCTTGAAGGATTTTGAGCATTACTTTGCTAGCCTGTGAAATGCATGTGATTGTGTGGTAGTTTGAATATTTTGGGGGATTGACTTCTTTGGCATTGAAATGAAAACAGACCTTTTCCAGTCCTGTGACTATGGTTGAGTTTTCCAAATTTGCTGGCATATTGAGTGCAGCACTTTCACACATCATCTTTTAGGATTTGAAGTAGCTGACCTGGAAGTTAGATCCAGGAAATAATATAAAGAGAAGTCAGCTGAATTTTCAGTGTGACAGTTACCTGTAAAATCTGAATTCCAGTTTTTTGGTCAGCTGTTTTTCTTTGAAGGATATGGAAAAGCTTACTTACTTATTCACTTTAGGTAGACTATCTAAGGAATAGTAGAATATATAGTAACAAGTAGTCTCAACATTTGAAACACAGGCATTTTCACATTTTGAAGATTTTGTAATAGAGGAAGAAGATAGGTGTATACTCCACAGCTCTCTGTCGGGTATATAATTTAGAGCAGAATTCTCAGCCAGGGAGATTTTGCCTTCCCAAGGGACTTTTGACAAGGTCTGCAGACATTGGTTGTTACCACTCAGAGGGGGAGGACTGACAGGGATGCTGTTGTGTCTGTTACAATGTATAGGACACCTTCTCTCCCACCCTTTCTGCTCAAAGGATCAGCCCAAAATGTCACTAGTGCCTAGGCTGAGAAACACTGCCTTGGACTCCTTTTTATCTACATATAAACAAAATGGCACCATCAGCTGAAAAACTTAAAAAAGAAAACAATCGTTGCTTATACGTTTTCTTTCAAGCAATAGAAAATGGAAGTGATATTTTCCTTCCCCCAAAGTCAAAGGTAGAAATATTCCCAGTTCATTTTCGTGTTATAACATAATATGTAAAAATTAAAAATCCTAATCTTAGACAGCAAGGAGATCAAACCAGTCACTCTAAAGGAAATCAACCCTGAATATTCATTGAAAAGACTGATGCTGAAGCTGAAGCTCCAATACTTTGTCCACCTGATGCGAAGAGACAACTCGATGGAAAAGACCCTGATGCTGGGAAAAATTGAAGGCAGGAGAAGAGGGTAACAGAGGATGAGATGGTTGTATGACATCATCGGCTCAATGGACATGAGTTTGAGCAAAGTCCGAGAGATAGTGAAGGACAGGGAAGCCTGCTGTGCTGCAGTCCATGGGGTCGCAAAGAGTTGGACATGACTGAGTGACTGAACAACAGCAAAGAATCCTAAGATATTTTTTCTCAATGTTTGAGAAAACATAATTGAAATGGTCCAGTTCAGGGAAAACAAATATGCTCCAGCAAGTTAGCTGAGGATGGCTAAATAAAAAACATTCCTTAAAAGAGTATTTTAGGCAGTAATTCAAAATGTTTGGGAATGGAAATCCAATGATATGTCAAGAACACACATTGATGATGACTGCTCTTCTCCCAAGCAATAAATGAAAACCCAAAATGCACTTCTGAGATGTTTTATGTGCCTTTCGGAATCAAAAGTTATTAGTAAGGCAGTTTGGGGACCAGATTTGTGGGTGCAGTACAGAAACCCCAAAGTGAGATTTGTCTTCTCCCACTAAGATTCTTGGATTAAGAACACAATAATAACAGGAAATTTGTCCACACTTTGTAGACAGCATATTGAAAGGCAGAGACATTGCCAACAAAGGTCCGTCTAGTCAAAGCTATGGTTTTTCCAGTAGTCATGTATGGATGTGAGAGTTGGAGTATAAAGAAAGCTGAGCACTGAAGAATTGATGCTTTTGAACTGTGTTGTTGGAGAAAACTCTGGAGAGTCCCTTGGACTGCAAGGAGATCCAACCAGTCAGTCCTAAAGGAAGTCAGTCCTGAATATTCATTGGAAGGACTGATGCTGAAGCTGAAACTCCAATACTTTGGCCATCTGATGCGAAGAACTGACCCATTGGAAAAGACCCTGATGCTGGGAAAGACTGAAGGCAGGAGGAGAAGGGGACGACAGAGGATGAGATGGTTGGATGGCATCACCGACTCAATGGACATGAGTTTGAGTAAGCTCCGGGAGTTGGTGATGGACAGGGAGGCCTGGTGTGCTGCGGTCCATGGGGATGCAGAGTCGGACATGACTGAGTGATTGAATTGAATTGTATTGTGTTAACCCCACAACCCTGAAACCCTTTTTAAGAGCATTTAAAAATATGCTTTCGGTTGGCTATCATGAAGTCCAGTGAAAGTCACTCTGTGCTTTTTGATTTTTTTCCCCAGAGAGGGCATTTAACTTGGTTCCCTGCAAATGTGAATGAAGAGTGTTAACTAAAGCATACCTATGTAGTCTGGAATATCTTGCTCCTTTCCTCAAAGAATCATGTATGTTTTCGCACAAGGTGAAGTGATATGTCATGATTATATTTTGGCTTAGTTTTTAATTAAATGTTTCTGCTTCAACAGCCACAAATTGTCTTTGGCAAGTTAGATGAAGACATGCTGCAGATCAAGTTACTTCATGCTGTCAGGGGCTTTCTTTCTTGTGATAGAATTGACTCTAGAAGGTTAATTAGGAAGACATAAATCCCGTTCTGTAAATATTTACTGTAGGTTTTAATTGGTGTAGAAATCAGGAAGGAAAGAGGATTACAGGATTAGTTTGTAAATGCACTTTATTTTACAATATTATTTGTTAACAATAATTTCTTTTTGCTCATAAAAACAATATCTGCTCACTATTTCATGTTTGGACGAGTCAGGAAAATTTAAAAGAAAAGATGGCTCAGAGGCCACCACTTCTAACACAGGACAACTTCTTTCTGGTTCTTCCATGAAAGGAGGGGGTCACGGTCCCCCAAGGCTACCTTCCGCCTCCACTGTAGACTGCACATTCACCCATCTCACCAAACTTCTTCCAAACACGGTTACAGTGTCTCCCTCAAGTGTTTTCAATGGCTGCACCCAACTCAGTTCTGTAAGTGGTTCTGATTTTTTTCTCTTCCAGCACACACACCGGTGACTTCTGATGTGCATATCAATAAGGAAGGCAAATTTCTGGGGCATTTGGTATTGCTCTTTCTTGCCCACTCATATAGTAAAAGTAACATTGCACAGATAACCACGACTAGACTCTAATTCATCAGCTAATGTCTAAACTTCAGTACTTCAGATGTGTGTAGGATCAAAGTGTGACCCCCTCTATAACTGGTATTGGATATTTTATGACATCTCAGGTGATTAACACTACATTCAACTAAATATAGGTGAATGCAGCAATGAACATCCCTGCACTCAAAAGTCCCCTAATTATTTCTGCAATATGAATGGCTGAAAGTAGAGTTATTAAATCTAAGAACATTAATTCTTGATTTAGATCATCAAAATTCCCTTTCAGAATAGTTGTTCCCATCTCTATTCTCACATCCAACAATACTGGACTTTAGAATTAACTTTCACTTATTGACAGCAACCACAACAACAAAAAACCTTAAAAAGTGTTTGAAATTGAGTAATATTTTCCCTCATGTTTATTTTTTAGTTTTTTTCTTCCCATTTTTTCTTTCCTTATTTTTCTTTCCCTCTCACTCTTTTCCTTCTTTTCTTACCTGGAATAGATGCTTTACATTCTTTGCCAATGTTTCTATTGAGGTTTAAGGTTAAGATACAATATTTATTGATATGTTTGGAATATAGGTTTAAGTCAAGAATTTTTCCCAGTTGTATGCTTTTAAAATTACATTTATTTTTCATGATAATGGAGGTTTCATTTCTGGTTTTGATGCTTTCTCTTTTTCTGGGAGATTTCAAATTTTATTCTCCATAGTCAAATGCATACTATAATTTTTACATGTTTTTTTTCCAATACGTTTACTAATTAGAAAGCTCCTTCTCACTCTGAGGTCTGGTAGGTTTCCACATTTTCTTTTAGATTGATGACTGTGTGTGTGTGGGGGGGGGGAGGGCTTTAATTTTTAACATTAAAATAGTTAATCCATCTGCTGAGTGATGTCATTCATGTTCAACTCTGTGATCCCATGGACTGAAGCCACCAGGCTCCTCTGCCTCTGGGATTCTCCAGGCAAGAATAGTGGAGTGGATTGCCAACCCCTTCTCCAGGGGCTCCTCCTGACTCAGGGATAAAACCTGTGTCTTTTATGTCTCCAGGTTGTTTACAACTAACGCCACCTGGGAAGCCCATGAAGGGACTAAAACCTTCAGTCATCTGACCTGGAGTCAGATGCCTTATCCATTAGGCCCCATGGCCAACCAATCAGTCTACAGTCTACAGTTTATTTTGTTTCACGGTTTAAAGTGAGAACTTTATTTTATTTCAATTTGTAAATTAACTGTCACACTATTGCTAAGTTGTCTTTAATGTCTTCACTAACTTGTGATGTCATCTTTAATTCACACAGGGCTTTTTTATTCTTTTTTGATTTATTCATTGTTTTACTATGTAATATACTGGTTTTGACTGATTGTCTATCTGTTTAATTCCATTGTTATTAATTATTTTCACATCTCAATACAATCTGGTGGGACATGCTTTCTCCATTAAACTTTTTATTTTTGTTTTTAGTTCTTCCCTCTTATTTCTAATAATCTTTGGAACTGCTTTGAAAAGATAGAGGGTAGGCTTTCTGACTGATACTCCAATGATATTTATTGGGATTTTGATGGATTATATTAAATCTTTTTTCTCCCCATTTAGTCACAAGGTATGCATGTCTATTAATTAAATCTTTTTATTTTTTTAACAACTACTTGTAATTTTCCTTGTATAGGCCTTAAATAATTCTTTTTTAAAGAATTTTTGTAAGTATATATTATGATAATTATGTGAACAATATATTTTTCATTATATTTTGATTGTACATTATTGACAGAATATGATTGATTTTTATATTTATTTTACATTTGATCATTTCACTGAACTATGTTATTAGATCCAATACTTTTTTCAGCTCATTCCCTTAGATTACTTATAAAGATATTATCTGTAAATAAATGTATATGTTTCCCTACTGTTTTAAATTGACAAATATACCTTATGTTTCTGGTTTTTGTTTGTTTATTGTTTCTAGAACAGTTGGAAAGATGGTGGTAATAATAAATATATTTTACTTATGATTGCAAAAGTGTGTTGTTACAAAAATATGATTTAGACTGTATGTTAAAGATAGTTATTTATCATGTCCATGAATTACCACTTTAAACTTATTAAGCAAGTTTTAAAGCCCAAGAGAGTTATTGCTGCTGCTAAGTCGTTTCAGTCGCGTCTGACTCTGTGCGACCCCATAGACGGCCTCCTACCAGGCTCCTCTATCCCTGGGATTCTCCAGGCAAGAACACTGGAGTGAGTTGCCATTTCCTTCTCCAATGCATGAAAGTGAAAAGTGAAAGTGAAGTCGTTCAGTCCTGTCCAACTCTTCGTGACCCCATGGACTGCAGCCTACCAGGCTCCTCTGTCCATGTGATTTTCCAGGAAAGAGGACTGGAGTAGGGTGCCATTGCCTTCTCCAAGAGAGTTATTAAATTTTATCAAATTATTTTCCAGGCCTATTGAGATGTTTATGTTCATTTTCCAGGCCTATTGAGATGTTTATGTTTATTTTTCAGCCTATTGATGTGATTTATTCATTTGGAATTATTTACATGCATTCTTACAACAATCCTCAAATATTCAGGGTTTTTAAATATAATCTAAACTAACTATGCTAATCTTTTATCAAACTTTTGTGTCTATGCTAAGCATTTTTAGGTTTTTCTACAAGGTCATTCTGACTTTGTAAAATGAATTAGACCATCTTTCCCATTTGTAAAATATGGACAAGAAGAGTATACATTAGAGGAATAATTTATTTCCAGTGTTGGAAAGTAACCACCAGTAAAACTCTTGACTCTGCAGCTGCCTTGATGGTAGTTGCTGAAAACTTTTCCAATTTCATTTTTTATAGATAGTGATCTTTGTAGTTCAACTCACAGCTATTTTCCTTCATTGTCTTTGAATCCTCATTACTGAGATTTTTAACTTTATTTAGCTAATTCATTTATGCTAATACTTTTAAAATCATGTTTAAAATCATCCTGGGATATAAGTTCTTTAAATACTATATATTTTTCCTTCTAATTGTGTTTATTTGTTCATTATTTTATTCTTGATTAGATTTGTTAGCAATTTTGGATAGTTGTCTGTTCTTTGTCTTTAGGAACTCAGTACAGTAGTTTATTTGACAACTAAGAAGAATTAATATCAGTCCCTTTCCAACTCTTCTAAAAATAGGAAGAAGGGATTTCTTTTGAGTCATTATAAAAGGCAAACATTGCCATGAAATGGGTAACAGACAAGGATGCCACAAGAAAAGAAAATTACCTGATGAACATAGATGCAAAAATCCTTAACAAAATATTAGTAAACTGAATTCAATAATACCTTAAAAAGACCATACACCATGATAAAGACCATGAAGAAGTGCAATATATCCCAGGGATATAAGAAGGGTTCAACATCTGAAAATCAGTCACTGTGATACAACAATTAATAAAATAAAGGATAAAAATAATATGAGCATCTCAATAGATGCAGAAAAGCATTTGACAAAAGCCAGCATTCATTTATTATAAAAGTTTTGACAAAGCCTGTATAAAAGGAATGTACACATAATAAAGACTATATATGAGAAACCCACAAGCTAACAGTGAAAAACTAAAAGATTTTCCTCTAAAATCAGGAGCAAGAGAAGGATACCCTTTCTTGCCACTTTTATTCACCATAGTATTTTGTCTTAACCAGAGCATCCAAACTGGAAAGAAAGAAGTAAAATGGACTCTATGTAGATTCAATGGTGGCTCAGATGGTTAAGCGACTGCCTGCAATGCCGGAGACCTAGGTTTGATCTCTGGGTTGGGAAGATCCCTTGGAGGAGGGCATGGCAACCCACTCCAATATTCTTGCCTGGAGAATCTCTATGGACAGAGGAGCCTGGTAGGCTACAGTTCATGGGGTCACAAAGAGTTGGACAGGACTGAGTCACTAAACATACACACACACATATAGAAAACCCTAAAGTGAAAACTGAAAATGAAAGTTGCTCAGTCATGTCCAACTCTTTGCAACCCCATGGACTTGACTGTCCATGGAATTCTCCAGGCCAGAATACTAGAGTGGGTAGCCTTTCCCTTCTCCAGGGGATCTTCCTAACCCATAGATCATACCCAGGTCTCCCACATGGCAGGCAGATTCTTTACCAGCTGAGCCACAAGGGAATCCCAAGAATACTGGAGTGGATAGCCTATCCCTTCTCCAGTGGATCTTCTTGACCCAGGAATTGCACTGGGGTTTCCTGCATTGCAGGCGGATTCTTTACCAACTGAGCTATCAGGTAAGCCCCTAGAAAACCCTAAAGACTGCATTAAAAACCTGTTAGAACTAATAAATGAATTCAACGAAGTCCCAGGATGCAAAATTAATATTTAAAAATCTCTTTCATAATTACATATGAATAATTAACAATCACAAAAAGAAATTAAGTAAATAATCCCATTTAAAAGTTCATCAAAAAGAAGAAAATTTGAATACATTTACCAAAGATGTGAGGCACATGTATATTGAAAAGTACCAGACATTAATGAAAAAAATTTAAGAAGACAAAAGAAATGGAAGGATTTTCTGTGCTCATGGATTAGATGAATTAATATTGTTAAAATGTCATTATTCAACCAATCTACAGATTCAGTGAAATTCCTGTCAAAATTCCAATGACTCTTTTTTTTTTTACAGAAATAGAACAATTCTAAAATTTGTATGGAATCATAAAAGACCCTAAATAGTCAAAGTAATCTTGAGAAAGAAAACAAAAATCTGGAGCTGTATGTGCCCTGACTTTAAACTATATTGCAAAGCTATAGTAATTAAATCTGTATGGTACTGGCATAAAACAGACACACAGATCAATGGAACAAAACAAAAACCCAGAAATAAACCCACATATACATGGTCAATTAATTTACTACAATGAAGTCAAGCATATGAAATGGGGAAAGAAGAGTCTCTTTCTTTTTTTTTTTTTAGCAAAAAACCCCAATTTTAACAAAATGGACAGAAGGTCTGAATATAAAGTTTTCCGTGGAAGATGTGCTGATGGCCACAGGTACATGAAAAGATGATTAGCATCACCAATCAATCAGAGAAATGCACATTGAAACCACAATGAAATATCACTGTCCACACCTGTCACAATAGCTGCTATCAAAAGATTAGAAATGAAAAATGTTGATGAGGAGGTGGAGACAAAAAGTAACACTACTATACTGTTGGTGGGCTTTCCAAGTAGTGCTAATGGTAAAGATCCTGCCTGCCAGTGCAGGAGACATAAGAGGCGTGAATTCAATCCCTCAGTGGGGAAGATCCCCTAGAAGAGGGCATGGCAACCCCCTCCAGTATTCTTGCCTGGAGAATCTCATGGACAGAGGAGCCTGGAGGGCTACAGTTCATAGGGTCACAAAGAGTCAGACATGACTGAACAACTTAGCAGACAGACACACAGTTGGTAGGAATGTAAATTGGTGAAGCTACTTGGAAAACAGTATGGAGGTTCCTCAAAAAATAAAAAAATAGAATTGCCATATTTCCAGCAATTTCACTTCTGGGTATTTACCAAAAGGAAATGAAAACACTATCTTAAATAGATATATACACCCCCATGTACACCGCAGGTCTATTTACAATAGTCAAGATATGAAAACAACCTATGTGTCCATCAGTACATGAATGAATAAAGAAATTGTGGAATACAGTTTGCTCTCACGTTCATTGGTTTAGCATCATGGATTCAACCACTTTCATTCCATGATTGATTGAATCCTAGGGGGTCATCTGAGGATACAGAGGGAAAACTGTATTTATTGTACTATGCCACTTTATATGCAACTTGAACATCCTGGATTTTTATATGTATGGGGATCCTGGAACCAATCTTCCAGGGATACTGAGGGGCGACTGTATATACACAATGAAATATTGTGTGTTAGATCACTCAGTTGTGTCTGACTTTTTTGACTCCATGAGCTATAGTCCAGCAGGTTCCTTTGTCCATGGAATTCTCCAGGCAAGAATACTGGAATGGGTTGCCATTCCCTTCTCCAGGGGATCTTCCTAACCCAGGGATCAGGCAGATTCTTTACCGACTGAGGCACCATACAATGAAATGTCATTCAGCCCTAACAAAGGATGAAATCTTGCCATTTGCTACAGCATGGATGGAACTCAAGGGCATTTTGTTAGATGAAATAAGTCATATAGAAAAAGACAGGTACCACTTGATCTCTCCTACATGTGGAATCCAAAATGTAGGTTTGTATTACAACAAAAGAAACTCATAGATACAAAGAACAGACTGGTGTCTGCTGGGGGGCAGGGGGTGAGATGGAAGAGAAATGGGTGAACTGTTTTTGTTTCTATTTTCAGTTTAAACAAGTAGAATTTTTTTTTTTAAATTAAAGAAAATTATCCTGAATAGACCTTACCTAATCAGATGAGTCTTTTAAAAGAGAGTATAGAGATCAGAGAAGAGGGAAGTTGAGTTTGTTAGCAGCAGCACACTTCTGCTGTCCTGGAAGAAGCAAGCTGCCATGAGTTCTGCAGTTGCAAAATAATGAATTCTGCCACCAAAGGCATGAGTTGGGGAGGGGATCGTGAGCCCCCAGTGAGACGCTAGCACCAGCAACACTTTGGCTGTATGCCTTGTGAGACCCTGAACAGACGACCCGGCTAAGCTGGGCCTGGAATCCTGATCCACAAAAGCAGTGAGATAATAAATATCGGTAAACAAATTCTATTTATACATATATAAAATCTATTTTATATAAATTTTACATATAAATTCTATTTATACATATATAAAATGGCATATTTGTTTATCAAGATGTGTTGACGTCTCCCATAACAACATGCCTTACTTTCTACATTTCAGATAGACTATTTTATATCGATATTATTTCATTTAGCTTATAAAATTGAATGATTATTATTTTTTTGAGATATGTATCTCTATTAATATGTGATGATCCTTTGGTCACCATTAATATCTTTTGCCTTTTCTGAAATTATATCCTGTTTTCTTTTGTGAATGCCTGATGTGTATTTGCACATTCTTTTATCTTGTCTGTGTCAGTTTGTTTCAGAGTTTCTCTTACAAGTATCATGAGGTTCATGGTTTTGAAACTAGATCTGAACTGTTTTTACCTTCTATTACAGATTCTCAATTACCCCAATTATTATAACTAATATGTTTGCTCATTTCTTTTATCTTGATTTGTGACTTTTCTCACATTTTCCTAGTAATATTGCTTATGTTATAAGCTTTTCCACTCTCTAGTATTTGTTATGTATAAAGATTATCTTTGGGTTTTTTGAAATTGTACTTTCACTCATATTTAAAAAAAAAAAGACAAAATAGATTTTTGACTATCTTCATACATCTTCATACTTGTTCATACTTGTTCATTTTCCTCTCAGCTTTGACCTTTCCTCACTTGTGTCTTTCTCTTACAATAATGTATAATTATAGATCTAGATAATTATCATTAAATACTTGATATATTTGCCTTCTGCTCTGTAACAAAATTAGCAGCAGTTCTTGAGATTACTTTTGTATTGAACAGGTTAGATGCATGCCCTGACTTCCTGTGTTTGAGGTCTTTGTTAGGACTTATCTCTTGGTCACTGGGAGTACAACTTTAACCTTTTCACATGGATAGTTCATTTTCTGAGCTCTTGCAAACCTGAAACTTTCTGTTTCCTTCTTTGCTGAAGGTCAAGTTCTCTGAGAACACAATTCTTGAAACTTTTACTCTCACAATTTTTCCCTTAAGAGATGTTGCTACATTGATTTTCATAATTTTGTTTGTGGAAAATAAAGTCTTATAAATAGCATGTGGTCCAACTTTATTAAAAGTCATTAACTCTTTTCCTTCCTGAATGCTTAAAATAAACTTTCTTAACCATTGAATTCAAAAATATTTTTCCCCCAGAACATAATTCAGTGTGGCTCTAGTTCTTCATGAATTTTTGCCTTGAATATAGTGGACACTTTTTTATTTTTATGCTTAAATCATTTAGTCTGTTATTCATTGAATTTTCCCCTCTGGAATATTTTTATGATCACATCTATTCCAGTAGTTTTCTTTTTCTTGAGATTAGCTATAGCTCTTAGGTTGTGTTGTGGTTCTTTGCATGACTATAGTCTTATTTCTTAGAATTTTCATCTTTTCTTCATTTTCCTATGTTTTCTGACTAAACTACTCAACATTTGTCCTTAAGATCTCTGATTTGATTTTCCATAGTATAAATTCTGGAGCTTATTGATTTTGTTGTGGATTTAATTCAATTATTAAATATTTCAAACATTCAAAAATTATTTATTTATCCTCTATTTTCCTGATAGACATTAGGGTTGTCGTCAGATCACCATATGATAAGAACCCCACTTAGAAACCCTCACACACATGTGTAAGAATGTCTCCAGGGTTATGAGCACATTCAGGAATGGAATTTCTGAGTAACAGCTGCATTTTTAGTTTTCTTGTATGTCTCTCGAGTATCATTCCTGTCTCATATTAGTATCTCAATCTCTCTTCTTTGATTCTCTTTATAATGTTCTTTTCTACTTCATACAGGAAACATTTTCTCACCTCATGTAGTGGATGACAAACATCATTCTAAAGTAGTGTAAGTAATTTTAAGGATGTGTTTTTGACATAGGAGTTAAGAATTCTGTTCCTTTTCCTTTAATTGCCCCCTTTTAAATTTATTGTATGTTTTGGGGTTTTGTCTCTACCCACACTAAAACAAATAACCTCTTTTTCTATGCTAATGGTATGTCAGTCGACCTTAGCACTGCTGTATTTCCACTGTTAAGCTAATATACCACATTTTAGCCCTCTTATCTGGGCTTCCCTGGTGGCTCAGAGGTTAAAGCGTCTGCCTGCATTGCAGGAGACCTGGGTTCAATCCCTGGGTTGGGAAGATTCCCTGGAGAAGGAAATGGCAACCCACTTCAGTATTCTTGCCTGGAGAACCCCATGGATGGAGGAGCCTGGTGGGCTATATAGTCCATGGGGTCACAAAGAGTCAGACACGACTGAGCGACTTCATTTTCACTTTCTTTCTTTCACTGTATGTTCTACCTGACAAATCCATTAACTCATGATGCAGTCTTTTCCTTGAATCTCCCCTCCTGATTTTCTGCCCATCTGAAAAGCTGTAGTACTTGAACAGAGCTGACTCTTAGCATACCCTGGTTTCAGGGCTCTCCTCTGTCCAGGTGCTGGACGTTCCTGGAAAGCCCTCCCAGATTCCAGCACAAGCCTGAGAGGCATACTTTCTTCACATTGTATTTTCTACAATTTCTTCAATTTTGAACTACTTTGGGTGAGAAATAGGGAAAAAGCTTCCTCATGTCCTGCTAGCTAGGTTCCCCTTTAAAACAGAGCTCTTTATTTCTGAGAGATTCTTCCAAGCCAGAAAGACCTGCTACATCTCGAGTTCCAGAGGGTGCTTTGGAATTTTGTACCTCTATGACTCAATTAAGCTATCAGTGATGAGAATGAATAATTCAAAGAATTGTTCATAACATACAGGCTAGTGTTTTTTTGTTGTTGTTGTTTGTGGTGGCGTTTTTCTTTTGTAGATTGGTGCTTCCTGCTGACCTACTTCCTCATAAAATAACAATTAGTTGGTCTTGCAGATCTTACTGAAACTAACAAAGAGTGCCATCTGTTGATGTGGGCGATACACTCTCTAGAATCAGTCCTTCATTGCTGCGTGGAACTCAAAGCACTTCACAGTTTTACTTTGCTTTTCATCTTTTTAAATGTCTCAGAGTCACCATCAAGAAAATGTAACTCATTCCCATTTTACAGATGACCACCTTGAGGCAAAAAGCAAGGGAATTGTGCTATAGTTGAACAGAAAGGCACCCCTCAAATCAATAGTGCAATCGAAGTCATATAATTTCTGGAGAGGTGGTTTTCCCCATTTCACAGGATCTGTGCAAACTTCCCATCTTTAATGGGTGCTTATAACTGTGAAGTTCATCCCTAATAACTGCTACTCCTTCTGGGAATGTTCTCTCCGCAAAGCACACCTTTGCAAGTACACTTTGAGGAGTGGTAAGGAAGAGAGGGTTGTTCAGCCAGGTGACACACCCTCACATTTACTCTTTTGGGAATAATCAGTAATAACGATTTAAAAATTTCATCCAGTAAGCTAGCAGGTATCCTAATGATCTTATCCCTGGTTGGCTGTTTACATTCAGAGCACCCTGGGTTAACAAAAAATTAAAAAGAGGGCTTGATAGAGACCTATCATTGCAGAGGAAGAGGTATGCAAAACCCCCTGTGTTTCTATTACATTTCTAAAAGTTTTAGTATTCTTTTAGTGATTTATGCTCTGGAGGGATAGAGGTGTCTTTCAGAAGTTATGGTCCTAGGTAGCTAGGCTTCATTCACAAAAGGGTTTTTTTATTAGTGCTTTCCTATTGAGGAGTAGAAAAAGACATAGGCAAAGACAGAATATTAATAATTACAACAGAAACAACTCACATTTTTGCGTGCTTACTATATGTTCAGTTCTTTTCTACACATAGCTCATTAAATCTTCAGGACCCCATATGAGGTAGTTACATCATCGTTTTCATTTTACAGATGAGAAAAATGACAGTAAGAAACCCTCCCAAGAACTTAGGGTAAGTGTATCGCGTCCCGAAAGTGTACACACTTTCCCCCACCATGCCATCCTTCCTGCAGAGTGAGCCAAGGGTTTTTCAATCCTATTTTATAAACCAAGTTGATGTGTTTAGGCAACTAATCCCCAGTGGATAAAACAGTGCTCAGTTCATATGGGAAGAGTTAGCAAACCATTTCCCAAAAGGACACATTCAAGAAGAAAATTAGTACTAAAAGGGACATGCTTGTGGAGATTAATTCAAAAGAAGTGTCTCTTCGAGATCTCTTTCCCCGTTCCTTCATTCGTTTCACTCCACTGGGACTGACCCAGCCCCCAGCTTAACCTTTGCTTTCTTGGCTTGCTTAGTAGCTTCCAAAGTGGGGAAGAGTATGCAAAGGAGTACAAGTGTCAGGGCAGCCAGCTGGCTGAGGGGCATTCCAGCTGCACTGTGCATCCACGCGTGCTCTTTTCATCCGAGCTGTTCATGGGCACACAAGTCAAAGGCTCAGCTGCCTGTGTGTGCTTCTCCAGGGATGACAATGCAGCCATGTTCCGGATATCCTAGCACAATTCACTAGGTCTGTTCTATGTGGACTTGGAGCAAGCTGCCATGACTGGAAAATTTATAAGGTCATGGGTGGTTGAGAAATAAAATCATAAGAATAGGAAAGAACAATCCTCTTTATTCCGTGACTTTGGGTCTCCAGTAAGCTAAGAGGCTAAGAATCAAGGACCTAAACACAGCCCTGTTGTATCTTAACCGTGGGCAGGGCTGCTCTGCGGCTCTGTGGGGCTTAGGGGATGAAGTCAAGGCACACTACTTGGCGTCTGAGGCATTCCCTGGCTCTGGTCACAGCCTCCTGTTCAATTCTATCCTTTGGACAAGCCAGGCTGCTATTCAGAGACTACAGGACCAGTCAACCATGCCATTGTCTGCACCCAAATGTGTCCTAACTGACTAGTGTTTATGCCTTCATAGATGTTAAATCTTTTTAATATCACTCTTTTTTCACATTTTATATACCACACTTTTCAAAATGAAATCCCATTTCTTCTCCTAGGCTGTTCTTATGTTGGTTAAGATAATTGATTCTATCTTATTCCATTTTATATTTATCATAATGCCTCACACATTCTGGGCCGATAGTAAATGCTCAGTAAATTTGTGATACGAATGAGAGGGATAAATATTGGGAGAATATACATTTACATTTCTCTTTTTCTGTGCTGAGAAGGGAAAGCAGTTGTGAGAGGGCTGTCCTGAGAAGGAAGACGTGCCGTTTCCCATTATGCTGCACAGAATTTGCCAAGGCCTGTGAATGAGATGCAGGGAAAAACTGTGAAACCATTGGAGGCAGAGCAGAGAGAATCTCCTCAGTAGTTCAGTTTCTGCGGAAAGGAAAAAGGTTAGGCCAATATATAGGATCCAAGGGAAGAAAAATAAAAGGTTCCTATAACTATGAAATATCCTGAATTTCACTCAAAACTGATGCCCTGTACACTAATGTTCTAAGCCTCATTGTCTGCCCAGGTGCCAAGAAATGAGAGCAGCTAATAATTACTGAATATCTACTAAGGCTTATTAAATATATTTAAAAAGTCAATATCAGACTTCAGTGCCAGCCTGCCTGGATTCAAATTCTGGTTTTCCCAGAATCTTGTGCTGTCTTATTTCCTCAGAAGTTGAATTGAAATAGTGATAATATTAACCTCAAAGGATAGTCAAGAGCATCATAAAATAAATATGGATAAAGTACTGAGAACACAGGCTAGTATGTAGCAGATAACAGCCAAACAGTTAGTAAATCGAAAATGTTGAGTATTATTTCCCAAGAGACATTGTTTTATGTGGAAGCTCACTGTGGTTTTATTGCACTAGAATGTTCATAGTAGTACTTATCAGAGTAGCTCAAGCTAAAAAGCACTCTAATGGCCCTAGTATCAGAACAGAAAAACAAACTGTGGTACATTCACACAACATCATGACATTTGGCAATGAAAAAGAAATCTTCTTCTTGCAATGGTGTGGATGAACCTCACAAACATTATAGTAAGTGAAAAAAGCCAGACATACAATACATTCTCTATGACTCCAGTTACATAAAGTATAAAAACTGGCAAAACTAATCTGGGCTGTTAGAAGTCAGGGTAATTGTTATCAACCTCTAGAGAAGAAGAAAACTTCTGGAGTGCTGGCATTGTTTACTGCTTTGCTTGGGTACTGCTTCCTCAGCTGTGTTCATTGTATGGAAATCCATTACCTAGTATATTTAGGATACATGAACTTTTTGTGTGAGTATTACACGTCAATATAAAAGCTCTGAAAATGATGTGATAGTGAAATAGAAGTAGAACTTATTGTAATAATGAGTTAATAAGTGATCAGAGGTTAATGTATCAACTAGGAAAGCAGTTAGAATGATAATCTGCAAAATCTTTGGAGTATACAGTTGGAGACCTGCTGGTGGCTAGAAGCAATCAAAGAAAGATTTGCAAGGATTTTAACTGCTGAACTATAACAAAACCTTTCTCTCAATTTAGCTCAGCTGGTAAAGAATCCGCCTGCAATGCAGGAGGGTTCGATTCCTGGGTTGGGAGGATCCGCTGGAGAAGGGATGGGCTATCCACTCCAGTATTCTTGGGCTTCCCTTGTGGCTCAGCTGGTAAAGATTCAGCCTGCAATGTGGGGGACTTACATTCAATCCTTGGGCTGGGAAGAGCCCCTGGAGAAGGGAAAGGCTACCCACTCCCGTATTCTGGCCTGGAGAATTCCATGAACTGTATAGCCCATGGGGTTGCAAAGAGGTGGACATGACTGTGCAGCTTTCACTTTCATAGTTAACCCAGTAGGTGAGTTTTCCTTCATTCTTTTGTAACCATCTCAAATTTGCATCACTTTTTTTCCATTGAGTATTTTAATTTTACTTAACTTGAGATCAAGTGATGTAATGGCACTGGAGAGGGGTCATCTCATCACAATTTCCTTCTAGGTCCTTCTGTCTTTCTCCCCTCAGTGAAGTCATCTTTCCCTACTCCCCCACGCCCACCCCCACGCCTCCGACCTCAGGTTCACATCTAAGTCTTCTTGCTCTCCTGAAACTGCCTTCGCTGACAGCACGGAGATCCCTGGGTCTAATGCATAGCCATTCTATATTCCTACAATTACTATTGCATTCAATAGGAAAAAGAGTATAGCTAAGGAGTTAGTATTTATTATCACAAAGGGAACTAGATACATTTTATGTTGCAGGCTTGTTTATGATTTGGGATTCCCTGGTGGCTCAGATGGTGAGGAGTCTGCCTGCAATGTGGGAGGCCTGAGTTTGATCCCTGGGGCAGGAAGATCCCCTGGTGAAGAAAATGGCAAATCATTCCAGTATTCTTGCCTGGAAAATCCCATGGATGGAGGAGGCTGGAGGACTAGGGCTACAGTTCATAGTATCTCAAAGAGTCAGACACGACTAAGCGACTTCGCTTCACTTGTTTATATTACAAACTGTAAGTTAATCAGTGATCTTTTTCCTTTCTAAAAATACCATTGATATCAATGCAAATAACCCAGACACCCAGAAACTACTGAATGAGTTGGTGAGTTATTCTGATCATCACTTAAGCCTTTTTAAGAGAACAATGCAAAGAAATAGAGGAAAACAATAGAATGGGAAAAACTAGAGATCTCTTCAAGAAAACTGGAGATACTGAGGGAACACTTTGTGCAAAGATGGGCACAATAAAGGACAGAAATTGCAAGGACATAACAGAAGCAGAAGAGATTAAGAAGTGATGGCAAGAATGCACAAGAGCTATACAAAAAAGTCTTCATGACCCACATAACCATGATAGTGTGGTCACTCACCTAGAGCCAGACATCCTGTGTGAAGTGAAGTGGGCCTTAGGAAGCATTACTACAAACATAGCCAATGGAGGTGATGGAATTCCATCTGAGCTATTTCAAATCCCCAAAGATGATGCCATTAAAGTGCTGCACTCAATATGCCAGCAAATATGGGAAACTCAGCAGTGGCCACAGGACTGGGAAAGGTCAGTTTTCATTCCAATTCCAAAGAAAGGCAGTGCCAAAGAATGTTCAAACTACCATACAGTTGAATTCGTTTCACGTGCTAGCAAGGTAATGCTCTAAATCTTTTAAGCTAGGCTTCAACAGTATTTGAAGCAAGAACTTCTAGATGTACAAGCTGTATTGAGAAAAGGCAGAGGAACCAGAGGTCAAATTGCCAACATCTGTTGGGTCATAGATGAAAAAGGGAAATCTAGAAAAACATCTACTTCTGCTTCACTAACTATGCTAAAGCCTTTGACTGTGTGGATCATAACAAACTTTGGGAAAGTCTTAAAGAGATGGGAATACCAGACCACCTTATTTGTTTCCTGAGAAACCTGTGTGTGGGTCAAGAAGCAACAGGTAGAACCAGACATGGAACAATGGACTTGTTCAAAATTAGGGAACGAATAGGTCAAGGCTGCATATGGTCACCCTGCTTATTTAACTTCTGTGGAGGTTACATCATGCAAAATGCCAAGCTGAATGAATCTCAAGCTGGAATCAAGATTGCTGGGAGAAATATCAACAATCTCAGATATGCAGATGGTACCACTCTAATGGCAGAAAGTAAAGAGAAACTAAAGAACCTCTTGACGAGGGGGAAAGAGGAGATTGAAAATGCTGGCTTAAATTCAATATTCAAAAAACTAAGATCATGGCCAGAGAAGGCAATGGCACCCCACTCCAGTACTCTTTCCTGGAAAATCACATGGATGGAGGAGCATGGAAGGCTGCAGTCCATGGGGTGGCTGAGGCTCGGACATGACTGAGTGACTTCACTTTCAGTTTTCACTTTCCACTTTCATGCATTGGAGAAGGAAATGACAACCCACTCCAGTGTTTTTGCCTGGAGAATTCCAGGGACAGGGGAGCCTGCTGGGCTGCCGTCTGTGGGGTCACACAGAGTCAGACAGGACTGAAGTGACTTAGCAGCAGCAGCAGCAAGATCATGGCATCTTGTCCTCTCACTTCATGACAAATAGATGAGGAAAAAGTGTAAGGAATGACAGATTTTATTTTCTTGGGCTACAAAATCACTGCAGACGGTGGCTGAAGTCATGAAATTAAAAGATGCTTGTTCTTTGGAAGAAAAGCTGTGAGAAACCTCGACAGCATATTAAAAAGCAGATACATCACTTTCCCAACAAAGGTCCTTAGAGTCAAAGCTTTGGTTTTTCCAGTGGTGACATATGGATGTGAGAGCTGGACAGTAAAGAAGGTTGAACGCCAAAGAATTGATGCTTTTAAATTGTGGTGCTGGAGAAGATTCTTGAGAGTCCCTTGGACAGCAAGGAGACCAAACTAGTCAACCCTAAAGGAAATCAACCCTGAATATTCATTGGAAGAACTGAAGCTTCACCTGTTGCAAAGAGCTGACTCACTGTGAAAGACCCTGGATGCTGGGAAAAATTGAGGGCAGGAGGAGAAGCAGGCAACAGAGGATGAGATTGATTGGACAGCATCATCGACTCACTGGATATGAGTTTGAGCAAAGCTCATGGAGATAGAGGACAGGGAAGACTGGCATGTTGCAGTCCATGGGTTCTCAGAGTCAGCCACAACTTAGCGAATTTGCAACAACATGAAGGAGCGAGTTCAGGTATCCTCAAGGGCTGTGTGATTAGATATAGGAGTGTCAAGGAAAGTTTGCAAGTTTTCATGAAGTTTAACTCCCAGGAGGAAATGGTAATTCCAAAGATGCTTAAATCGAAGAAGGCAGTTGGGTGATCAATGGATATGGAGATGGAAAACTCCTGAAGTGTGAGCTACTTGTTTCTTTAGAGGGACAAAATAGGAGAGTAATTAAAATCTGGTTGGTAATTATTTCTTGATTGAATAAATGAACAAATAACTGAGTTATGGAAGAAATGGATAATCTAAAGCAAAAGCATTCACCCTATTGATGACTATAGTCTAATCTATTATTTGTGGATTTTAGATTAAGTCTTCCAAAATTAAAACTAAGAATCTTTTATTTTCTCGATTCTACATTTTTAATCAAGAATATTTACAATATTTTACAAAACTGTGAAGATCTCTATAAAGTGTAATAGTATGTTCTAGTTGATAGACATGGATATATCTAGGTAGACATTCATATAAACAACTTTTAAAACACTTTTATAGCTTTGGTGAATTTTAATTATGATGAGCACAAACTTAAAGTGTAATGAGAAAAAATAGTTAATCATGTTTTAAGCATGGGGTTAATATCTAATTGTAGACATATTTCAGTTTTTTTTTCAGAAAACAACATTTCCTAAAAGATTTAAAAGGTCTATAAGAATAAAGCACTGACAGTCCATTATCACCTTATCTTTCCCAAGTAGAGAAGACAATTTTTTATTATGTTATGTCATTATTATGGTTACACGTTTTAGCAATCCTGAATTTTTAAATCTCTTTTCTTGGAGGTACTATAATTGCTATTTTATAGACGAGAAAACTAAAATTCAGTAAGTAACTTGTCCAGGTCACAATATACACCTGGAAGAAATAGGACTCAACCTAGGAACATCTGATAAATGTTCTGTGAATGAACAAATACACACACACACATACACAAATGGCAATTTTTTCCCTCTTCCTTGCTAATCCAAAATTTTGTCATGGCATTCAAAGCATATAGGTGCCATAATAATTATTTAGGCAATTAAAAATGCAACAAAAGCATATTCTGAATTGGACAGAATATGGTTTACTCTTGAGAGTCCCTTGGACTGAAAGGAGATCCAACCAGTCCATCTTAAAGGAGATCAGTCCTGGATGTTCATTGGAAGGACTGACGTTGAAGCTGAAACTCCAATACTTTGGTCACCTGATGCGAAGAGCTGACTCATTGGAAAAGACCCTGATGCTGGGAAAGATTGAGGGCAGGAGGAGAAGGGGATGACAGAGGACGAGATGGTTGGATTGGCATCACCGACTCGATGGACATGGGTTTGGGTGGACTCCGGGAGCTGGTGATGGACAGAAAGGCCTGGTGTGCTGTGGTTCATGGGGTCGCAAAGAGTCAGAGACGACTGAGCGACTGAACTGAACTGAACTGGTTTCTTCTTCTAGTCACTTAACTGAATGTAGTCATTCATTGACTTGGGTTATAGTTGAAGCACAGTGGAGGGTGAGACATTTCACGGTTGGTGCTTCTTTTCTCTTACCTCTTTCTTCAGAAATGTCACTGGGTGCTATGTGTCCCTCCACTACAACGGGTTCCCTTGTTCTCAAGCCTCCATTCCTCTGACACTGTTTCCTCCTACGAAGACAGTGGGGGGAGGGGTGCTTGAAGAATCCCCTTTTGCATTGGTGTGTCCATGGAATTTAATAGAAAAATGTCTCTCAGGTTTCTTCAGATACCACTTCTCCATTTCAAACTCCTACCAAGATGTCCCTACTAAATTGAAATTTCTAGGGAGAGAAATAAACCATATGCTGCTTTTCCCTTCAGCATATTTCAACCAGATGGTCCCAGGAATGGAAGGTAAGAGTGCTAGTAATTTAGACTCCCCATGCTTCCAACATCACCATTCTCCAGTTAATTGAAAAAAAAAAAATCCTCACTCCTGGTCTGGAAAAATTGTCTATGACAAATACTTAAGGATCAGGGTTAGGAAAGAAAATGTATCTAGAAGGTACATTTTGGATAATGTGGGCCTGGACAAAGGCCACCATTAAGACCGTAGTTCACAGAACACACACTGGACTCCCGTGAGGACTCTGACTTGATTCCGAATGGAACAGAGCTCCCAGGCTGTCACTGATGCACTGACCCCAGAAGAGCTAAGCCCTAGTATTTCATTTCACTGACATTTATTGAGTACTTCAAAAGCAACAGGAATTACTTTGGGTAACACTGTATAAATTTTTTCAACCGTGGAAACATGACAACAGATATCTCTGACTTAAAACTAATTAGGATTTTAAGTTTTCTAAATGATTATTATGCTCAGAAACTAGAACATTTAGAAAATTAGTCATGTAAAGATGCAGTGCCCACAAGTCAAATTCAGCTATTCATTTAAATTAAAAAAATAGATCAAATATGCTATGAATTAATTTTTTTCAAACTGAAAATCACATTTCAAAGCATTTGCAGATTTCTTACTCCAGTCTGGTCTTTGGTTTTCATTCTGTTTGTCTTCAGTTCAGTTCAGTTCAGTCGCTCAGTCGGGTCCGACTCTTTGCGACCCCATGCTGTTTGTCTTGGGACATGTCTAATGTTTTATTTTTAATGTAGTCATGTTTATCAATATTTTCTTTTAAGGATTTTGGTTCATTGAGTGTCATTTAAGAAATTCTCCTTTTCTTCAAAAATCATAAAGTTTTGTGGTTTTTTCTTTAAGATTTTTTTCCCCTAAAAGTTTTACTTTTCACTTTTAGGTATTTATTGAACTTGGTATTTGTTGGTGTGTATAGTAGGAATGGATATCTGATATTCCCCGCATAAGGAAAACCAACTCTCCCTGGACCATTTGTTGGATAATTCATTGTTCCTGACTAATTTGTAAGGACACAGGTATTACATAGTACTTTTTGATATATGTCTGGGTCTGTTTCTAAATTTTGTATTCTATATCCTTTGTCGATTTGCCTTTCCCTATCCTAATACATTACTGTTTCATTTACAACTACAAAGGAAATTCTATCTCATAGGACAAGTTACTGTTTAATGCTTATTTTCAGAATTGTCTAGACCATTTCAATTTTCCAAGTAAATTTTAGGATAGCTATGTCAAATTCCTTAAAAATATGTGAAAGTTTTGACTATAACCAAATTGAATTGATAGATCAATTTAGCAAAATTTAAAATTCATATTTTTGAGTCTCTCCATCCATATTTTGTTGGCTAGAATCTTAGCATCAGGTTTGGAAGATATTTTGAGTTGAATCTTGTTTTCTTTTATATTTTCAAAGTGATTATTAGCATTTGTTGTTGTTCGGTTGCTAAGTCATGTCTGACTCTTTGCACCCTCGTGGACTGCAGCATGCCCGGCTCCTCAGTTAGCACACTGGACTGCTATTGATCTTGTGATTTTGTATGGATATCACAACCAGTGAACTTTCTTGATTTATCAATATTTTAAATAATTTGTATATTTTTATGGATTTTCCATAGTTAGTTCACCTCTAAATAAAGATAGTCACATCTTTCTTTATAATACTTGTAGATTTTCTTTCTTTTGCTTATCTTACTGCACTAGTTAGAATTTCCAGTAAAAGTAAAATGTTGAGTAAAATGGCAATGATAGTAGTAGTGTTAGCCGCTCAGTCGTGTCTGACTCTTTGTGACCCCTTGGACTGCAGCCCACCAGACTCCTCTATCCATGGGATTCTCCAAGCAACAATACAATGATAGTCATCTTTAGTTTATTTTTGATTTAAAATAGTGCCTTTAGATGTTTACAATTAAAGGTAATGCTTGTTTTAAGTTTTTCACAGATATTCTTCATTAAGGAAATAGCTTTCTTTTTTGAGTTTACTAAAAGTTTTAAATTATAAATGTAATTTTGAACAATTTATTATATTTTTAGCATCTACTTTTTAGTTTTCTCCTTTACTTGTTACTATGGTGTGTAAATAATAGATTTTCTGAGGCTGAACCATCTTATACTTGTGGCAAACTTTTCTTGTTCATGACATATTAATTTTTAATAGCTTATTTATACTTGCTTACATTTTATTTAATGTTTTAATGTCTATGTTTATAAGTGAGATTAGTCTATACTTTTCTTGTATATTCCTTGGTATTACTGACTATTTCCTTTTTGTTATTGTCATGTCATTTTCTGCAACAGTTAATATAAAACAATAAGTTTTTCCTTAGAGTCAGGTTTACCTTGAAAGCCAGCTGGGTCTTAGATTTGTTGTGGAATCTAACAAATAATCTATTAATAATCCAGTTTCTGTAAGGTTCATTGCCTTATTGTGGTTTTCCATTTCATCTTGAGTTTTAGTGATTTATACTGGGACTTCTCAGGTGGTGCTAAATTATAAAGAACCCGTCTGCCAGTGCAAGAAATGTAAGAGACTTGGGTTCGATCCCTGGGTTGGGAAGAGGCCCTGGAGGAGGGCATGGCAGCCCACTCCAATATTTCTGCTTGGGGAATCCCATGGATAGAGGAGCCTGGCAGGTTACAGTCCATAGAGTCACAAAGAGTCAGACATGACTGAAGTGACTTAGTGAATATTATCCAGTTCATCAAAATTACAAATTTTATTTGCCAAAAATTGTCCAAGCTCTGACTTTCTAGGATCCTTCTAGTATCTGTAATTAGTCCTCTTTTAATTTAATATTGTGTGTCGCATCATCTCTCTTTCTTTGGTTTTGAATAGAATTTCTGAAAGTTCTACTTGGTTTTCTTGATGCACTCTATCGTTTCTTAGCTTTGCATTCATTTATTTCCCCCTTATTTTTATTATTTCTTTTCTTCTACTTCTATAGATTTACTTTACCTTTCCTTTTTAGTTTCTTTTTTTTTTTTTTGAGCTGAATACTTGGTGTCTATTAGAAAATTTATTTTCATTTTGTTTTGTTTTTAAGATGTACCCCTAATTACTGTAAATGTACTTTAGCTTTATTGCACATATTTTTATATATAGCATGTAGAAAAATCACTCTAAAGATTTTGTGGTTTCAATTGTGACTTCTTCTTTGTTTCAAAGATTATTTAGCAGTTTATAGTTTCCACTCACACATAAATATTTTGCTATATTTTTAGTCAATAATTTTGATACAGAAACATGTATATATTATGATTTCTTTACAGTTTATTGAAACTTTGTAGACAATATTCTTCTTATCTACGGAAAATTTCTTTTTTTATTTTCTGGTCATATATATCTCCAATATGTATATAAAGCATGTATATTTTATATTATATATATTATAAATATATTAGATCAATATTGTTAATATTGATTTTTAAATCTTTCATATATTTATTTGTTTTTTGTCTGCTTGATTTTTCAACTTCTGATAGAAGTGTATTAAATTCTACCATGAATTTAACAATTCTTTTTTTAATATATTTTTTAAAATTAATTAATTAATTAATTTAATTGGAGGCTAATTTCTTTACAATATTGTAGTGGTTTTTGTCATACGTTGACATGAATCAGCCATGGATGTACATGTGTTCCCCATCCTGAACCCCCCTCCCACCTCCCTCCCAATCCCATCCTTCAGGGTCATCCCAGTGCACCAGCCCTGAGCACCCTGTCTCATGCATTGAACCTGGACTGGTGATCTATTTCACATATGATAATATACATGTTTCAATGTTACTCTCTCAAATCATCCCACCCTCATCTTCTCCCACAGAGTTCAAAAGACTGTTCTTTACTTCTGTGTCTCTTTTGCTGTCTCGAATATAGGGTCATCATTACCATCTTTCTAAATTCCATATATATGCGTTAATATACTGTATTGGTGTTTTCCTTTCTGACTTAACTTCACTCTGTAATTCTTAATAGTCCCATTGTCTTTGATGATTCTGGTCTACCAGTTAGGGCAAGGTCAGAGACTCAGAACCACTGTGAGGAATGTTGAAGGAGGGATTTAGTGCAGGAGTATTGACCAAATGGAACTGTGGACTGTGGTTAAAGTTTCTGTGCTGCTTTGTGTCTGCTGCAGAGCTGGAGGGCAAGAGCTGGGAAGGAAGATGGCCAGGAAGTGGGCAAAGCAAGGATAAATAGCAATCCAGCAGGCACAAGCTGGAACCCATGTCTGTATCTCACTGTTTGCAAGCCTTGGCCTTGGGTGATGAAGGTGACCTATAGGGGAAGCTGGTTCTCTGTGCCCAGAACAGTGGACATGGGTGCAGAAGTCAGAGGAGCTTGGGCCCAGGGATGTTCTGGGTGCTGCTGCACACAAAGGTGAGTATTACAACTTCTGCCTCCCCAGTCTCATGTAAATTTCTATTGACACCAACCTTCATGTAGAAACAGAGAGGAATATAAGAAGGAACACAGGTATTCTAAGAAGTCTAGCTTCAGTTTAGCTGAGCTGACATGGTGCAAAGCCACCAGGGCTCCTTTTGAAGCTATTAGTGAATAGTTTCTTTCTTTTGTTCTTTAGATGCCCTTGAGTCCATGCCCAGTTGCTCAGTCATGTTTGACTTTTTTGTGATCCTATGTACTGGGGTTCACCAGGCTCCTCTATATATGGGATTCTCCAGGCAAGAATACTGGAGTGGGTTGCCATTTCCTCCTTCCTGAACCAGGGATGGAACCAGCATCTCTTGCGTCTCCTACATTGGCAGTATTGGATTCTTTACCACTGACTTACCTGGGAAGCACCTTGAATGCTTTAGCCTTCAACTATTCTAATATAAATATTCTTTTTTAAAAGATATCAATATTTTTACATTGCTTTCTTTTGCTTAGGTTTTGTTTGATAGAAATTTCCCATCCCTTTATATGTAACTTTGTGGTTTTGGTAGCCATGGAAACATATGGTTTAGGTCTCCTAATCAGGAAGTGTGATTGACCAGATGCTCCAGGGGCTGCTCCTCTGGGTCCACCACCAAGTCATGATGAACCAGGCTTCCCATTGGCCACTCCCAGTCAAAGACAGAGCAGGTCAGGAGAACTAAAGCAGGTGCCTTTCTCTGACATATAGGGCTCTTTAACCAGGTGACTTTAACTCAGGGACCCTCAATTAGTGTCACATATTGTGAGAGTTGGACTGTGAAGAAGGCTGAGCGCTGAAGAATTGATGCTTTTGAACTGTGGTGTTGGAGAAGACTCTTGAGAGTCCCTTGGACTGCAAGGAGATCCAACCAGTCCATTCTAAAGGAGATCAGCCCTGGGATTTCTTTGGAAGGAATGATGCTAAAGCTGAATCTCCAGTACTTTGGCCACCTCATGTGAAGAGTTGACTCATTGGAAAAGACTGATGCTGGGAGGGATTGGGGGCAGGAGGAGAAGGGGACAACAGAGGATGAGATGGCTGGATGGCATCACCGACTCGATGGATGTGAGTTTGAGTGAACTCTGGGAGTTGGTGATGGACAAGGAGGCCTGGCGTGCTGCGATTTGTGGGGTTTCAAAGAGTCGGACACGACTGAGCGACTGAACTGAACTGAATTTCCTAGAATTGCACTGTACCTTAGACTCTCCTACTAGGTCCTTCCTGCTCCCTGTCCTATGCAGAATTCAGACATGCATCACAGTTGGAAGACTCCCCTCCTTTCGCACCTTCACCTTTTTGTATAGGCATTTATCCAATGAACCTCCTACATGTTTAATCTTGTCTTTGTGTCTGCTTGAATACTCGAACTAATGGACAGTGTTCTGTTCAGTTCAGTTGCTCAGTTGTGTCTGACTCTTTGCAACCCCATGAATCGCAGCATGCCAGGCCTCCCTGTCCATCACCATCTCCTGGAGTTCACTCAGACTCATGTCCATCGAGTCTGTGATGCCATCCAGCCATCTCATCCTCGGTCGTCCCCTTCTCCTCCTGCCCCCAATCCCTCCCAGCATCAAAGTCTTTTCCAATGAGTCAACTCTTTGCATGAGTTGGCCAAAGTACTGGAGTTTCAGCTTTAGCATCATTCCTTCCAAAGAAATCCCAGGGTTGATCTCCTTCAAAATGGACTGGTTGGATTCCTTGGAGTCCAAGGGACTCCCAAGAGTCTTCTCCAACACCACAATTCAAAAGCATCAGTTCTTTCACACTCAGCTTTCTTCACAGTCCAACTCTCACATCCATACATGACCACCGGAAAAACCATAGCCTTGACTAGACGGACCTTAGTTGGCAAAGTAATGTCTCTGCTTTTGAATATACTATCTATATTGGTCATAACTTTCCTTCCAAGGAGTAAGCGTCTTTTAATTTCATGGCTGCAGTCACCATCTGCAGTTATTTTGGAGCCCCCCAAAATAAAGTCTGACACTGTTTCTACTGTTTCCCATGAAGTGATGGGACCAGATGCCATGATCTTCGTTTTCTGAATGTTGAGCTTTAAGCCAACTTTTTCACTCTCCTCTTTCACTTTCATCAAGAGGCTTTTTAGCTCCTCTTCACTTTCTGCCATAAGGGTGGTGTCATCTGCGTATCTGAGGTTATTGATATTTCTCCCGACAATCTTGATTCCAGCTTGTGTTTCTTCCAACCCAGTGTTTCTCATGATGTACTCTGCATAGAAGTTAAATAAGCAGCGTGACAATATACAGCCTTGACGTACTCCTTTTCCTATTTGGAACCAGTCTGTTGTTCCATGTCCAGTTCTAACTGTTGCTTCCTGGCCTGCATACAGATTTCTCAAGAGGCAGGTCAGGTGGTCTGGTATTCCCATCTCTTTCAGAATGTTCCACATTTTATTGTGATCCACACAATCAAAGGCTTTGGCATAATCAATAAAGCAGAAATAGATGTTTTTCTGGAACTTTCTTGCTTTTTCCATGATCCAGCGGATGTTGGCAATTTGATCTCTGGTTCCTCTGCCTTGTCTAAAACCAGCTTGAACATCAGGGAGTTCACGGTTCACGTATTGCTGAAGCCTGGCTTGGAGAATTTTGAGCATTACTTTACTAGCATGTGAGATGAGTGCAATTGTGCGATAATTTGAGCATTCTTTTGCATTGTCTTTCTTTTGAATTGGAATGAAAACTGACAGAATCTGGTGCACTGGAGAAGGGAATGGCAAGCCACTTCAGTATTCTTGCCTTGAGAACCCCATAAACAGTATGAAAAGGCAAAATGATAGGATACCAAAAGAGGAGCTCCCCAGGTCATTAGGTGCACAATATGCTACTGGAGATCCGTGGAGAAATAACTCCCGAAAGAACGAAGGGATGGAGCCAAAGCAAAAACAATACCCAGTTGTGGATGTGACTCATGATAGAAGCAAGATCCGATGCTGTAAAAAGCAATATTGCATAGGAACCTGGAATGTCAGGTCCATGAATCAAGGCAAATTGGAAGTGGTCAAACAAGAGATGGCGAGGGTGAACGTTGACATTCTAGGAATCAGCAAACTAAAATGGACTGGAATGGGCGAATTTAACTCAGATGACCATTATATCTACTACTGCGGACAGGAATCCCTCAGAAGAAATGGAGTAGCCATCATGGTCAACAAAAGAGTCTGAAATGCAGTACTTGGATGCAATCTCAAAAATGACAGAATGATCTCTGTGCATCTCCAAGGCAAACAAACCATTCAATGAACAGTGTACCTATGTGCTTTTAAATCCTGTTATTAAGAATCATATGATTCTAAATTCAGTCTAACTCTTTTTTTTTAACAAATGAGTGTAATATACTTATATTTATTGTGATTTATAATAGATTTAGTCTTGTTTTCAGTTTCCAAGTGGTTTGACTCTTTGTGACCTCATGGATTGCAGTATACCAGGCTTCTTTCACTATCTCCTGGAGTTTGCTCAAATTCATGTCCATTGATTCGGTGATGCTGTCTAACCTCACATCCTCTGCCACCCTTTTGTCCTTTTGCCTTCAGTCTTATCATTGCATTATTTTCTGTTTGCCAGGCTTTCTCTTTTCCTTGTACCTTCCCCTTTTGTGGACTGCTAAAGCCTATCATTCAGAAAAATTGGGGGATACTGGATAACAAAGTCCCAAATTTGTTGCTTCAAATCAAGGTTATTTCTCACTCATTCTATAAGATGATGGTGGGATGGCTAATTAACTCATTGAAACTCAGACCTATGCAGGCTCCATCTGGACATGTGTTCCTGTAGGAGAGGCAGAGAAGAGAGAATATGCCCAGCACTACATTTCTTTGAGCTGCAAATGACAGTGGCCACTTCCACCCCCATCTCACTGACCAAAAGGAGTTACATGGTCACTTTTGATTTTAAATGGGCAGTGAAATGCAATTGTGTACACAATTATGTATTGTGTCTACATAAAATAGGATGTTTGCTCCTTGTCCTATTAACTCTATACCTTTTGTCTCCCTCTGCTGCTTTGGAAGCTGTAAAATGTATTCTTATTATTTTAATAGTTTTCCTTAAATGTGTTTTAAACATACTGTTTAATGATACTTATTTTCCTGGTAAGTTCTAAAATGTATGTAATGTTTTCATCTTCCACCCAAATTTAACAAAAATCTTAATGGTTTTTAGAACTGTATCTTTTTTTTTTTTTTTTTGGCTTTGTTTTTTAAGAACAATTTGCTAATTCTTTTTTGATCGTTATTTTATGTTAATGATCATATTTTTAGTTCAAGGTTTCTAACTCTTTCCTTTTTCATATCTGCCAGTTCCTATCACAGTTCTGCCTGTTTTGGTTTCATAGTTTCATGTTTCTTTAAATCAGGAGTCTGCAACTATGATTCAGTCTCTACCTAGCTTACTGCTATTTCTATCAGAGAAGGTGATGGCACCCCACTCCAGTACTCTTGCCTGGAAAATCCCATGGACGGAGTAGCCCGGTAGGCTGCAGTCCATGGGGTCACAAAGACTCAGACATGACTGAGCGACTGCGACTTCACTTTCACTTTTCACTTTCATGCATTGGAGAAGGAAATGGTAACCCACTCCATGTTCTTGCCTGGAGAATTCCAGGGACGGGGAGCTTAGTGGGCTGCCGTCTATGGGGTCACACAGAGTTGGACACGACTGAAGCGATTTAGCAGCAGCAGCTATTTCTATAAATATAGTTTTATTGAAACACAGTCTCACTCATTCATTTGTGTATTATCCATTGCTTATCTCTTGCTGTAAAAACAGACTTGAATAGGTACGGAAAAGACAGAAGAGCAACCAAAGCCAAAAAAATTTACTTAGTGGCACTTTACCAAAAAACGTTTGCAGACCTCTGCTTTCAATGAATAAATAGGACCTCGTTTTTTCTCCTGTTTGAGTCATCTTAAACATACCTTTAAAAAGTTTTTGTCAAACTATTTTACAACCTTAATTTCATCTGGAAGACTTTCTTAGAATTGTATTTCTTCACATATCTTGTTTTTTCTTCTTCAGGTACTTTTAAACTAGGGGTTATAAGCTCATTTTCAGTGGAAATGTTTTAGTTTGATACGTATTGTTTTTCCCTTTTCTCTCTCTCTCTCTCTCACTGTCTCCCCTCTCTTTCAGTTTTTTCTTTGTCCCCAACATTGGATCCCAACTCTGCTGCGCAGACATCAATCTCACAGTCTAGGCTGATGATTATTTCATTTCTGATGACTGTGGGATGCTTGTGCATCCAGAAACCAAAAGAGAAGAATAGTTTGTGTAATCTCAACACTCTTTCTGCCTTTAGGCTCCCCTGATAGGTGATATTTATACTTAGCTGCAGATGAAGATTAGGTAGCATATTCTGAGTCTCTATTTATCAGAGAAGAAGGCAGACCCACTATAGCCACTGGCTTCTTCTAATGTCTGGTATCATTCAGGAGCAAACTCTTACTGAACACTGCATGCTTCTAACCTGAGAAATGAGCAGGCATGTAATTTTGTCCTGCTCATCAATTTGTATTTCTGCTGCCTATGAACTCCAGAATTGTTTATCACATCATATTTTTAAAGTTGGTATTATTTTTTGCATTTCTTTAAAAATTTAAAATCATATTATTGGCATGTATTTGGAACAGAGGAGTGTAACAACATAAAGTTATGCCACTGTCTTGACTAAAAGTCTCCATTACATATTTTATGGAATGATATAGCAGTATCTGTTTTTTTTGTAACTGAAGTCACAGGCATTGAATTAAGATGAAGCTACCTGAGTGACTGTGATGGAGTCATTTTAAGACATAATTCAAGTTAATTTTCTCATGAATTACATCTCATTTTGAAAACTCTAAGTTTTAAATGGAATTATTAAAAATAAATCAAATCTTTAATTTGGCAGAAAAATCATTTTATAGAACACAATAAAATTGATTTCAACAGAAAACCTTAATTCTGCCTTTTAGAATGACCAAAGAAAAATGCAATCTGTTACTTAGTAGAGCTGTAAGATTTTCCTAGGGGCAGAGATACAAAGACAATTACAGGAACAATTATATGTCAGCCCATAAACTATGCTGCCATTAATATCCATTAGTAGCTTTTCATTTCAACCAAAATCTTTAAATTTAGAGCTTAGTGGTTAATGTTCAGCTGTTAGTTTATTACTTAATGGTTGAGGGAACAAAAGAAGTGATAATCCATGTTTTTAAAGATTAGATTTGATTGCCTTACATAATCTTTTTTGTTATCTTCTTGATTTCCAGATGAACTTTGAGAGTCATATGCTGAAAGAGGATGAGACTGGGTCCCCGGGTCCCTGAGACTAGAAGCATCCACATGTGGAAGTTAGATGAGTAAGAAATAAACCTGTGTTTTACCACTGAGCATTGGTGGTTAACCTGTTACATGGTCAGTGCTACCTAAACTAATGCCACCCTGGAGGGTACCTGCCATCTCACACCCATTCTCCAAGGAATTATCCTTTTTAAAATGTGTTTTTAACTTAAAGGCACGGTTTTCTACAGCTCTAATTCAGGTATGTCAGAGGAAAGCAGAAAAATTTGCTTTATGTTCATGAAAGGTATTCCCATATAACCCACTCATGAGTTTTTACAACTGAAAATGAGCCATATTTATGTAATGGAATTCTATTTTTTTTCCATTAAACAAAATAAAGGCGCAGATTATTAAATGGTATCTCAGTGATCTGTTTCTGCTGAATGACTGCTTATTTAACTATTTAAACCTAAACTTACTTTCAAAAGCTGAAATGGGATTTAAATAAAATGTATGAAAATTTGAAAGTTATCACTGGGCTGGATATGCTAAATAGTGAACTAAATCATAGATAACCAAGGACAAGTTTTTCCTAATGAAATGCTAGAAAACCTAATTTAGAGCTAATACAACAACGGAGTTTCAATACTTATGTAAACAATTTGCACTACACTTTTTAAAGTTGCTTGTCTATGTCTTCTAACAGGCATTTGTGGAGTTGTTGAGATATAGAAACTACCACACTGGACCCTGAAAGCAGTGAGAAACAAATATGAGTCACTGACTTACACCTTCTGTTCTCCCAGTTCTTAAATTTTAAAGGCTTGATGTGTATTCAAATATGTCATGTGAAATAGAGTATGATAAACACCAAGAGTTGTACAGTAATAAACGATGTGGGGATTTTGTTCAGAGAATGGATATGGGGGCTTGAGTGGCAACTGGAGGAGATTTTGCAGTGAAGGAAAGAATTGGGATGGAGGCTTCCCTCGTGGCTCAGATGGTAAAGCATCTGCCTGCAATGTGGGAGACCTGGGTTTGATTCCTGGGAAGGGAAGATCCCCTAGAGAAGGAAATGGCAATCCACTCCAGCACTCTTGCCTGGAAAATCCCATGGACGGAGGAGCCTGATAGGCTACAGTCCAAGAGGTCGCAAAGAGTCGGACATGACTGAGCGACTTCTCTTGAGAAAAGAAAATATTTGGTGTCTTTGAGACAAGTTGAATATCCACAGTCAAAGCCAACCAAACAAGGAAGGATGATTTATGGCAAGAAAGTCTCCAGACTCTCCCAGGATGGTGCTAGTGAGGTTGAGCATTTTTATTCAGTTTTAGGATCACCTGATTCTGGGGTTGCAGGACAGATTCATTATCCATAAGAAAATAGAGATGTGGGGTTCCTAGTACACACTGAGCCTGAAATAGAAGTCTTTTGCACATTATAGTGAAGATAATAACAAATCTAGACTTGGTATTTGAAAACTGAGATAGTCAATATCTCTGAACTTCAGTTTCTTATGTAAACTTGGGATAAATATTTCTATCCTTTCTTCATGAATGGCATTTGTGAAAATCAAATGAGAAACATGATAAATTGTTTTGTAAACTATGAAGTGCTATGAAGATGTGAAAGTGTAGACAATATATTGTGTATTGAAGATAGTCTTGAATTTTGTTGGTGCTTTTCCCATTAAAAGAAGTTTTTGCCCTGTCTTTGGACTCTGGGTGGATTTGGTAACTTTTTGAGCAATAGAACATAGTGCAAATGATGCTGTGACTATTTCCAGGACCAGATTTTAAGAGAGAGGCAGTTTTCATGTTCTGTATTGTAGGAATTTTTGCTCTTGAAACTGAGCTAACAGGCATGAAGAAGCCCAAGCAGTCACATGGATAGGGTCACTGGAGGGGGATTAAGGCCCCCAACCAACTACCCCAACTAAGTCTCCAGCTAACAGCTGTCGCTTAACAGTTCTGACCTTGAGTACATTGTTTTGCGCTAAACAAGCAACTCCAGCTGACATTGTGTGGAACAAAGGTGAACTGTCCTATCTCACAGGGACATGGAAACTGAACTTTTGAAAGTAAAAATAAATGACCATTGCAGTTTTAAATCACTAAATTTTAGGGTGGGTTGTTTGTTAATCAGCAATAAATGATCAGAACAGGTTATTTGTCAAAAGTAATTACTGTACTATTTCAGAGAATGATATAATTCATCATACATATTTTATTTGCTTCAACTATGTGAATGCATGCTAAGTTGCTTCAGTCATGTTTGACTCTTTGCAACCTCATGGACTGAAGCCTGCCAGGCTTCTCTGTCCATGGTATTCTCCAGGCAAGAATACTGGAGTGGGTTGTCATTTCCTCTTCCAGGGGATCCTCCCGACCCAGGGATTAAGCCCACTCTCTTACATCTCCTGCATTGGCAGGTGAGTTCTTTACCACTAGCGCCACCCGGGAAATCCTATCAGAGCAAGTTGTTTGTCAGATATAAGTACTGTACTATTTCAGAGGATGATATATTCAGGATGATATAATTCATATAATTCACTTTTTTTTGCTTCAACTATAATTTCCACAATATATTTTGAGACATATTTGCAAGAAATATGTTCTAGAGAAAAGAGTCTTTGTCTAAGTCAGGCTTCATTGAAAGCAGTTCCACCATTTGACTCAGAATCAGTTGATCCGATGATATTTGTAATGTTTATGGTAGATCAGGATGTATGTAAAGATCTCACAGAAAAAGCAGAAGAGAGAGGCTGGAGAAAAGGCACAGAGCCTTCCTCAGTGTACTCTTCTTCCCATGGGGGGTAAAAAAACAACTCTTGGTTTACTACTGAGCCTGTAGAAACTGAACCCCTGATTAAGGAATAAAAGATGACCACACGGCCTGAGCTGTGTCGCCTATTTTCGCTGAATCTCTTCTGATCCATGTAGACTAAAGAATGTCTTCCAGAAATTTTTAAAATGGCCTTCTACTAGAGCCAGATCTCTCGGTTTCATCTGTCTGAAAAGATCTTTATTTCATCTTAACTTGGAAGGCTAGTTTTGTAAGGTGTAGAATTCCAAATTGACCTTTTTTTTTTTCCTTCAGCATTTTTTAAAGATTTTTCCAGCATTTTAAAGATTTTCTGTACTAGGAAGGGCTCTTGCCTTTCTGAAATTTATTCCATTTATATATATTTAATTTTTTTAAAAAATTTCAAATTAGTGTTTTTATTTTCTTTGGGCAAATACCAAAGAGTACAACTGCTGATTCATATGGCAGTTCTTTTTTTATTTTTGAGGAACCACAATACTATTTTTCATAGTGCCTGCTCCAATTTACAATCTCATCAGCATTTCATAAGGATTCCCTTTTGTCTATATCCAAAGTAATACTTGTTATTTCTTGTCTTTTTGATGATAACCAAATCTGACAGATGTGAGATAGTATCTCACCGTGGTTTTGAATTGCATTTCCCTGATGGTCAGTGATATTGAGCATCTTTTTATGTGTCTGCTGGTCATTTGCATGCCTTCTTTGAAAAAAAAATTTGTCTATTTTTAAGATCAGTTGTTTGCTTCTGATGTATGTTATTTGTATATTTTGATATTCAGTTCAGTTCAGTTCAGTCGCTCAGTCGTGTCCGACTCTTTTCGACCCCATGAATCACAGCATGCCAGGCCTCCCTGTCCATTACCAACTCCCGGAGTTCACTCAGACTCACATCCATTGAGTCAGTGATGCCATCCAGCCGTCTCATCCTCTGTCGTCCCCTTCTCCTGCCCCCCCAATCCCTCCCAGCATCAGAGTCTTTTCCAGTGAGTCAACTCTTCGCATGAGGTGGCCAAAGTACTATTACCCCCTTATCAAATATATTGTTTGCAAATATCTTCTCCCATTCAGTAGATTACCTTTTTATTTAGCTGATAGTTTCCTTTGTTGTGAAAAAGCATTTTAATTTGATATAGTGCCATTAATTTTTTTTTGCTTTTGTTTCCCTAGCCTAAGGATACATGTTCAAAAAAATATTGCTAAGATGCCAAAGAACATAGTACCTATGTTTTCTTCTAAGAGTTTTATGATTTTAGGTCTTATATTTAGACTTTAATCTATTTTGAGTTTATTTTTGCATATGATGTGACAAAGCAGTACAGTTTGATTTTTTTTATATGAGCTGTCCAAGCTTCCTAGCACCACTTATTGAAGAAACTGTATATTCTCTGTTGTACATTTCTACTTCCTATGTAGTAGGTTAATTGATCACAATGACATGGATTTATTTCTGGGCTTCCTTTCCTATTCCATTGAATTATATTTCTGGTTTTTGTGCCAGTACCATATATTTTGAGTACTGTACTTTTGTAGTATAGTCTAAATTCAGGCACATGATTTCTCCACCTCTGTTCTTTCTCTTTAAAATTTTTTCATTTGAGTAGACTTGATTTGCAATGTTGTGTTAGTTTAAGGTGTACAGCAAAGTGAATCAGTTGTACATATACATACATCCACTCTTTTTAAGATTCTTTTTCCATATAGGCCATTACAAACTATGAATTGAATTCCCTGTGCCATTCAGTGGTCCTTATTAATTATCTATTTTATATATCCATCTGTTCAGTTGCTCAGTTGTGTCCAACTCTTTGTGACCCCATGGACTGCAGCACTCTAGGCTTCCCTGTCCATCACCAACTCCTGGAGCTTCCTCAGACTCATCCATAGAGTCAATAATGCCATTCAACCATCTCATCCTCATCCCTTTCTCCACCTGCTTTCACTCTTTCCTAGCATCAGCATCTTTTTCAGTGAGTCAGTTCTTCACATTAGGTGGCCAAATTATTGGAGTTTCAGCTTCAGCATCAGTTCTTCCAATGAATATTCAGGACTGATTTCCTTTAGGATGGACTGGTTTGATCTCCTTACAGTCCAAGGTAGTCTCAAGAGTCTTTTCCAACAATGCAGTTCAAAAGTATTAATTCTTTGGTGCTTAGCATTCTTTATAGTCCAAATCTCCCATATACGACTGAAGTGACATAGCAGCAGCAGCAGCAGCAGCAGCAGCAGCAGCCTGTATACTGGAGAAGGAAATGGCAACCCACTCCAGTATTTTTGCCTGGAGAATCCCATGGACAGAGGAGCCGGGCAGGCTACAGTCCATGGGGACGCAAGAGTCAGACACGACTTAGCGACTAAACCACCACCAGCAGCCCATATATATCAACCCCGATCTTCCAGTTTATCCCTACCTACTCTCCCGGACAGAGAAGGCAATGGCACCCCACTCCAGTACTCTTGCCTGGAAAATCCCATGGACGGAGGAGCCTGGAAGGCTGCAGTCCATGTGGTCGCTGAGGGTCAGACACGACTGAGTGACTTCACTTTCACTTTTCACTTTCATGCATTGGAGAAGGAAATGGCAACCCACTCCAGTGTTCTTGCCTGGAGAATCCCAGGGACGGGGGAGCCTGGTGGGCTGCTGTCTGTGGGGTCACACAGAGTTGGACACGACTGACTCGACTTAGCAGCAGTAGCAGTAGCACTCTCCCAGATACACTTAAAAAAAATTATTTATTTTAATCGGAGGCTAATTACTTTACAATATTGTATTGGTTTGGCCATACATCAACATGAATCCACCAAGGGTGTACACGTGTTCCCCATCCTGAACCCCTCTCCCACCTTCCTCCCCATACCATCCTTCTGGGTCATCCCAGTGCACAAGACCCGAGCATCCTGTACCAGATACAGTTTTATTGGGGGATATTTGTTACAATATTGTGTAGGTGTCTTGCTCTATGACAACATGAATCAATTTATATACCTTTTAATCTTCAGTTTTTTTAATGAAAAAAAAATCAAACCATGATTTTATAATTGTCTACCTTGTTCTGTTTGTTAGAGTGGGAACAGTGGTCTCATGGATGTATGTATGCGTTTTAACCTGAAACATCTATGTCTTTACAATTAGTTCATTCTCTGCTTTAAATAGTCATTTATGATGATTGCAAACAAGGGCCATAGTTGAAATTTTTCATCAAATATTAAAAATAGAAATATGTAACAATCATAATCACACATATTGAATTATGAGATTATTTAATTTCAGTAATATTTAAATAATATTTATAGGAAATTGCTGTAACCAAATACATATGTGTATGACTAATGCTTCAAGATCTTAAATCATTTGATTCAACTAAATTCCATTTCTTTTGATTCTGTCTTGAAGCAATATTTTTAAAAATTATAACTTACAGATAGTTTTCTTCATAAATATAGGAATATAATCTTTGTATATAGCCTTAGACATTCACTTACTATATATAATATCATGAATATGTTATATACACATATTTGGACACCATTAATAATTTTTTTTTCCTCTTTTCTGGGACCTCTACAATTCTTACAATTCTGTGATCATAGGAAGACCAAAACAGGATACTGTGTTTAAGAGTGTGAGATAGAGTGCAGCATATTTACTAGTTTTATTGTCTTTTATGAAGTTGCTCTTCTTTCCTCCAGGGATTACTGTATGTTCCACAAACAAAAAATTATTAAATTATCATGTGTTGATCTTGAAAACAAATGCTTAATAGTCTATCTTCTATCCTTGCAGCATCTTATTCTATGCTCCTAATGCAGTGAATACATGATTGGAAACAAATGTTTCCAGGTTATCAAATACGTGTATGAATTTTCACTGATGAATCTTTCTGAATGATCACAGTGCATTCATTCAATGATAGCTCTATGCAGAAATGTTCTATATTTTAGTTAAATGATTGAAATAGTTTAATATATGATTCCAGAAATGTTTGGTCTCTTATGCTGTTGCTTGGGTGTTGTTGTTGAACTTTTTATCCATTTCCAAAGGCCCAGTTGTCTTTTGTTGGCCAATACCTCTTCTAAGCTCTTAACTTTTGTCACTCATCAACCTACATCTTTCCAAACTACTTTCACTACACAAGATACATTTTCCATCTGGTAGGAATGGCCCTTTCACTAGTTGAGGGAATTGACTCACCACTTGTTCAACAGAGAGACACTTGCTGTTGACTTGAGGAGACAAGGCGGCTGGTCAATGAAGAATATATATGATAGAATGAGGAAGTCATTGGGTAGATTGTATTAATGTCAACATTTGCTGCGTGATGTTACAGAGTGCTTTTATGGGACACCCATGTTGGGAGATTATGCTTCCTTGATATCAGGTCTTACCATGTGACTTGGTTTGGCCAGTGAAACATGAATAGCAATGCCATGTACCAGTTCTGGCAGATATGTTGAGAGCCATTGCATAATTCAGCCAAGAACTGACTTTCCTTTTCTCAAAGAGTAGCAATGTTCCAGGTAAGGACTGATCATTCCGTCTGCATCCCAGGGAAGAGAAAACACATGGAGCAATCTACATGTAACACGGAGAAGAAATAAGCTGTTTATGTTGTAAACCACTGAAATATAGAAATAGTTTCTTACTGTGGCATAATCTAGTAAATGTTTGCTTTTATCCATGGGGAATTTTTGAGGTTTACCATTTTATGCTGTGTTGATTGCTTGGTTCCCAAAGCAGGTATAGAAATACAATTCTTCTGGAAGTGTGTAAAATATTTACATATATTTATTTGTGAAAGTATTGCTGGTGAGATTAGAGATGGCAAATTCTTTAGGAATTTTCCCTGAATCTCCAGTATCATCTAGATGGTCCTTCTCATTTTCCCTTTGGTATCCAAAGCACACATGTAAATATCAGTTTGCTTAAGCAACTCATCAGCTAGACTCCTTGGAAGAAGAGACTATGTCATATTTGACTTAAGCAGGGCATTTAACAGAGAATCCAGACCAGGCAGGCACTTAGAGATGTTTGCTGATATGTAGGCACCATTCTACAATGTCAAAGAGCCCAACCAGACAATTTATAGTAAAACCTGAACTGATCTGAGCTCATTTGGCAACCAAATCTGATCTAAATGGACACAAAATATTTCTAGTCATTAATTAACCCATATAAAATGAGCATTTATAATTTTCCTTGAAGAAATACTAAACATTTTGTTCTAGAGGGCTGCGCTCAGCCACATGCGTGATGTTACATTATACGTAGTAGATGTATTTTATTACTTCTCTAAAATCCCCCAATTCTGATTTATAAAACTCATCCTGACTTCAAGAGTTTAAAATAAGCGATTGTGGATCTGTGTCAGCAAGTGAACACTTTCTGAGCTATGAGTAACCCTTTATACTCTGTAGTTAAACCATATGTCATTATAGGCTTCTGTCTTTTACAAGATAAAGTCCCTGGATTCTTCATAGCCCTCTTGAGCTAATTTCTACCTTTTAGCTATGTAGTGCCCAATGGTAAGAAGAGAGTGTGCTTGCAATTTCAACACTCAAGATTTCATAATAATGTGACTTGACTTAAATGTAGATGGCTCTTGTTTATAAGGTCTGGCATACTAGCGTTAAAGATACATACATAAACAGTAAGCTACATTTAATCTATAGAGTCATTTCACTGTGTAAAAGTGGATAACTTGGAGATTTAGTGGGACAAATCATTCTTAACAAATACTTTGTTTTCAGTGTCTCTATTCATGTGAAGAAATAGCACTTGTCTAGATTAGGAATTCATCACCAATCATTACTCATTATCCTATGGACTTCCCTGGTGGCTCAGTGGAAAAGAATCTGCTTGCAGTGCAGGAGCCATAGGAGACGAGACGTGAGTTCAGTCCCTGGGTTGAGAAGACCCCGTGGAGGAGAAAATGGCAACCCCCTCCGGTACTCTTGCTGGAAAATCCCACAGACAGAGGAGCCCAGAGGGCCACAGTCCATGTGGTCACAAAGAGAGGGGTGTGACAGAAGTGACTCAGCAGCAGTAGCAGAAGACCATACTATGCATGTCCATGTGCAAACATGTGCACGCACAAAAACCACATTGTTTGTCAAATGGTACAAATGAGGCTGGCATCTCAGCTGTAACAATGATATTCCAAATCTTTTCTAACTTTAAAGTGTTGCTGACAGGTTAGAGCTGGTCATGCTTAGATCTAAAGAGGTACTATATTTCCTCCATGTATTAAATCATATTTAATCATAGGTAAAACTGCAATAAAATTGACCCGAGTTTCAAGGCTGCAGTCCAAGCCATTCACTGCTTTGTATTCTGATTATGCTGCTGCTATAAAATGAACAAAGAGTAACATGGAATTTGATAAAGACAAGAAAACTTTTATTAAACTTTTACAACAGTGAAATAAATTATTCATGCAGTTGCATGAATAATGGTATCCATGCTTATTAAATCAGCCAAGAGGAGGCAAAATATTCACTTGCATGGCATGAGTTCCATTTTCAAACAGTTCTGAAATGAAAATGTAATATAAAACAACACAGTAGTGGGTCCCCCAAAATGGAAAGGAAAAAAAACCTAGAGTACAGTATTAATTCAAAAGAGGAGGGAAAAGTTTAATGCACTTGCAGTTCTGAAATCCACTAGCCAGAAGGAATTTTCAAAGTCAGAAAAAAAAAAAAAAGTAATCCACCACTTCAAAGGCATTTAATGAAAGAGAGAAATGGCAAAGAGGACACTGGTGTTAGAGGGACAGATCTGGGGCTTAGAGGAGGGAGAGAAATGCTATTAAAGCTACCCACCACCTCGCTTATTCTATAAACAGGATTCTCTCCAAACTGGGCTGTTGGGCCCATGCCAATCTTTAGGGATGGTCCAGAAAAGAGTTACTCCTGGTGATAAATAAGGCTTTCCAGACTCCTCTGCCACCTGTTTGAAGATCTGTGACTCTCACTTGTCCTTTCATCAAAATGCTCACAAAAAGAAGGTGTCATAGTTCTTAGTCCTTCGCTTTCCACATCGTTGAGCACAGGAGCTGGGGAGAAAACCCCTGCCGCCCACAGAATTCCAAAGAGCCGTGATACGTAGGAAAGGGAGGCGGGAGGCATAAGTGGGTGAAAGAGGCTGTCCAAGTGGGGAATTCCTCACCAGAGATGCAGAATTCCATCTTCAGAAAACCCCTTCCCCCAGACAGGATGCTGCCCACAATGACACAGGACCTCTGACGCCCCCGTGAGCACAGTGACATCAGGGTCAATGCATAGGGCTTTCTAGAGGGTGCTGGTGTGTGCAGGACCAGCTGCAGATGTCCAGCCAGCCTGGCCACTAGGGGTTCCAGTCTCTGTCCCCCTTATTGGCATCTGTGCCAGTGGCACCTACTGACTCAACCTTAATCCGAGCCATCAAGAGTGCTCTGAACAATTCTCTCTTCCTCCCCTAGGGAGTGTCCATCCCCTCATCTCTCTTCCCCTCCCTCTGGTGTCCCCATGTCCCCCTGCCTTTCTCGTTTGCCTGCCCTTCAGACTTGACATGGGGCTTCTCTGAGAATCCATGGGCCCATGGAGCCAAAATTGATCCAGGAGGCCCTTGATTCCATCTAGGAGTAAAGACAGAGGACTAACCACCTGTAGGACCTTCTCTGAAACCTTCTGTCTCTTAGAAGAGATGCTGTGCCTATTTAAGTCTTACCCAAAACTTTCTTTGAGAAAAGCCATCTGTCTGTAACCTCAGCATCTCCCATTTGCCAGGATGCCTCCTTTCTTTGGACAAAGAACTAGCTGAGTCTCCAGCTTGCCTGAGGAAGACAGCTGGGGGCTGTTCTCCAACATGAATGAACATCCTTCTGAGGGTCCCGATTTTGCACAAAGCTATTCTGATTTCTGATGGTCAGTTCCCAACCAGACGTGCCCCCGAGTGGCAGCCCACCAGCCATCCATGCTCTTTCACTGGCTACTTCCATCTTCCAGCTCTCCCCATGCCTGAAGCTATCATGTTTGGCAGAATCAATGAAGCCCTAGAGGGTATAGGAGGGTATTTATAACGCAGGGTGAGAAACACTTTAAAGAATCGCTGTCGGTCTCTGTGGGTCAGTCAGAGGATCTTGTGGTCTCCCCTCTCCATGGCCCTGAAGTTGCCACATGTGCTGCCCTGAGCAGTTCTCCCTTAGGGCTCTGCTCCAGAACTTGAAGCCCAACTCCTCACCCCTGGACATGCACAAAGAAGAAAAAACATTATTGAATATTGGCCATCATAATAATCCCAGCAGTGTCATGCTGCCCTCTGAGAAGGCACCCAATACTCTGATAAAAATAGATTGTAGTTTGCATGAGTCCTGTTTTGTGGTATGACCATTTGGATGTTTCATCAGTCACAGTTTCCCCCTTGATTACGTATGGTGGTTGCATGAAAAACGAAAAGTGATACTGACAGTGTAGTCACTCAGTTGTGTTTGACTTTTTTGTGACCTCATGGACTGTACCCCTTCAGGCTCCTCAGTCCATGGAATTATCCAGGAGTGGGTTGCCATATCCTTCTCCAGGGGATCTTCCAGTCCCAGGGATTGAACCCAGGCAAATTCTTTGCTATCTGAGATGGTGGTTGCATGAGAATTACTAAAAAAAGAATCAGGAAGCTGATTTCTTGCACACAAAGCAAGAGTTTGCACCAAAGAAATACCGCCAAACTCCACTGCCCATAGTGGGTTTGTTCCGTAATGATGCTGTCTCTGAAAAAGAACGGAGTGGAGTGAAAGTCACGCTTTGCAATCCAATAGACTATCCAGTCCATGGAATTCTCCAGGCCAGAATACTGGAGTGGGTAGCCTTTCCCTTCTCCAGGGAATCATCCCAACCCAGGGACCGAACCCAGGTCTCTCTCATTGCAGGCAGATTCTTTACCAGTTGAGCCACAAGCAAAGCCCAAGAATACTGGAAGGGGAAGCCTCTCTCTTCTCCAGCGGATCTTCCTGACCCAGAAATCAAACCGGGGTCTCCTGCATTTCAGGCGGATTCTTTAGCAACTGAGATATCAAGGAAGCCCATCAGTCCGTTGAGTTGCACAGTTGTATCTGACTCTTTGCAACCCCACGGACTGCAGCATGCCAATCTTCCCTGTCCATCAGCAACTCCTGGAGCTTGTGCAAACTCATGTCCATTGAGTTAGTGATGCTATAGGAAGCCCATGACCTTCCTCAAATCATGAAGCTGAACTAGGTGCCATTCTCACATGTTACAGCATCACACCTTGTGAATCTGATAATATGGGACCATCCACAATATTTCTTGAATCCTTCATGTTTGAGACATTGGGCTCTGTGTTCAGGATAAAGGGATGACAAAGTTGTGGTCTCTGTCCTTAAATTGCCTCTAGTCTAATAGGAAAAACAGACCGCACTTAGAGAGTGCCTTATACAGAATGACAATAATGGCCCAGTGAGTGTGTGGTCAGTTCTGGAAGGGATGAGAGGAAGTAGGCTCTCAGGATCGAGTTTTGTTTGAATTGAATCTTGATGACAAGTGCTGTTTAATCTGGTTAAAACCAAACCATCAGCTTCTGGACTCAGAATGACTCACTTCTGCAGAAGCTGAAGTGATTCCTCCAATTTTCTCGTCATCTCCAATTCTTCACTGTATTATGTATACCAACCTCTCTCTCGCACACTCACGGTGAAAACATCACACCTATGGCCAAGGAGGGAGAAGAGGAAAATGGGGAAATTGTGTCAATGATAGATATTTATTTATTCAGGAAAGGCATGAGTGGACAAAGTTATGAGTCTTGTCTGTCAAACTGCACACTATGCACAGTCAAGTTTCTGATCTCAAATGTATAACATGTGCTGTTTTTATATGTGGACTTGTTCATAGAAGGAAATATGTTGAGTCCATCCTAGCAAAAATTTATAACTGTTATATAGTTTGAAATATATTTCCATCACATAAACCAAATTTATGAAGAAGTAAAGCTAGTTGAAATATGTTTAATGCATTAAAGTTCAAACATTTCTTGTCCTGTAGGAGAGAGCTGCAGGAAATTCTAGAATTTGCAAGAGCAGGGAAAGACTATATCTCTTGATAAGTGTGTGAGTTTCTCCTTTCCCTCTGCTTTCTGTGGCAGAAGACCCAGATATGCTAGGAGATGTGATCAGGGAAGACATAGGAATTGCCTCAAAAACTCAACATTATGTACACTGTATTCTCTGAGTGCCCATTTTCCTGAAGTGAGTGTGTGTTTTAGGGGAGAAGGCACCTACCTCTAATTGTGAACATGGTTGACAATCATGGAAAGCAGTGAAGGAAGAGGTTGCCTCCTTTGCAATGATCTGATGATAATCTATTGAGCAGTCTTTATATTCTCAGTACTTCTTCCGAAAGATGAAAGAGAGAAACTAGTCAATCGGCCCTAATTCCTTCAATGGGCTCCCAACTCTTTCAGCAAAAATCAAAGGCTAGAAAGCCCTATCCCGTTCATGCTCCAACCTCTGTGTCTTCATCGCCTTTCACTCCTGCCCCAGCTCACTCTTCAAGTCATCCTGGACCCGTGAACACAAACGCATCTTTCTGCTGAATGTCTCTGGTCTTTCCATCTCCAGGCTCCCTCAACACACACTGTCCTGGCTCACAAGTTCTTATCTCAGATGTAATTTTTGCCTGAGGTTTCCCATCACCACAGTTAAAATTTCCAAGGCATTGTCCCACCCCCATCCACCTTTGCTTCATTTCTCCATCTCCTGCTTACAATTCCTTCCTTACCCTTTTCACTCTTATCATACTAAGTATTTTATATTTGCTTATCGACTCTTCCTGGAATGTATAGAAGGGATCTTATTATTCCACTGCTGCATATCCAGAGCCTGGAAGCACACCTGGCACATAGTAGGAGGTCAAGAAACTGTTTATTTGATGGCTAGATTTGGTTGTTACCCTAGAGACGTGTGACATCAGCCCTGAGATGAAGGCTCACTGTTAAATGGGTAAAGGCAGATGACCTCGAATGGGCTAACGCACTTCCATCCCTACTCAACCCAGCAAAAAATGTCCCCTAGCCAATCAACCCTCCTGAGCAAACAAACCTGGGATAGTTCTTGCTGATACCTGTAAAATGGGTTTAAGTTCTCTTCTAGCCAGTTCAGTTCAGTTCAGTTCTGTTGCTCAGCCATGTCTGATTTTGCGACCCCATGGACTGCAGCACGCCAGGCCTCCCTGTCCATCACCAACTCCCGGAGTTTACTCAAACTCATGTCCATTGAGTCAGTGATGCCATCCAACCATTTTGTCCTCTGTGGATTTAGTCAAACAAACCAGTCACAGCCTTCGGTGGGAACCCCAGGGCACCTCAAACTTTTGACTCTGCAAAGCCTGCCCTCCATGGCCCTGACTGTTTGCTCTGTTACTGAGTGCAGCCCTGTGTAATGCAGGATGGCACAATGTCCCTCTCCCCTGGTGAGAGCAAATGTGACTAAGAAATTACTCTTGAGCCATCTGCCCAGTGTCGGGTTGTGTGTTTGGCCGACATCAGGGTCATAGGTGCAGGAATGCCTCCCTCACCTCATTCAATGTGATGAATAGGATGCAATTAAAACAAGGAGCTGTAGTAAGGCAAGACATACACAAGAATCAATAGTATAGCTGAGAGTGTCTAAGAAAGTGGTCAATTAGGTGAAGTTTGATAAAAGTCCTATGGGAGTTTTGGAAATATTTATAGACATAAATACTTTTACCTTATTAAACAAAGTCTTTTATAAACATTTGCAGTAAAGACTTTGAAATTTGAATAAAAAAAATTAGTCAGTGTCTTATTTAGTGCACATTTCTAGGTTATCTCTGCCTTTCATTGTCTAAGCTATTATTCAGCTCTGTACTTGTAGAAACTGATGTAAATGCAAAAGACCTTTGTGCATAGAAATGAAAATAATTGTATCTAGTGAAATGTAATTATGGATAGATCCTCTTTGCATCTATTTGTAATTTCACTTCAAAATTCCCTAAAATATCTATATTATATCTACATCTCTATCTGTATCTCTATATGTATCACTATTCTTCCATAGAAGGTTCTCAGAATTCTCCTTTGAACAGGCTATAACATTTTACTGCTTTCCTCATTAATTGATGAGTTAAATAAAATCTGTAACATGCATTCATTTGACATTTGTATGAGAGGCATGATTTTGTCCTTTTTCTTTTTTTAAAATAGTATCCTTTAACAGTGTGATTTCTCCTGAAACACGAACAATGACTTACACTACCCTATCCTTATTCCTGTCATAGCCACTCTAAATTTTGAACAATGTGGTAAATTATAATGAAATCAGGCACGTGAGATGACAGTCTCTACCTGAAAGCAGACATCTGGAGGAAACATGAAAATCTCTGGCAGTCAGGATTCAGAGACTTGGCTTTAGTATGCAGAACATCTGGATTTCTGTGAATTGATTAATTTCCACCCACTTCCACTATTTTGGCTTCATCCAGCCTTTGTGTTGAGCCCTTGCCTTTTCCTAGCACTGTGCAAACACTGTCATCTGTGTACAGAGAGGATTTTTTCCTACCTGTCTCTACTTCTCCATATAGTATACCTGATAACAGACTATTTTTATTTGATTATAACCTAAACTATTGCTTGTAACCATCAAAAAGGCAGAGGAAAATAAAGACTTGTATTTAGTGTACCTGAGAAGTCACTTTATTCTAGTCTTTAGCTAGACAGTTATCAGAAGACCATTTATTTTTTGTAGAATTTTGTAGGTTCTCTTTCCATGAGAGTCATTGCTTCTAAATATTCCAAAAACAATACACAGATGAACCAAAAACACGTATCTGTTCATTCGTATGCAGCACCATAGTCACACAAAGAGAAAAACAAGGGGGCAAAACATTGAAGACTCATGATGTTCTTTAAAAAGTACCTAGATACATCACACAAACTCAGGGTCATGACTAGGGAGAAATGTGATGGAGCCAAAAATATACCTGGACCTGAAAGTACAGTGTTACCTTCACATAGAGACCTACCTGGAACAGTGATTCTATGGGGTCAAACCAAATTGTGAAATCAACAACTTCCACTTTTATTTTCTTACCAAATACTTACCACTTGGCAAATCTTCCAACAACCACCACGACCAAATCCCAAAGAGCAAGGAAAGAACCAGTGCCGTGGGTTATCCCAGTTTATATTCGGTTTTGTCAATTTGACCTTCACAGGTCTGTAATTATTGTAATCATAGCCTGCTGAACCTGCTAACAGTCAAAGAATTCCAGTTGGCACCGTTCAACAATAGCCTTTGTAATCGGGGTGAAACCATGCCAGAAAGGCTGACTGCTTCACTTGCAGCCTTTTCTGAAGACATTGAATAATAAGGAATAGGTGTCAAGCAATTTGCTTCCTAAGAAACTGGCTGTGCAGAGAGTGACCCAACTCTCACTTAGAGAACAGTCACACGGCCAGAATGAGGGCTGCCTCCACTCTGTGGCCGTGATTCCTTCCACATTGCCCAACCAGTGGACAAAGTATCATTTACTTTTCAGATATTCACTTTGAATACCCAGCAAAACCTATGACATTTTCAAAGGTTGAAAAGAATCAATAAAATCACTCAATCTGAGATAGCCCCCAATGCCTTGCGAGTGTAAGGGACTTTCCCCACGACCACTAGAATAATAAGGAAAACTGAACTGAATTACAAGTACGTTAACCTCAGGGTTGCACTACCTTTTTTTTGGTCTTTGTTTCCTTCCACTGATTGCCACAGATTTATCTGAATTATCTATGACATATTTCTCAACAGTTTGGACCAAAATGGACATTAATAAGATTCTGACTAAGATTAAAATAGTCTTTGGTCACGAAACAAACTTTGCGGTTCATGTTTGTGTGCGTGTTTTGGATTTCATAATTTGTTTTAATATGAATTATAAACTAAAAGTTTGTAGTTGCACAATTGCAGAATATAAAGGCTGAAAGAAATTAGAAAATACATGGCTTGTATCTCACCCCCCCCCCCGACCTTTTTTTTTTTGGCCAAAGGACCCCTTTTAACAAGCTAAATCAGTATATAAAATTAGATAAAAGCAGAGCTTCACTAAGCCCAGACACCCAGAATCCCACCTGCTACATGTCCCTTTTATCACCTGTCCTTGGACCCCAGCAAAGCAGAACTCCAAGGCTCCATGCAACACAGTTTGAATACGTGTGGCTTATCCAAGGTTCCAAAGTCTAGAGATAAAAAGGTTTAGCCAAGGTCACCCCTGACTCCTGGAGTCACCTTTCTCTGACCAACTGAGTCAACAACAAATAAGCACTAAATGTATTGCAATTCCTTATCGCTGAATTTTTCTTTTTTCCCCCCACTGTCTTCATCTGGATTTTACTCCAATAGGCAACTCAGCACTTTCCTTGTGACACTGCATCCAGTGATACAGGACTAGTGAGACTGGCAGTGTAACCCCCCAAAGTAGAGCGAACCTTTGTCAGGAAAAGAAGAGGATGCTCGCAGATCTGATGCCACACAAATGAGACCTGTTTCTCATGGAGGAATCCCAGTGGACACACACAATGGCCCACATGTCCAGGAGAGAAGTAAGCTCCGCTAAGCCCCTCCTCTCTCACCACCAGAGAGCAGTGTGTTCTGGGCCCATGAGAATATTGCAGACTTGCATGGTCCTCTGCCTCTGTCAGAGGGTATGGATGACTTCCTTGCTTGCTTGGGCCACTCAGATTGTTAACAGTCTCACAAGCATGGTGAGAGTGAATTCTCTGGAGATCCTTACACTGTTATCAGGATTTGTCCATTATCTACCGTCAAGGAAGTTAACAGTTGGGGCCACTGGAACAAGAAAGTTCTAGGCCTGAGTCCAGGAGAGACATTAAACCAGGAGCAGACAGGCATAAACTGAATGAAAAATATCAGAATGGAGAAGCCACATGGAGGACAGAGGCAAAGCTCTGATTTATTGATCAACTGTTATGCAACACTCCTTTTGCCAGGTCCTCTCTTTATGCATTCGAGAGTAAAATAACCAAACATGAGAATCACTGGCAGTGCCTGGGGTACACAAGGATAACAGAGGAGAAGGCACCCAGCTTCTGGGTTCTGGGTCTGTCTGGCGTCATTTACTGCAAAGTCAACTCAAAGGACAGTGGTAGCAGGAAGATGAGTAATGTTAGTGATCCTGAGATTCACAATTCAGAGGCTACAAAGAGAAATTCCTAGGAGAGTCTTGTTAATGTCCCTCAAGAACATTGATAATTAATCAAAAGCAAAAGAGCAGGGTATCCTCAGGTCCCAGCTTTTGGTACATTGTTAAATTAAATGGCAACCCACTCCAGTATTCTTGCCTAGAGAATCCCATGGATGGAGAGGCTTGGTGGGCTACAGTCAATGGGTCGCAAACAGTAGGACATGACTGAGTGACTTCACTTTCACTTTCACTTTCACTTTCAACCTCTAAGGACCAACTGGAACCTGCAATTTGTAAGCCAAATTCAGCACTTTTTTGGGGGAGGGTGGGGTGGGGTGAGTGAGTCAAGATAAATTGATCTTTGGAATGAGTAAAATCTTCAGTGCTTCTAAAATATCATTTAAGAAGTAAAAAAAAATAAATTATATTATTCTGAGCAAATAGTAGACTTTATTTATCAACCAAACCTTTCTATAACTATCTAATATCCAAGTTATCCAAAGGGAGCAAATTGTTATGAATATCATAGGTAATATAACATTCTACTTCTAACAGTCCAAAGTCCATATATTAATCACTACTTGGGGCCACTGTGTTTATCTGCATTATCTCAGAGTGGTGGGCAAGAGGAAGGAGGAAAACTGATATATGGAGTGAGGAGAAAAAATTTAAATACTAAGCCATTCCACTAACAAAATGCTCAAGCTGTCTATTGCAATTTGGGTGCTTGGTGAATCACTGCTTAGCAATTCATGAACACTGTGGGTGCCTGGAATTCAATTCTATTGTCCTCGAGCTGAATTGCTTTGAAAAAAGGTCACATGAGAAGGAGAGGAAGTTTTGACTTTCACATGCCAGTTATTGCTAAGGAAACCACTTCCTCAGTCTTCACAGATTCAGCATGTCTGCAGTTTTTGCTTCCATACAGATTACATTTTGGTGCCACATTAAGAAACAAGGGTGGGGAGTATTTTAAGAAGTCAACTCAACTATGACATGTTCACAGAACAATAAGAGGAGCCTTCTCAGATGCCTTTCTTTTCAGAAGCACTCTAGGTAAGCCTGGGTGAAGCTTCCAGGATCTGACAGGATGTTTGAGGTTCAAGGAGCACGCCTATGATGGCTAAAAAACAAATGAGAAGTGAGTACAGCTCTGTTGTGTTTTCTGATTGGCAAGGGCTCTGAATTATCTCCTACTTGTAGTTGTGGACAAAGAAACACGAGAAGAATTACCATGTTCTAGGACTGAGTGTTCCTTTCCAATTCAAATGGCAATAAGAAATAAAAATGGTTAGTCTTCCAGAGTTAGATTATATAACTTGTCTCCTCTGTTTCTTTGTTTTTGCTTTGTTTTGCTTTCCTTTTTGTCTTTTAAGGAGAAAAATGGATAAGATGAAGAGACATTTTTAGAATGACTGGGGCTATCAGTGGACCTTATTGCAAATAACAGCTGAACTCAGAAGTGGCTATTTTTGCTCTAGTGGATCTTAACTATTTGGTGACCTCTTTGCTTTTATTTACATTTCTATTTTTAACCCAAAAAGATCTTTTGTAAGCTACCTCTTTGTTTATCATAGACATCTAACTATTTTTAATCTTCTCTGCTGCTAAGAATAATAATTAGGAGCCAGAAGATCACAAATCTTAGATGTCTAGGTTCCATCTGTTTGAATATCCCAGGTTGCTCTTCTAGTACTACGATTTACAGTTTTATCTTCTGTCATTTAGTTTTCAACCTTATTCATGAATTATAGGTTCAAAACTTGACTGCATTGTTATTAAGAACAATCTGCAAACAGCTACCCTTCCACTTATAGTGGAAGCTAAATGGAATGGCAGCAACTATGAAAGGAGCAACTCTCAGTTATAGTAAAGCATAGCATGAGTTGAGCATTTGAGAATTTTAATACTGGAAAATGATAGACTTTATATCAGGTGAATACCTTAAAAAATTTTAATATGTTGCTTTTGAAATCACAAATTTAATTCTTTTTTAACATCTAAGAAAGCTAAATATTTTTGGATTGAGAGAAAAATACAGAGAGAGATGTTTATTGAGTTATTTACTGATAACCATCTATGCACACTCTCCAGAAATTCCTCTAAAGCTCTGTCAACTATAAATTGGCCCTTGCCATGAACACTTGCCCTCTACCTCTACAAGGATTAAATCATGTGCTGCTGCAGCTGCTGATTTTCAACACCCCATGAAAGGAGCTCAGGATGGAGAGCAGGAGTGAGGCTCTGGGTTGTGGGAAAAACTGGCAGGAGAAGTCTTCAGATAGCTTGATATTTTTAGGAGCTGATTTAATTGGCTCAATTCTTGTATCTCCTCTTATCTAGAAAAGCACTAAAATCCTTTATGGTGATGACTGTTCCTTATGACAGGCAGAAAACTTCAGATTGTTAGAAACCTTCTGGAAAAATATGTGGTTGATTGCATGTACTTCTCATTCACTGAAATCACACATATACTGAGATTTCCTGCTGCCTCTTTGGAACAGTTTCTCAGAGCTACCTGAGGGGCTGTCTCCCAGGCTTCAGTCCTCACTTTACCCCCAAATAAAACTTACCTGGCAACTCTCATATTGTGCATTTTTTTAAGTTGACACCCTTGATCTTCACATGAATTAAGACTCAGAGAGTTTAAGGGAATGCTCAAGTTCACTCACATAGTAAGCAGCAATGCTAAAAACTCTTGGTCTGTGTTCAGGGTCTGAGCTCTTACTACTAGTGAACTGAAATGAAATACGAAAATGTTAGCTTCTCAGTCATGTCAACTCTCGTGACCTCATGGACTGTAGTCCACCAGGCTCCTCTGTCCATAGCATTCTCCGGACAAGAATACTGGAGTGGGTAGTCATTCCCTGCTCCAGGGGATCTTCCTGACCCAGGGATCAAATCCTGATTGCAAGCAGATTCTTTACTATCTGAACCACCAGCGAAGCCCCTTACTGCTAGCATAGATGTTTACAGAGAGAAAGCCCTTGACATGGACTCATTTGAGTGGCCAAAAGGTCAAAGTAAGGAAAAGACCCCACTCTTCTAACCCAGCAAGTGTCTGTGTAGAGCACATGTCTGGTTCTTTGGAACTTAAAGTCCAGATACTACCATCTTTGGGGTAGGATGAAGGGCATTGCCAGCCTCATCATCCAGGAAAGGAGACCTCATGGGAGAGAAAGAAGGGATGTTGGAGCAGCAGACTCATGGGACACTTAGTGACTCAGTTTGTCTTTGGGTATTGGGTTCACCCCCCATTCCTGCCTCGAGGGACAGACTAGGAATTTGTAAATGATCCCAGTCATGCTGGGGGCAACAAATTGAGGAAGATAGGCCTCATTCAACTGGAAAAACAAGTTTCATGCTCTGCCTTCCATCTGGTTCCCTCAGTGAAGTCATATTTGATGCTTGTTCTGTCCAAGAGATGCTCCAAGGCTCCTAAGGAAAAAGTCCTGCAGCTGTTGTGTTGAAATAACTTTCAGGCCAGGGAGGCGGGGGCATGTCAGCAAACTGAAACTTAGGTCACTTTCCCTGTAAATGCTCTGCTAGACCAGAAATGCAGGACATCCAGGCAGCTGATCCCAAATGCCAAGCCTTCCAATCGCAAGAGAGTTGGCATCTGTGGCCCCGGCCAATTATTTACTGTTCCTTGTTTGTTAAACTTATAAAGGCTTCCTGCCTTCCACCTCATTCTTCTACAGAGGAAGCTGTAGCTTCACAAAACTTTCAAGTTCATTTGTATCACCCAAATTGTCTTTAATCATTGCTTTTAATAGTTTGGATCTAACCTTAAAGGGAAATAGGGCTTTCCCCTAGCTTCTCACTCTTTGGGCCAAAGGATAAGATTTCACCAAAGGTTTGGGGTGAATCTGTTGGGAGGACTAAAGCTTCAAGGTCAGGTAACTTCAGGCCATGAAGAGAGCCTTTTTTCATGCCAAAGTGAGAAAAATCAATCTCTTTCTCTCTCCCTCCTTCTTTTTATTTCCTTCCATTCTTCTTTTCTTTTTTACTTAGAAGGCACTGTCTCAAAGCATCTCAAAAATATTCCCCCCACTCTCCCTATCACAACTCCAAGCAGTCACCATCCTGGGTTACAGTACTGATGGCCACAATTAAATGCAAACATTAACAAAGCACCTGGATGGAGACCAAGCCCAACTTGGTGAAATGGCAGCAACCTCATCCAGCTGCTGAAGCCAAGTCTTGGAGTTATCCTTGATTCTCTCATTTCTTCATTCAGTTGAACATTCGGAGATGCCAAAATCCATATGAATACATCCCAAACCTGCCTTCTTCCCTATATCACTGTGAGCTTGTACCTTCCCAGCTGTCCCCATACTATCTCCTCTTAACTCCTCCACATGTCAGTTAGAGGGAGGTTTTTGCAACTTCATAAGAGAACATAACTTCTGTTTAAACTCCTCTTTTGCCTTTGCACTGTGTTGAAAATAAACCCTAAACCTCTACATGTGGGCGAAGTCACTTCAGTCATATCAGACCCTTTGCGATCCTATGGACTGTAACCCACCAGGCTCCTCTTTCCATGGGATTCTCCAGGCAAGAATAGTGGAGTGGGTTTCCATTTCCTTCCCCAGGGGATCTTCCCAAACTAGGGATCGAACTCCCATCTCTTAATTCTCCTACACTGGCAGGCAGGTTCTTTACTACTAGTGCCTCTTGGGAAACCATTACAGTGACTTGTAAAACCACACGTGATCTGAAACTGCCCACCCTTGAAAGGTTCCTTCTGCTACAGTTCCTTCAACTGCACAGTTCAGCCCTGGCTCTGGACTTTCAAAGTTTCCCCAGACACATCCAGTTCCTCCCACTCACGGACCTTGTCACACATTGTTCTCCTTCCTTGTCTTCAGGTGGCTGGCTCCCTGCCATTCTGATTTTACTTTCAATGTCATCAGTTTAGAGAAGATTTCTCCAACCTCCCTGCTAAAGTGGCTGAGTTTTAGTGGGAGGTTGCATCATGTTGAAAGGTGGGCTTCAAGAAAGCAGGCCCTTCTCTGTCCCAGTCACTATGTTGTACCCACAGCCTACAAATGTACGAACAGTCCTGGGAGGAGCTCACTGGGTTTGATGAAATGAGAAAGAAGCCCTTGTTTTTAGCTGTTATTATTGAGTTCAACTCAGATTACCATGCCCCCTAAGCTGAACTCTGGGGAGGCCAAGGCCAGGGTGTGGGGGTTGCAGAAAATTGAATCTAACTCCTTCTGGTCCACAATTAGTGTGGCCCGAAAGAGTGACACCTGATGAGGGTACTGATTTAAGAATTCTGATGTGATTGTTTCTACCTTAGAACTTACCATGACACAGTCTCAACTATAGCTGTTAACTCACTGTTTACACTGACCAGTCAGAATTGATCAGGTTAGGGTGGGGTCAAAACACCTAACCCCCAAATGTCTCAGGGACTTGAAATAATCAAAACTGATTTTTTTGTGTATGATATATGTGTTCATCATTTCTGCTTCTTGTAGGGCCTCAGGGACCAAACCAGATGGAGGACTCATGATTTGGAAGTTGGGGCAGCTGAAACAGAGGGAGATGAGGGTGAATTGTCCCCATCAGATGTGACATAGGTCACCTCACACCAATTTTATGAGGATATAAACATTCAGACCATAGCACAGAGGTAGGAAGTTGGAGGGCAGAATTTGAGAGAGGTTGGGATGATCACCCCCATCCTGAAGCTCCATCCCTGACCTTGTTGTTTTCCTTGCAGGGGTTCCTAGCTCTGTGGCCCTGGGTTCTGTCTTGAAACCTTTCCTCTGTGGCTTCAGACCCCACCAGGATCTTGCAGGGGAACCTTCCTTCAGTCCTTTGGGCCTTAGCTTGGTGTAGGTTTCCTGTTGCTGATGATCTCTAAGAACCTCATCGTCCCTGACTGATACCTTCACTCTTGTGTCGACACAAACCACCTCCTTGTCTGTTCCCTGTAGTTAAAGGCTTTGTGTCTTTCATCTGCTCCCTGCCAAACTGAGTAATACATCATCTGACCTGTAGGGTTCCAAACAGCTGTATGCATCCCCACCCACCATTCTTTCCTTCACATATTTCTTAGATCTGCCTAATTTCTCAGCTGTCTTACTCCTATGCCTTTCTCTTTCTCTTCACTCTATTGACTGACAAAAGCACAATGTGAGAGTTAAAGTTTTGGGGGGACAAAATGAAGGCTATATGTAGCTTGGGAGACAACATTTCAGATAGCTCTGAGAAATTGCTTCAAAGAGGCAGGGGGGAAGGTCAGGACATATGCAATTTTGGTGAAGGGGGAGTACATGCAATCAACCACATATTTTTTGCAGAAGATTCCTGGTAGTCACAAGGAATAGTCATCACCATGAAGAATTTTAGGGCATTTCTAGATATGAGAAGATCTAAGAACTGGACTCATAAAATCAGTTCCTGAAAATATCTATCTACAAACCTGTTCTGCCAGTTTTCCCCAGAGCACAGAGTGCCTCATTTCTGCTCTCCACCCTGAAATCCTTTCAGAGGGTGTTGAAGGTCAGCAGCTACAGCAGCACATGATGGCAAGTGCTAGTTTGTAGATGACAACTGTTAGAACTTTGGGCTGTCTGATAGCTGGTCCAGTTGAGAGTATTTACTGGTTTTTATGGAAACACCTTGTTTCATTCAGCAGCATGCTGGCCATGTTCTCTGTGTTAGTTGGCTAGGACTTCTATAGCCACACACTTGAGACTGGGGGGCTTAAGGACAGAACTTTATTCCTGCACTATATGGAGACTGGATGCCTTGGTCAAGGTGCCTCAGGTGTGGTTTCTCCTTTGGCCTCTGTCCTTGGCTCAGGAGGCTGCCTTCTCACTGTGTCCTCCCCTGGCCTCTTCCCTCAGTGCCCTTGGCTTCTGCATCTTCCTCTTCTTATAAGGACACTAATTTTACTGGTTGAGGGCCCCGCCCTAACGGCCTCATTTTAGCCTATCACCTTTCAGAGCTCCATTGTAAACTAGGGTTGAATTGGTTTTGAGGTTCTTGGAGTTGAGAACTTTAGCATATGAATGTGGGTTGGGGCACAATCCAGCTCACTAGATACACTACTGCTACAGGCAGAATCTTAATTGACTTTTGTGCTTCAAAGCTTTTAGCTTCATCTTTCACCTGCTGGAGCGAGGAAGCTGCGTCTTCTAACACTGAAGGTTCTCAGATTTCTGAACAATTCCTGCCTCTCCTTTACAGTGGTTTGCGGATGGCTTGATTGTTTTCAAGATCTCTTTCTATGGTGCCTTGTGAAAGCCCTCCAATTGGTAATCAATACATCCCACTAATACTGCTTCTAATGTGAAGAAGGCTGAGTGCCGAAGAATTGATGCATTTGAACTGTGGTGTTGGAGAAAACTCTTGAGGGTCCCCTGGACTGCAAGGAGAGCCAACCAGTCCATTCTGAAGGAGATCAACCCTGGGATTTCTTTGGAAGGAATGATGCTAAAGCTGAAACTCCAGTACTTTGGCCACCTCATGGGAAGAGTTGACTCATTGGAAAAGACTCTGATGCTGGGAGAGATTAGGGGCAGGAGGGGAAGGGAACAACCCAGGATGAGATGGCTGGATGGCATCATGGGTTCGGTGGACATGAATCTGAGTGAACTCTGGGAGATGGTGATGGACAGGGAGGCCTGGCATGCTGCGATTCATGGGGTCGCAAAGAGTTGGACACGACTGAGTGACTGAACTGAACTGAACTGAATCTTTTTCTCTAGAACTACTTTTTCTGTCTGTCATGTTTTTACCAGTAACAGTTTTACCAAAATTTTGGGAAAACATAGCAAAGTACACCAAATCAGTCAATCCTAAAGGAAATCAACCATGAATGTTCTTTGAAAGGATTGATCTTGAAGCTGAAGCTCCAATATTTTGGCCACCTGATGCAAAGAGCTGGCTCACTGGAAAAGACCCTGAAGCTGGGAAATATTGAGGGCAGGAGGAGAAGGGGGTGACAGAGGATGAGATGGTTGGATGGTATCACCAACTCAATGGACATGAGTTTGAGCAAACTCCAGGAGATAATGAAGAACAGAGAATCCTGGAGTGCTGCAGTCCATGGGTCACAAAGATTCAGACGCAACTTAGTGACTGAACAACAACAAAAATCCCGATTACATGGATGACCAGTGTTCTGAACCCAGAGGCTTGTTGTCCATCATCCAGCCCTTGGCCGTGCCATCTATTTTAGGCTTATCAGCTATAGTAGCACTCTATGTCAGGGCTCCTATGTCAGTACTTGCCAAAACGGACCAATTTTATCTCAAAATCTTCGTATTCACTTCTGCTTATGCTGCCTGTCTGCCTGTTTGACATTTGGAACCTAGTGGGCACTCAGAAATCCTCATTGATAGAGTGACCACCCTCTTGTCATGCCAGGAGGATAAGAGAGCCCTTGGCCCTTGAAGCCTCTTTTCATATATGGTACAGATCACTTTTTAATGCTTCATTGACAAAGGTATGTCAAATGAGTGCTTTTTGAACTTTAAGGGGGCAGGAAATGCCTGTCCTATCTCATGCTTGGAAAGAGAACCAGAAATTCTTGGTGAACAGCACTCATGGTTACTATTCAGTGTCAATTCTCAAGAGCTGGGATTTAGTTCTGGGAATTTACAAACTACTTGGGGGAAAAAGAGAAATTGGGGATTATCTGTGGCAAAAATTGTGGGACCTTGATGCTACTTTTGTTTTCTGATCGCCTTGCCACAGTTTCCTCCAACATATGTGTGTGTGCACACACACACACACACACACACGATAGTCACTCCCTTCTCTAATCTCACAGAATTACACAGTCAACTTCTCTAGTGGCAGCTGGCTGTCATGTGTCATTTGGTAATATCCATACCTTCTCTTTCTTGCTGTAAATGACGTCTGCAGAGGCTGTGTTAAGAGAGTCAGGTGTAACCTCTTTGGCATTATGGTGCTTGTGATGCACATGATATGTACCTCATTCCCTTCACAATGCATTTGAAAATGAAGTCATATTTAAGTTTGTCATTTCTACAAAGCAAGAAAGATAGTTACTGTCACGTGCTGCCAAGCAGACTGGCAGATGCCATTAACAAATGGTAAAGTATCCTCCTCTGCTTCATTATTTCCATAAAAACAAACTCTTTTGGTTATCATTTCTGAAACAGAATATGAAGCTAATTCTAAATGACAAAAGAAAAAATACAGTAGCTGTCAAATCCCAACGCAGTGTGTTTCTAGAAGTTAGTGAATAAGTGAAGTGAATCACAGTTCCTCACATCCAGAAGAGGACTGATAATCTGAGGCACCCATTAAAGTGGTTTCCAGCCTGAAGTAGACAGGGATCACTAACAATGCGTTGAACAGTGGAACCAGGTAGGAAGCACCCAGTGGAAATGTGCATGCAGTTAGATGGTTTTGATTTGATATAGCCTTTTCTCAGAAGCTACGCTGAGAATAAATTATTTTGTTTCAAATTTCTCTCCAGTGAATCCATCCATCTTTTCTGAGGCCAACTGATTTTTCTAAAATACAAGTCTTATCATGTCATCAATGAATCAGCTCTGGGACCAAGTTACTCTCAGGAAAGAGTCTGCCCCATGGCCCCTGAGCCTGTGGTCATGACTTCTCTAAGCCAGTCACCCAGGGGATGCCACTCACATATACTCATGCCACTCACCCCCACACCCTTCTGGCTGCTGCTTGGCAGGGTCAAAGCTATACTCGAATTGCCTCCGCTGCCAATTCCCATTTGTTTGTTCTCCATCCAAGCCCCAGACTCCTCACCTCCCAGCCTTTTCCAGCCTGGCTCTTCTGCTTTAGCTGCATGGTTATTTCCTGACTGCAATTTTTTTTTTTTCTGTTAAAATTTGCTCTGAGTTCTGTCTTGGCAAGCTCTGACTGCCACTTGCTTCCTGGCTGCTGACTCACTGATCTGCTCTGTCCTTTGCTGTGGGGGACCTTCTGGATTCTTGACCATGTGGCCTCCTGCCTCACTGGGACTCCTGGCACCAGGATGTCCTCAGTTCTGACTCAACCAGACACTCTCCTCATTTTTCAGAGCTCCTTGGTGTACTGCCTTACTCGACAATCCTAGGTAAGTCATGTGGCTTCCCTGGTGGCTCAGCTGGTAAAGAATCTGCCTGCCATGTGGGAGACCTGGGTTAAATCCCTGGGTTGGGAAGATCTCCTGGAGAAGGGAATGGCCACTCACTCCAGTATTCTTGCCTGAAGAATCCCATGGACAGAGGAGCCTGGAGGGCTACAGTCCATGGGATCACAAAGAGTCAGACACGACTGATGTGACTTAGCATGCAAGTTGCCCTTATGGCTGGTGAATGAGGAAACTAACTGACATGCTCCAGTTTTTCATCCAAGTGATGCTTAATAAGAGGTGAGATTGAAAGTCAGGTCCCTCAAAGCCCAAGGCCTCAGCCTCTAAGCTGTGCTGCTGGAAGACATGTGCCTTTTCACAGGTGTTTAGGTAGGGGATGAAGGTGGCAAGGCTGTTACTTTGGTGTTCTTGTACAAATGAAAACAGATAAGAATTCTACATCTGGAGACAGATTGGTAGGGGACAGTTTGGGGATCACAGATCAAAGTGTGTGCGTGCATGCTTAGTCGCTCAGTCATGTCTTATTCTATGTGACCTTATGGACTGTAGAATGCCCTGCTCCTCTGTTCATGAGATTCTCCAAGCAAGAATACTGGAGTGGGTTGCCATTTCCTCCTCCAGGGAATCTTCCCAGCTCAGGGATTGAACCAGCATTCCTTGCATTGGCAGGTGGATACTATTACCACTGTGCCATCCGGGCTTCCTAAATATTTCCAAGTATCTAGTCCTACTCCACTTGGGCATAGAGCCATTTTGACCTCAAGCAGAAGTCAACATTGTGTCTGCAAATAGTCAGAAAGTAAGTATTTTCGGCATTACGGGTCACATATGGTCTGTTGCATATTCATTAAAAAAAATAAACCATTAAATATGTAAAAGCATTCTTAGCTCAGAGGTCCTATAAAAATAGGCTATGAGTCACATTTGTCCCAGTTTGTTACCATTGACTGACGTCAAGGTGGCCCTCAAAGACTATGCCTTAATCTGAGGAAGGTCCTCCATGGGGTTCCAAGTGGGAATTTAACCCTCATGTTCTAAAGCGCCCATTGTACCATTGTATGATGTGAATCAACTGCTCTTAGAAAAGTACTTGTTATGTTAGGAGAACTGAGTAAATACTCACTCAAAACATTTTTGTGTTCTGAGGTTCAGCTGATAAGCTCTGGCTGGTAGCACAGGCAATCACACACTTATTCACTGAGTAGTCATTAACTATGAGTAGGCACTAACTATGTGCTCAGTGTTGTGTTATGTGATGTGACAGCTGAGATGAGTGAGATACAGATTTTCCCTCGAAAACATCACCCTGAGTGGACTACAGGAGATGCTGAAAATAATATCTGAAGTCATGCTCAGGCAGAAACAATGTGATGATCCTAATAAGTATTCCATTTTCATGAGTGTGATATCTTTGCCATAAAATGAGAGCATTTGTTTTTCTCCACAGGACTGTGATTTGTGCTGTGCAGACCTGCTGACATTTTGTGGGATCACAAAGAGTCAGACGCAACTTAGCAACTGAGCAACAACAAAAGCTATGGACAGTTGTCTGAGAAATAAAATGACCCCATGGCAGTACCCATCCACAAACAGACTTGGGCAAGAATCAGTCCTTGCCCACCACTAACTATGAAACTTTGGGCAATTACTGATTTTGCTTTTGGTCATGCCATGCAGCACGCCTGATCTTCCCTGACCAGGGATCAAACCCAAGACCTCTGCATTGGAGGCATGGAGTTTTTAACCACTGGACCACTGGGAAATTCCTCAGTCTTTCTGAGATCCTTTTCACCATCAGATGGAGAAGATATAAGACCCACTTCAGTGAACAATGGTGTAAATTTAAATGAAAAAAAAATCACTTAAAGCCTTTAGGGGTGATACTTTATATGTAGCAAAAGCTCAACAGAATGCATTATAATGCTATTTTTGGACTATGTCCCATGGTTTCATGGGTGTCGTAAATAAGTTCTTAATCTCGTTAAAGTCAGATCCATTTATATGTGAATATTAAGTGTGCCCACAGAAAAGAAACACCTGCAGTGTTTGTCTAATCGCTTTGGACTTCTCAGAGCACTGGATGGAGCTATGGAGGGTCAAACATACCTAATTAGAGAATCTACAAATCCTGAATAGGTGCCATATTTAGAGGGATGGTTTGACTTCTCAATATAATAAACTGGCTGGAGGAACACGGGGAAGGGGAGAGGAGGAGCATCACTTCAGCACATTCCTGACTTTAACTTGAGAGATTCTTCATGCAGAGAAATTTCTCTCATTCTGCTGGATTCCGAAGTAAGAAATAACACAATGAAGCCTTAGTGAGCACTTGTTTTGTACCAGGCTCTGATCACTTAATCCTTGCACAGCCCTATGAGAATGGGGATATTATATCACTCACATTTCAGATAAAGGACAACTGAAAGCACAGATTGTCCCCGTAACTTGCCCAAGGTCATATATGGCTGGGGCAATGGTAGTCTGATTTAAATCTAGGTACGTTTACTTCAGCCCTTATTTCCGATGCCCTACTACAGGGCTGCATAGCAGAAAGAGTTTGTGAGTCACATATACAAATAAAATGCTTTCCTAGTCACATTTCAAAAAAGGAAACAGGTACCATGAAGTTTTAAAATTTATTTGATTGAAGGATAATTGATTTACAATATTGTGCTGAGCAGAAAAGTGATTCAGTTATATATATACGTGTGTGTGTGTGTGTGTGTGTGTGTGTATTAGGCTTCCCAGGTGGCACTAGTCGTAAAAAATCTGCCTGCTAATCAGTTCAGTGGAATTCAGTCATTCAGTCGTGTCCAACTCTTTGCGGTCCCATGGACTGCAGCATGCCAGTCTTCCCTGTCCTTCACCATCTCCCAGAGCGTATGCAAACTCATATCCATCAAGGCAGTGATGCCATCCCACCATCTCATCCTCTGTTGTTCCCTCCTCTGCCTACCTTCAGTCATTCTCAGCATAAGGGTCCTTGCCAATGAGTCAGTTCTTCGCCAAAATATTGGAGTTTCAGCTTCAGCATCGGTCCTTCCAATGAATATTCAGGACTGATTTCCTTTAGGATGGACTGGTTGGATCTCCTTGCAGTCCAAGGGACTCTCAAGAGTCTTCTCCAACATCACAGTTCAAAAGCATCAATTGTTTGGCGCTCAGCTTTCTTCAAAGTCCAACTCTCACGTCCATATATGACTACTGGAAAAACCATAGCTTTGACTAGATGGACCTTTGTTGGCAAAGTAATGTCTCTGTTTTTTAATATGCTGTGTAAGTTGGTCATAGCTTTTCTTCTAAGGAGAAAGCGTCTTTTAATTTCATGGCTGTAATCACCATCTGCAATGATTTTGGAGCCCAGAAAAATAAAATCTGTCACTGTTTCCCCATCTATTTGCCATGAAGTGATGGGACCAGATGCCATGATCATCATTTTCTAAGTGTTGAGTTTTAAGCCAGCTTTTCACTCTCCTTTTTCACTTTCATCAAGAGGCTCTTAGTTCTTCGCTTTCTGCCATAAGGGTGATGTGATCTGCATATCTGAGATTATTGATATTTCTCCTGGCAATCTTGATTCCAGCTTGTGCTTCCTCCAGCCCAGTGTTTCTCATGTTGTACTCTGCATAGAAGTTAAATAAGCAGGGTGACAGTATACAGTCTTGACGTACTCCTTTCCCAGTTTGGAACCAGTCTACTGTTCCATGTTCGGGTTTAACTGTTGTATCTTGAGCTGCATACAGATTTCTCAGGAGGCAGGTCAGCTGGTCTGGTATTCCCATCTCTTTAAGAATTTTCCAGTTTGTTGTGATCTACACAGTCAAAGGCTTTGGCATATTCAATAAAGCTGAAGTAGATGTTTTTCTGGAACTTTCTTGCTTTTTCAATGATCTAGCAGATATTGGCAATTTGATCTCTGGTTTCTTTGCCTTTGCTAAATTCAGCTTGAACATCTAGAAGTTCACGGTTCATGTACTGTTGAAGCCTGGCTTGGAGAATTTTGAGCACTACTTTACTAACATGCGAGATGAGTACAATTGTATGGTAGTTTGAACATTCTTTGGCACTGCCTTTCTTCGGGATTGGAATGAAAACTGACCTTTTCCAGTCCTGTGGCCACTGCTGAGTTTTCCAAATTTGCTGGCATTTGAATGCAGCACTTTCACGGCATCATCTTTAAGAGCTTGAAATAGCTCCACTGGAATTCCATCACCTCCACTCGCTTTGTTCATAAGATGCTTCCTAAGGCCCACTTGACTTCACATTCCATGATGTCTGTCTCTAGGTTAGTGATCACACCATCTTGATTATCTGGGTCATAAAGACTTTTTTGGTATAGTTTTTCTGTGTGTTCTTGCCACCTCTTCTTAATATCTCCTGCTTCTGTTATATCCATACCATTTTTGCCTTTATTGTGCCCACCTTTGCATGAAATATCCCCTTGGTATCTCTAATTTTCTTGAAGAGATATCTAGTCTTTCCTAATCTATTGGTTTCCTCTATTTCTTTGCATTGATCACTAAGGAAGGCGGGGATCTCTCCTTGCTATTCTTATCTCTCCTTGCTGTTCTTATCTCTCCTTGCTGTTCTTTGGAACTCTGCATTCAGATGGCTCTATCCTTCCTTTTTTCCTTTGCCTTTCACTTCTCTTCTTTCCTCAACTATTTGTAAGACCTCCTCAGACACTCATTTTCCCTTTTTATATTTCTTTTTTCTTGAGGATGGTCTTGATTGCTGCCTCATGTATTGTCACGAACCTCTGTCCATTCCTCTTCAGGCACTCTATCATATCTATTCCCTTGAATCTATTTATTAGGGATTTGATTTAGGTCATATCTGAATGGTCTAATGGTTTTCCCTACTTTCTTCAATTTAAGTTTGAATGTCACAATAAGGAGTTAATGTCTGAGTTATAGTCATTTCCTGGCCTTGTTTTTGCTGACTGTATAGAGCTTCTCCATCTTCAGCTACAAAGAATATAATCAATCTGATTTTGGTATGACCATCTGGTGATGTCCATGTGTAGAGTCTTCTCTTGTGTTGTTGGAAGAGCTTGATTGCTATGACCAGTGCATTCTCTTGGCAAAACTCTATTAGCCTTTGCTCTGCTTCATTCCATACTCCAAGGCCAAACTTGCCTGTTACTACAGGTATCTCTTGACTTCCTATTTTTGCATTCTAGTCCCCTATGATGAAAAGGCTATCTTTTTTGGGTGTTAATTCTAGAAGGTCTTGTAGGTCATCATAGAACCTTTGAAGTTCAATATTTTTTTATCATTAGTGGCTGGGGCATAGACTTGGATTACTGTGATATTGAATGGTTTGCCTTGGAAATGAACAGAGCTCATTCTGTCAATTTTGAGATTGCATCCAAGTACTACATTTTGAACTCTTTTGTTCACTATGAGGGCTACTCCATTTCTTCTAAGGGATTCTTGAAATTAATTTTAATCATATGTTTAGGTTAACCATTCAATATGTAATCACAGAAAATAGTCTTTTATCATATGTCCTGAGTTAGCACTTATGCACAACTCCATTAGGACCTTTCAAGTGGTCAGGAGCCACGTGCAGCTGGTGGTATCCACAGCAGGAAACACAACCTTGTATTCACTCAGCCAGAGTTACTGAACTCTGTATTTATATCTCTATGTTTACATAATCTTTATTCCTTTTGCTTTGACATATTCAAACTAGAAAGCTTCTGAGTACTGAAGGTGAAAATAAGTTATGAAAAAAAGGAATAAAGAAAGCAATGATAATAGGGTCATTGCTCGGCAATTTCTAACACCACCTAGGAAAGCTATGGTCTTTGGCGACTTCTGTCAGATTGGTCAAATATTTTGAGTTCAACTGCATGCCCATTTAAGAACATAAGGTTCATTTATTATGTTTCCCCCTTGGCCAAGCAGAAATCTAAAAATACACTCTTAAGTTGTTAGGTTTGACCAAACTCTTTATATAAATATCCGTTTGCAGTTGTTGTTTTAGCAAAAGAAAAAGCCAATCTCCTGTCTTTGGGTTCTAAAAACTTTAGGAAACTGATTTTTCCCCTAAGCACTTCCTTCCTCTAAACCACGTACAGACTGAAAAAAAGGAAGTGAAAATCAGATTTTATGTTATTTTTTTTTCCTACAAGAGGACAGAAAAGACAGTCCCTCCCCCACATGACTGACATTCTTTTGCCATTTCCCCTCCCACCACCAAATCCCAAATGATGATTAGAGGATGGAAAATTGGCCCCTTAATATAAAGCTTCACTCTGTAAACTAAACCCTGGGGAATGTTGGCCTCAGGAATCATATCTCATCTGATGGGTTTGGAAGGGCCTATGGGGAATCACCATGTCACATAGGTCCCTTTTTGTGTTTCAGGAAATCTTTTCCCAACATTGGACAAACAGCAGACAACAGTAGACAGTAAGTGCTTGTTCAATTAAAATTTTTTTAATTAAATGGAATAAATTCAAGAAAAATTTCTGTAGATAAGTATAAAAGAAAAGCAGTTTACTATTTCCACAGACACTAATGGAAACACTTAGAAGATATAGTTTGAATAGAAAGAAATGACCTGTGGGACAAGAGTGATATAAAGACGTGGTAGAAAAACCTGGAACTTAAAAGGGCAACTAACTCCCAGAAGTTCTTCCTTGACCCTGTCTTCATGTGAAATTTTAATATGAATAAAATATGAAAACTAACTATAAAATAAAGATAAAATAATATGTAGAAGAATATTTATAACGTTTTGTTCAAGGGGAAGATTTTAAGGTAGTAGATATGAAACTTGGAAACTTGGAAAACACAGTCTCCTTATGTACATATATGTGCATTATATATGTAGTATTTAGTATATAGCTTATGCAAAACAATGAATTGGGAAAATTATATGCAGTTAGAATACTATCAGAAGACATAACAAGTTGTTATTCCTAATATACAAATGGCTGTTAAAAGGAAAGGCAAGCTATACATTTAAAAAATGAAAAATGACTACAAACATTTTCTTCCTCACTAGTGAATCAGAGGTACAAAGTATACAAAAATCAGATGAAAATTTTAATGCATCACTTAAGCAAAACAAGCAAACAAAAGAGTAACATCATCCAACTACAGTGAAATAGGTCAGCCATCCAGCTGCTGGGGATATGAATTGCTTGAATAAATAGAGTAGACTTCACAGTGATTTCTAGTGAATAATACCTAATAGCATTTAAGCTGTCTGAGCTTAAAACATTTTATCTTTCCGAACTGTGTGTAGGGCAAAGTGAAGCCATATTGATTATTACAGTCATATGTCCCTCCGTGCATGCTCATTTGTGTCCAGCTCTTTGCAATCTCATGGACTCTAGCTGCCCAGGCTCCTCTGCCCTTGGGATTATCCAGATAGGAATACTGGAGTGGGGTGCCATTTCCATTTCAAGGTATATGTCCTTATAGAGAAAAACAAATATCATATGATATCATTTACATATAGAATCTGAAAAAAAAAATACAAATGAACTTGCTTCTAAAACAGAAATAGACCTACAGATGTAGAAAGCCTAGGGGAAAGGTTTACCAAAGGGGAAGGGGTTAGGATAAATTATGAGTTTGGGATTAACATATATACACTACTATGTATAAATAGATAAACAATAAGGGTCTACTGTATACCGCAGGGAACTGTACTTGGGAAAAGTATATGAAAAAAGAGTATATATAAAGAGTATGTGTCTATATATATATATATATAAAACTGTATCACTGTGTTGTATACTTGAAACTAACACATTGTAAATCAACTATATGCCAATAAAATCTGAAAAAAAGAGCAAAAAAACCTCTATGTCCTTATGCATTTTTATAAATATAAATCGATACTAACCAGCTGGATAGTTTGCCTTATGCTGTAACTTTCAATTGCATGTGTGACTACTTTGCCGATGGAGCAAGAGCAGGAGGCACAGGGCTGGCTTTGGGCCAGAGCCGCTCAGGGTCTCCGTCTGTCTCCTCCGTCCCTTCCGCGCGGCAGTGGCTGGCAGACTGGTGCTGCTGACGGTACAGAAGTAGGAAGCTTCCTGACGCCATCAGCCTGGGCTGAGAGAGCAAAGGAAACCTTCACTGGATTACACTACTGATATGTGAGGGTCAACCTGGTCACTGTGTTCTAGCCTAACTAGACATACAAAACCTAAGTAAAACAACAGTACAGATAGTACTTTTAGGGACTATAGAACTTATATATTCTCTCTGGAGTTATGTATATAACACACACACACACACACACACACACACGTATATTCATCTTCAGGTCTCTTCCTTGACAAAAATTGTACAAATACTCTTCTAAACATTCTTTTGATTTTGTCTGTATATTTAGTTTTTACATTTTACCCATATTAAATTTCATTTAAAGCAGTCAGATGCATGGGACACAAAATAGCATCCTCGATTGGATGAAATATTATGAATAATTTGGAATTCATTTTTAGATCTTATATCACTTTTTAAGGTTGTTGCTGAGTAAATACATCATCACTCATCTGTAATTACATTTGCTAACCGAGTGCCAGGCAATGGTCCTGATAAGATGCTGCACCCACTTTAAATCTACTTCCTGTTGTGGTGGTGGCAACTGAGGCTTTGGAGGCAGCTGCACTGCTGAAATGAGCACCCCTTCTGCCTTCTTGGGTAAGAAAAAGATCACCATTAACAAGGACTTTAAGGTACCCAAAGCCTGTTTGTTTACCATCAACAACGAAAACCACACACTAGGAAACATCATTCAATCTCAGCTGCTGAAGGCCCCACAGGTGCTGTTTGCTGACCACAAAGTCCCTCGCCCCTTGCAGCACAAGACCGTCATTCATGTTCAGAGTGCCCTGGACTGCACCCCCAGGAGGCCCTGACCTGTGCTATCACAGACCTCACCAGGGAGCTCTCGCTGCTGGAGGAGCGAGTCTGAGTGGCCATCAAAGTTCAGCAAGGAGGAAATGAACGGTGGGCTGCATCCGGCCCTTGTCCAGGCACCAGGTGGACAAGAACACTTTTTCTAACCATGAGCCTCCTTGTAGAGATACCAGTGAGTTCCTCACCCCTGGCACTGATGCATCCTATATGCAGAGTCTGTTTCATAAATTGTAGCTGAAGAGGACCCAGCTGTGGGCTGAAGCAGAGGTGACTTCAGAGCAAAGGACCATCAGTTCAGTGGAGGTAAGGGACCTGTTCTGAAGCCACCCTGGGACCTTGTTTCAGAGTGGACTGGCCCAGACACCCCAGATATCTCTCTGTGAGGGTGGTAGGAACAAACTTGTCCTGGACAAAAACTGGAAACCAGGGGCTGCCAGCCAGCATCTCAAGCAGAGGAGAGCTGAAAACCTATGTGCTTCCAGGAGTCTCTGCTCCAGAAGCTGCAGTTACTGGGCCTGCCTGCCTCCCTCAGGGTGGGGACACCCAATGGTCCCACAAACAGCTCTCCCCAGGTTTCTTTGGCATAGTAGAGTTTCATAAAAATAACAGTCACCAATAAAAATCAATCAATCAATCTACTTCTCATACCTCTTCTGAACATCTTGTCCTGACCAATGCTCTATTCTTTGGAATTCTTACCTGGTTTCATGTTCTTCTACTTTCTGCTTCACCTCTCCCATGGGATGTGGTCCTCAGGCATCACTTTTGGATCCCTTGATTACTGTTCTCAGACTGTGACCCATGGACGATTCAGCTTTTTCCGGCTCCAGCCTTGGACTAAGGGGCCTCGAGCCTCTGCAGAGTGTGAAGCCTCTCACTGAGTCTCCTGGTGTATTTCCTTGGATGCCACAGTCATTCAACCCCAAAACCTCAGCAGTGGGATTGGGGAGAAGGTCAACACCCTTAGACGGAGAAAGCAACAGAGAGGGAAAGGCAACATCAGATCTTCTTCCGAGATTAATAATCCAACATCAAAATACACTGTGGAAAATCTACAAATGTTTACACTGTTAAGCATGTTGGACTTTTCATGGTTCCTGGATTCCCAAGTGAACAAAGCTTGAAAAGTTCTTGTTAATAAGTTCATTATTAACAAATAGGTAACTTTTAACCTAGAATACTTAATTTTACAGACTCGGTTAGATTGTGTGGAAGCCTCCCGCTGATACTTTGGGATCCTGTTGGAAATCATTACTCCATGGAAGTATGTTTCTCTGGAGAGCTAGGATTAATTCTATTTCACTAATTTGTCTTTATGGGGATACTATGTAATTTTTACCTTAGTGAAAATTAGCTGAAGTTGGACCAAAATAAATCCTAAATATTCATCATCTAGAGAATTGTTACATGAATTATTTTTTCACGTGTGTAATGTAATCTCATGCAACTATTAAAATAAAAACTAGAAAGACAAGTTCGATATGTGGAAGATTAGCAGGAAATAATGGTATGAGAAAGAGCAGAACGTGGTGTTTTCTTTTCTAGAATCACACCCTGAATAGGGAATTCAGTTATGTAGCTATTTTGAATTCAGGTTGATTAATGATTTTTCTTCATGTTTGGATGGACTTTCAAAGGCAGGTGCTGTTGGGGGCTTTGTCTCCATGGGAACTTGAACAGCTTTCCCAGAGAGGCAGTAGCTGAACACAAGGAGTTCATGGTTGATCCCAATCCCCCAGCCTCACAATAGACATGGAGAGAGGGAGAGGCAGAGGGTGCAAGGGATGTGTGTGGCCACTGGGAATTTACCAGACAGACAGAAGGTCTCGATGCAAACTTGGTGTAGAGGCACCGCTGAAAAGTTAGGGAGGGGATGGAAGTGGGGGTGGGAAGGCGAAAGTGGGGGTGATGGGGGGCTCCATTTTGAGCACTATATTTAGAAACTACCATCTGGTACTTACTTCAAGCACAACTTCTTCTTATAGCCTTTTCCTCCAGTAACCAAGCTCTTGTGCCAAATTTGGAGTAAAATTGAAAACCAAAATTAAGTCAAAGAATGAGCTGAACAATTTGTGTGTGGGTTTATGTGTCTGTGTGCATGTGTATGGGGGTTATAATGTAAAGAAGGTAAAAGTTTTCTGTTCTGTGTTGGTATTTTTTTTTACTAAGTTATGTTGAAGTACAGTTGCTTTACAATATATTAGTTTCTACTGTACAGCAAAGTGAATCAGTTACACGTATACATATACCTCTCTTTTTAAGATTTCCTTCCCTTTTAGGTCAGCAGAGAGTACTGAGTAGATTCCTCGTGCTATACAGTAGGTTCTCATTAGTTACCTCTTTTATAATATTAATACACAGTAGTGTATATAGGGGGCTTCCCAGGTGGCAATAGCAGTAAAGAAGCTGCCTGCTAATGCTGGAGACAAGAGATGCAGTTTCAATCCCTGGGTAGGGAAGATCTCCTGGAGGAGGGCATGGCAAGCCACTTCAGTATTCTTGCCTGGAGAGTCTCAAGGACAGAGGACTATAGTGGGCTATAGTCCATAGGGTCACAAAGAGTCGGACACAACGGAAGCAACTGAACAGGCACCCACACGGTGTATGTGTGTCCAATCTCCCGATTCAATCTCACTTTCCTTCCCCTCTTGGTTTCCACAAGTTTGTTCTCCAAGTCTGTGTCTCTGTTTCTGCTTTGCAAATAAGTTCCATCTGTACCATTTTTCTGATCCACATACGAGTCATATTCTACCATATTTGTTTCTCTCTTTTTGGCTTGCTTCACTCTGTATGGGAGTCTCTAGGTCCATCCACATCTCTGCACTATTTCATTTCTACATCTGTGGGCTTCCCAGGTGACTCAGTGATAAAGGGTCTATTTACCAATGCAGGAGATACAGGGAACACGGGTCTGACCCCTGGGTCAGGAAGATCTCTTGGAGGAGGAAATGGAAACCCACCCCAGTGTTCTTGCCTGGGAAATCCCAGAGACAGAAGAGCCTGGTGGGCCACAGTCCATGAGGTCACAAAGAGTCGGACATGACTTGGAAAAGACACACACACACGCACATTTGGGGTCACAAAGAGTCGGACATGACTTGGAAAACACGCACGCATGCACATTTTCTTTATTTATTCTTTGGCTGATGGATGTTTTGGGATTTTTAATGATGTCGAGAGGAGGACTATTTTTCCTATTCAGAGCAGCAGTGGTTTGTGTAGAAAGTGAAAATGAAAGTCGCTCAGTTGAATCTGACTCTTTGCAACGCCATAGACTCTGCAGTCCATGGAATTCTCCAGGCCAGAATACTGGAGTGGGTAGCCTTTCCCTTCTCCAGGGGATCTTCCCAGCCCAGGGATCGAACCCAGGTCTCCCGCCTTACAGACGGATTCTTTACCAGCTGAGCCACAAGGGAAGCCCAAGAATACTGGAGTGGGTAACCTTTCCCTTCTCCAGTGGATCTTCCTGACCCAGGAATAGAACCGGGGTCGCCTGCATTGTGGGCGGATTCTTTACCAACTGAGTGATCAGGGAAGCCGGGTTTGTGAAGTGAGGCCAAATTGCACTCATCACAGGGACTCTGCATGTGGCCAGTGCAGATGTAATTTAGACAGCAAAACACATGGTCCCTGGACTTGTCTCTCCGCTACATCTTCACTGTCTATATTCCCTCCATGAGGTCTCTTGAGGGAAACAGGAGCAATACAACCACTTAAAATGTGTGTATAAAATGCTGAATAGACTTTTCTCAAAGTCTATGAAAAACAGGAAGATTACTTTGAAATTGGAGGCTGTGTGCTTCATTAATTAAAACCTTAGGCTTTAGAGCAAGACTGACTGGATTTGCCTCTTGGTTGCCCTGCCTCCTGGTATACAACCTTCAGTGAATTCCATGAACTTTGTGCTTTAATTTCTTCATCTGTGAAGTGTGGCTGTTTTGAGAATTAAATGAGCTAATATCTATAAGAGAATCAGTGCAGTTTCTGGCCCATGAAGTTTAACGAGGATGATGGTAATGGTTATGATGATGGTAATGATCAGGGCTAAAAGCTGAGTTAAAGGAAGTCAGTTCATAATCTATATATATTTGAAAGAAAATCCTCAACAGTGGGATCTATGCATTCCTGTTGCTGCTGCTGCTGCTGCGTCACTTCAGTCATGTCTGACTCTGTGTGACCTCATAGACAGCAGCCCACCAGGCTCCTCTGTCCCTGGGATTCTCCAGGCAAGAACACTGGAGTGGGTTGCCGTTTCCTTCTCCAATGCATGAAGGCATGCTAAGTCACTTCAGTGGTGTCCAGCTCTGTGCAACCCCATGAACAGCAGCCCACCAGGCTCCTCTGTCCACGGAATTCTCTAGGCAAGAGTACTGGAGTGGGTTGCCATTTCCTTCTCCCCTATGCATTCCTGGACCTCATTTACAGGTGGTACTACTGGCTGTATCACCTCCAGCAAACACCTCAAAACTCTTTGCCTTCTCTCACAGACACATTAGTTGTCAGGATGGGCAGTTCTGGGTACTGTAACAGGATGCGGGGTTGGCATCACTCAGAAATCTACAAGTGTGTCACTATTCAGAGGGTGGCTCTCCTCTGTGCAGACACTTAGGAACCAAAGCTCCTTGTACGCTGTGTTCTGACAGCCTCTGAGGCATGACAGTTCTCTGCATGGAAGTGACGACAAGGAAGAGAAAGCAAGAAGGCAGCAGTTTTTTAAAAGCTAAGGCCTGGAGGTGACACGGGACACCCGCCATCTCTCCATTGGTCAGACCGAGTCCCATGTTCCCAACTACACATCAGTGCCTCCTCTGGACTGCGGTCCCCCAGAGACATGAGGGGAGAGCAGCATTGTCATAGCTGGCGAGCTCTCCTTTCAAGAAAGGCAGAAGGACAGCAGCTGAATTGCAAGTAGGAGCCCCAGGCATCTCATTCTTGACTCAACGCTTATAGAGGTGCAGAGCTGGTAGTGCCATCCTGGCCTGAAACCCAGAACAGAAGGTTGATGTGTGTCCTCCAAAGTTAGGGGGCCAGACCTGAGAACAAATACTGAGGCGACTTCTCTCCTGTGGTTTCATCAGGCAGAAGCCTCACCAGAACAGCCAATTCATGCAGTGTGTGGCAACCCTGGCTTTGAATACACAGGAAGAAAATGGAGTCAGGCTTCCGATCTATTAGAGGGCTCACACAGGACCCCAAGGGTCTGAAAGGAGGTCTGTAAAGTCAGAGAAGATACAGAGGTCTTCAGGAAGCTGCTGGCCCACCCAAAGGATGCCCCACTCAGAGAGGTGTTTGGAGATAGTGATGCCTGGATGCGGTTAACCCTCTTTGAAGGGACCCTCGGTCGAGGAGCAGGTCAAGAAGAAACTGAAGAGATTCCTTGAAAATTCACATACAACCTCTACTCAGAGGCCATCACATTGGTGGAGACCCCAAGGAGCTGGTTGGAGGGTTATCTTCTCCCGTCAATGGGCAGCCAGCTGTGCCAGACCCCTACCACTTCTCTATTTCTTCTTACATGACAGAAGCATCCAGTCCCTTCACTTCATGGTAAATAGGTGGGGAAGAAATGGAAATAATAAAAGGCTTTACTTTTTTGGCTCCAAAAAGGACTGTGACCACAGCCATGAAGTTAAAAGACACTGGAAGAAAAGCTTTGACAAACCTAGACACCATATTAAAAAGCAGAGGCATTACTTTGCTGACAAAAGTCTGTCTAGTCAAAGCTATGGCTTTTCCAGTAGTCACGTATGGATGTGAGAATCGGGCCATAAAAAAGTCTGAGCACTGAAGAATTGATGCTTTTGAACTGTGGTGCTGGAGAAGACTCTTGAGAGCCCCTTGGACTGCAAGGAGATCCAACCAGTCAATCCTAAGGGGAATCAGTCCTGAATATCCATTGGAAGGACTGACACTGAAGCTGAAACTCCAATAGTTTGGCCACTGATGAGAAGAGCTGAGTCATTGGAAAAGACCCTGATGCTGGGAAACATTGAAGGCAGAAGGAGAAGAAGGAAACAGAGGATGAGATGGTTGGATGGCATCACTGATTCAATGGAAATGAGTTTGAGCAAACCCCTGGAGACAGTGAATGACAGGGAAGCCTGGGGTGCTGCAGTCCATGGGGTTGCAAAGAGTTGGACATGACTAAATGATTGAATAACAGTATGACAGCTCACAGGAGGAGGGGTGGGGGGAAGAAGAGAGGAGACCATGCCTCTTAGGAAGTAGAGGTCCCAAAAGGTAAAGATTAATACTGAACTGCAGGGAAGGGAAAATATGAGAGCAGAACTTAAAATGAGAAGCAGTGAATGATGCTATTCTAATATCTGAAAGGAAACGACAAGGTTTTCTAGAAATAAGAAGAGACCAAAAAAAAAAAAAATCCCACAGTTTATGGTTAAATACAGTGATAGGAAAAAACAACAATCAAAACTCCCAGTATGTCAAGTACATTCCTCTTGAGACCAACTCACTTGGTGAACTGGTTTCCTAAACACATAGGTGTAGAGGCTGCAGGAGGGAAAGAAAACACCACTTTCCTTTTAGAATCTGTTTGCATCACTGACCCACATGGGGCTCACCAATGGATCTGCCAACATGCTTTTACTGTGGGGAGGAGGTGGGCTGTGTGCCCTTAAGTTTTATGATTTTCAGAGCCTGAGAGGTCTTGATATGGGCAAGAGGAGAGAGGGCAAGTGGGGCAAGGAGCTTTAATTCTTCATCCAGGTGGTGTTCAGAGCCTTGGGGCTGCTGTGGTTGACAGAGAACTGCTCTGTGGAGTAGTGGGAACAAGGGAGAATCTTGGGCATTTAAATATTTAGGGGGGATATTTTAGAACCCAGGGCTTCCTGGGAGAGAACTGGGAGGTCACTGAAAGGGCAGTGTGTGAGGGTAATGGGAAATGAGGTTCTTCATGTTTAGAAATGCCATTAATGCTGTTTTAATACTACTTTCATAGTAAATAATAATCATAAAAGGAGAGAAATAAAAATCTTGGCACTGTGAACCAGAATTGCTTTCATGTTATTCCTTAGAGGCCCAGTAAATTAAAAATCAGTTAACAATGATGGAAGCTCCCTCTCACCTCATTTCTGCTTTCCCTGCTGAATCCTGAGAATGTTTTCTGTTTTCTCATCTCCCCTCCATTCCGTTCTCGCTGGGTCCTGCCACTTCTGGCTCCTGTTCCCTTGAAGCAAGTCATGGTAAGGATTTCCTCTTGGTCTCCATTGTAATTTCGGAATCCTTCAGTAGTTTCAGAGGAAGACTATGAAAGTTTTAGATCACTCTTCCTTGTTATATCCTGAAAAAGTAGGACAAGAGAGCTGTTGTTACCTGAGGACCTCAACACCAGGAGTGCGTTGAAAGCAAATGATGAGTCTTGTGATTCTCAAGGAAAGCCTGAGAAAGTAAATTTAGATGCCCAGGTACATTACAGGAGGAGCCGAACAGGGTCTGATATAGGAATTTCAGGCAAGCATGAATTCTAACATCCCCAGCTCACATCTGTTACACACATGCACACACACACACACGTACACACACACATGCACACACACGCAAGCACAGGGATTCAAGATGTATAGGTACTAAAAGAGGGACTTCCCTGGTGGCTCAGACGGTAAAGCATCTGTCTACAATGTGGGAGACCAGGGTTCAGTTCCTGGTTTGGGAAGATCCCCTGGAGAAGGAAATGGCAATCCACTCCAGTACTATTGCCTGAAAAATCCCATGGACAGAGGAGCCTGATAGGGTACAGTCCATGGGGTCGAAAGAGTTGGACATGACTGAGCGACTTCACTTTCATTTTCAGGTACTAAAAGAGACTGAACACTTCTAACTAGTCTGAGGACAGAGGTTAGGCTAAAAATGTAAACTCATTAAGTTTAGACCTTCCTAGAAACACTTCAGTGGCTAGTGACATAATTTTTCTCTAGTAGAAAATAAAGGATTTCTGTAGTTTTCAAGGTCCTACCAGGATGACCCACCCTCGATGAACTGAGTAGGATTTCCATCTTCATGGTACAGGCATCATTATAATCACAGGGATGGATAACAGAAGGTCACACTGTGACCTTCTTGTAGACCCACTTGTGTGCTTGAATTGAGGAAGCTCTCAGGGATGTCAGCCAACCCAGCTGACTTCTGTCTAGTGTGGTGGGGGTGGGGTCCCCAGCAGTGACAGTGGCTGGGAAAGTGGAACTTTTGACCATGGCTTCAGAGTGTGGGGCAAAGAAGTGAAAGAGGCGCAGATGAGGAGGAAACACTGATCGGCTCCTTCCCTCCATGGGCGCTAAATTAAACAGATATTGCCTAGCTCTGAGAAAGCCTTCACTTATCATAAAACAACTATTTTGCCAATCTATTAAAACTTCCCTCTGGACTTGTTCTTGGGCTAAATAAAATTTTCACCTCTCTTCTACATCTCCATTTAATAACCTGAAATCCAGTAATTATAGAAAAGAGCTATCTATAGAAAAGCTACTATTGTTGTGTTAAGGAGGGGGTATTTGCTTAGAATATCTATTGACTTGAAAAAATGATACAATATATGTCTGTAGGAAGAGAGCTAATTAAACATAAAAAAATCTTTTATAAAAGTCCTTAGGAAAGAATTTAGCTGTAAGGTTAAAAACAAAGGAAAAATAATATATATTTTTTAAAAGTCAATAGAAGCATTCATGAATCTGCACAAAAATTGACTTCCATAGAACTTAATGCAGTGTTTAAAATATAGACATTTGTACATTACTCTTTCCACTTCATGAAGTATCAAGGTCATTTTCTTATCTTAACCTTAATTACATTTGTAGCATGTACACTTCAAACCAGTACACAGACGTGAGTATGGGCTTGATGTACAGGATGTGAAAGTGTATGGAAATTTGAGAGGATGTTTCTGCTAATTATATTCTTCACTGGTTTGTTCGAAACGGTTGGGATCCTGGGAAGGAAGATACAGACTGACATGTGGAAACTCCAGGTACTGGAAAAGTTAAATATTGTACTTTATGAGAGGTGATTGGTACTGGGTAACAGTTAGCCACTCTCTTAGCTGTGCTGGAGTCAGGAGGGTCTCCTAGCTGTGGTCCCACCGAGTAGGACACCAAGATTGGGGGGCTGCTCTCCCATAGTTGGTGGAACTGAGCTCTGTATGCCGTATTTATTTTAAATTTCCAACCTGACAAGTAACTCTCTTTTCCATAGGGGAATGGGAGCAGAGGGCTTAGGGAAAATCCCTCTTCACTGAAACCAGAACAGCTGAGAAAATGTGTTTCCCTCTCACAGTAATGACTCCTTAATCCCTCAGCCTTTCCTCTTCTACACTCTTGATGGCTGCAGCGTATGGTTCAAGGTGGCTTTGAGGGATTAGGTATCAAAAACTGAAGTTGTGTAATGCCGTGCAGTTGGTAGAATTATTTTGTATGGCTTTGAATCCTCACGCTTTCGTTTGGGTGCTAGGCCCAGAGCTATGCTGAAGGGCTTCGATATGTTAAGCTCATTACAAACTGACTAACTAGTAAAGAGTGCTGGCAAGTAAGTCACTAAGACCTTCAAACTTGACTTCAAATGGTTCAGTTCCACAAACAAATCAATGACACTTGGTCTTGCCATACAGACGTTTGTTCAACTATATCAGTTACATCATTGTTCAGAATTTTACATCCCAGATTTTATTCTAAACACAAATGAAATATGTTTCTGAGTTCTTAGAAGCATGGGAAATGTGGTATTCTTATAAGATACAAACATTAAAATTCCTCCAGGCATTTATGTTTCTGTTAAACAACGTAAACCAAAACCAATGAGTATATATACACATGTACGTGCAAGTAAACACCTCCCCACACAGGCGGCTGTGTATTGTCTACTATGAGGGCTGATCAGGTTATGTGTGTTCCAAGTTGAAGCTGTTTTAGTAAGGAAAGCAATCAATGAGAGATCAAAAAGGATAAACTGTCTTCATGCCAAATCAACAAATTGTTTTCAGCAAACCTACAAGTCTTAGTTTTCAAAATGGCTTTGAGGAAACAAACATGACTGCAGGGCAAATATGGCCGCTGTTACTGCCTCACTTCCCACTGACTTCTGGTCAACGATTTAAAAACAAAAGCAGTGAGGTCTTTCATGAAATCTTGTGACCCCGGAGTCTTAGCATTGAGTGATTTGGTGGCTGTTAAAAAATGTCTTACAGTTTTAAGGGGCAAGTTCATTCTTGGCCAAGATCTGAGAGTATGCAGTGAACTTTGGAATAAAAGTGTGCGTTTACTAGAAATACAATACTGTGTTTCAGGGCTGACTTGTAAGGGCTGCTTCCCTTTCATGTCTAGAAAGGCGCAAGGGTGCCCTCTGGGGCCCTGGTGCAAAAGCTTTCCTCACATTTTCTTGAATTATCTAGGCCGTCAATCCAGGAACCGCAAAGGCCCAAGGCAAGGCCTGAGTGGTGATAGGTGTTGCAGAATTGAAGGAAGGTTTGTCAGTAAATTCCAATGACACCTCCAATGGCCTCCAAGGCTTTTTAAATTGCATGTACCATTCCCACATTGGCCGACCCCACCTCTTCCATCAGGACCACTGCTGCACTGACAGGGAGCTTATATTTTGGCTTTCTTGTTGATTAAAAATAATGTTCCTTAGCTAACCCACACAATGCACCTTTAAATTAACATCATGCCACTGTGGCTTTAGCCATAAAAATGAAAGAATCTTAAGGGTTGGAAGAACATTGTAGATGATGTAATTTAATCTATTTATTCTATCAAAGAGGAAACAGAGGTTGGACCCATGTAAGTAACATAATTTAAAAACCTTCAAGATCGGAATCTAGAGCCAGTTTCCTGAACCCCAGCTGAATTAAGTTTCCAATACCAAATATTTACAATAAATATGTTCCTGAGTCAGGATAGATATTATTTCTATTTCATAGATAAAGCTGTTAAACATGAGAGATTAGGTGATTTATCCAAGTTCACACGAGCAAGTGAGGACAGAGCTGGAAAGGAACCCAGTGCCTTAGTTTCCAGTTGGAGGTTTTTTTTTTCCACAAACACATGTGCATGAACCCAAACTCAGAAACTGAGACGCAAATCTGCCCTCCCCAGTTTGTTTCAGTTCAGTTTAGTCAGTTTAGTCGCTCAGTCATGTCTGACTCTTTGTGACCCCATGGGCTGCAGTATGCCAGGCTTCCCTGTCCATCACCAACTCCCAGAACTTACTCAAACTCATGTCCATTGAGTCAGTGATGCCATCCAAACATCTCATGCTCTGTCTTCCCCTTCTCTTCCTGCCTTCAATCTTTCCCAGCATCTGGGTCTTTTCAAATAAGTCAGTTCTTTGCATCAGGTGGCCAAAGTATTGGAGTTTCAGCTTCAACATCAGTCCTTTCAGTGAATATTCAGGACTGATTTCCTTCAGAATGGACTGCTTGGATCTCCTTGCAGTCCAAGAGACTCTCAAGAGTCTCCTCCAACACCACAGTTCAAAAGTATCAATTCTTCTGTGCTCAGCTTTCTTTACAGTCCAACTTTCACATCCATACATGACTACTGGAAAAACCATAGCTTTGACTAGAAGGACCTTTGTTTGCAAAGTAATGTCTTTGCTTTTTAATATGCTGTCTAACTTGGTCATAACTTTTCTTCCAAGGAGCAAGTGTCTTTTAATATCATGGTTGCAGTCACAATCTGCAGTGATTTTAGAGCCCCCCAAAATAAAGCCTGTCACTGTTTCCATTGTTTCCCCATCTATTTGCCATGAAGTGATGGGACAGGATGCCATGATCTTCGTTTTCTGAATGTTGAGCTTTAAACCAACTTTTTCACTCTCCTCTGTCCCTTTCATCAAGAGTCTCTTTAATTCTTCTTCATTTTCTGACATAAGTGTGGTGTCCTCTATATATCTGAGGTTATTGATATTTCTCCCAGCAATCTTGATTCCAGCTTGTGCTTCATACAGTCCAGCATTTCTCATGATGTACCCTGCATGTAAGTTAAATAAGCAGGGTGACAATATACAGCCTTGATGTACTCCTTTCCCAATATTGAGCCAGTCTGTTGTTCCATGTCCAGTTCTAACTGTTGCTTCTTGACTTGCATACAGATTTCTCAGGAGGTAGGTAGGGTGGTCTGGTATTCCCATCTCTTTCAGAATTTTCCAGTTTGTTGTAATCTACAAAGTCAAAGGCTTTGGCATATTTAATAAAGCTGAAGCCGACGTTTTTTCTGGAACTCTCTTGCTTTTTTGATGATCCAGTGGATGTTGGCAATCTGGTCTCTGATTCTTCTGCCTTTTTAAAATCCAGGTTGAACATCTGGAAGTTCATGGTTCACGTACTGTTGAAGCCTGGCTTGGAGAATTTTGAGCATCACTTTGCTAGCATGTGAGATGAGTGCAATTGTGTGGTACTTTGAACAAAGTACTTTGAACAAAGGCATTGCCTTTCTTTGGGATTGGAATGAAAACTGATATTTTCCAATCCTGTGGCCACTGCTGAGTTTTCCAAATTTGCTGGCATATTGAGTGTAGCACTTTCACAGCATCATCTTGTAGGATTTGAAATAGCTCAACTGGAATTCCATCACCTCCACTAGCTTTGTTTGTGGTGATGTTTCCTAAAGCCCATTTGAGTTTGCATTCCAGGAGGTCTGTTTCTAACACCGTCATGGTTATCTGGGTCATGAAGATCTTTTTTGTACAGTTCTTCTGTGTATTCTTCCCACCTCTTCTTAATATCTTCTGCTTCTACTGGGTCCATACCATTTCTATCCTTTATTGTGCCCATCTTTGCATGAAATGTTTCCTTGGTATCTCTAATTTTCTTGAAGAGATCTCTAGTCTTTCCCATTCTATTGTTTTCCTCTATTTCTTTGCATTGATCACTGAGGAAGGCTTTCTTCTCTCTCCTTGCTATTCTTTGGAACTTTGCATTCAAAAGGGTATATCTTTCCTTTCCTCTGCTTTTAGCTTCTATTCTTTTCTCAGCTATTTGTAAGGCCTCCTCAGACAGCCATTTTGCTTTTTGCATTTCTTTTTCTTGGGGATGGTCTTGATCCCTGCTTCCTGTAAAATGTCATGAACCTCCATCCATATTTCTTCATATCTAGCAGATCTCATCTCTAGCAGATCTAATCCCTTGAATCTATTTGCCACTTCCACTGTATAATCAAAAGGGATTTGATTTAGGTCATACCTGAATGGTCCAGTGGTTTTCTCTACTTTCTTTAAGTCTGAATTTGGCAATAAGAATTTCATGATCTGAGCCACAGTCAGCTCCCAGTCTTGTTTTTGCTGACTGTATAGAATTTCTCCATATTTGGATGCAAAGAATATAATCAATCTGACTTCTGTATGTCCATGTGTAGAGTCTTCTCTTGTATTGTTGGAAGAGGGTGTTTGCTATGACCAGTGATTTCTCTTGGAAAATCTCTGTTATCCTTTGCCCTGCTTCTTTCTGTAATCCAAGGCCAAATTTGCCTGTTACTCTAGGTATTTCTTGACTTCCTATTTCCATTCCAGTCCCCTATGATGAAAAGGGCATCTTTTAGGGGTGTTATTTCTAGAAGGTCTTGTAGGTCTTCATAGAACCTTTCAACTTCATCTTTTTCAGCATTACTGGTCAGGGCATAGTCTTGGATTACTGTGATATTGTATGGTTTGCAGTGGAAACGAGCAGAGATCATTCTCTCGTTTTTGAGATTGCATCCAACTACTGTATTTCGGACTCTTTTGTTGACTATGATGGCTACTCCATTTCTTCTAAGGGATTCTTGCCCACAGTAGTAGATATAATGGTCATCGGAGTTAAACTCACCCATTCCAGTCCATTTTAGTTCACTGATTCCAATTTGTCTACTGCTAATCAAACATTCGTGGGGTATTAGGTGCTTTCCTAGTCATAGGGATGCTGTTGAACAGGACATAGTCTGTGATGTTGTGGGGCAAACAGATGAACCCCCAGGTACTTCTGTCCCCTGGTCTTCTTGCCTTTGTCCAGTTTTCATGTGGAACAGATGCAGCCTGGGCAATCAGTAGCTTAGTGCTAGATCACCAGGTGTTACCTCTCAGTCTAGGTCCTAAAATGCACTGCCATTTCTGTCTTGCTTTCTCTGGGATCATTTGCTCTTGTGCACTCCAGCAGCCCTAGGGAGAAGTCCATACAGGAACTGGGACACTTTCCTGTGAGCCAACAAAAACCTGCCAATCCTGTCTGCCAGCTGTCTTGAAATCAGGTTTTCCAGCAACAAACTGTGGAAAATTCTGAAAGAGATGGGAATACCAGACTACTTTAACTGCCTCCTGAGAAATCAGTATACAGGTCAAGAGGCAACAGTTAGAACCAGACGTGGAACAATGGAGTGGTTCCAAATTGGGAAAGGAGTATGTCAAGGATGTATACTGTCTCCTTACTTATTTAACATATATGCAGAGTACATTAGGCAAAATGCCGGGCTGGATGAAGCACAAGCTGCAATCAAGATTGCAGGAAGAAGTATCAATAACCTTAGATATGCAGACCACTCCACCCTTACGGAAGAAAGTGAAGAGGAACTAAAGAGGCTTTTGATGAAGGTGAAAGAAGAGAGTGAAAAAGCTGACTTAAAACTCAGCATTCAAAAAACTAAGATCATGGCATCTGGTGCCATCATTTCATGGCAAATAGATGGGGCAACAATGGAAACAATGACAGACTTTATTTTTCTGGGCTCCAAAATCACTGCATATTGTGACTGCAGCCACGAAATTAAAAGACACTTGCTCCTTGAAGGAAAAGCTATGACCAAACTAGACAGCATATTAAAAAGCAGAGATATTACTTGGCTAATGAAGGTTTGTGTAGTCAAACCTATGGTTTTTCCAGTAGTCATGTATAGATGTGAGAGTTGACCATAAAGAAAGTTGGGTGGAGAAGTTATTGATGCTTTTGAACTGTGGTGCTGGAGAAGACTTTTGAGAGTCCCTTGGACTGCAAGGAGATGAAACCAGTCAATCCTAAAGGAAATCAGTCTTAAATGTCTATTGGAAGGACTGATGCTGAAGCTGAAGCTCCAATACTTTGGCCACCTGATGAGAACAGCCAACTCATTAGAAAAGGTCTTGATGCTGGGAAAGACTAAGGACAGGAGGAGAAGGGGACAACAGAGGATGAGATGGTTGGATGGCATCACTGAATCAATGGACATGAGTTTGAGCAAGCTCCTGGAGATGGTAAAGGACAGGGAAGCCTGGCATGCTGCAATCCATGGGGTCACAAAGAGTTGGACACAACTGAGTGACTAAACAACAGCAACAAGCCCCAGTCAGTCCTCCAGAGGACTGCAGCTCTGACTGACATCTAAATGTAAACTCACATGAGACTCAGAGCGAAGGCATTCCCAAATTCCTGCCTCAGAAAGCAGTGTGAGATAATAACTGTGTCTGTTTTAAAGTTGCTATGTTTGGGTAATTGATCATGCAGCAATTGACATAATATACAGGAAGTGATCAAATAAACACATATACAAATGAATAAAATAATTTCAAAAATAGTGTTAGGAAGAAGGTAAAATAGGATGCTGTAATAGACAGACGGTGGAAGAGATGCTTGGCTTTTGTCTTACTGGAGCTGAGACATTCCTTTTCATGAAGATGCAACCAGGGAGAGGTCTAGGGGAGGCAGGGGAGAGAAACCCCCAAACAAACCACAATAGGAGGAAAGCCCTGAACCAGGAAAAAGCTGGTCATCTGATGGACAGAAGAAAGAAAGGCAATTTGGCTGGAGTGCCATGAATTAGGGAGAAAGTTGAACATGAAGTAAGAGACCTAATATGAAGTAACAGGCAGGACCAGATCACCCAAAGCCTTGGAGGTCATGGGGAGCCATTGAGAATTCATAGACGGAGGAGCCTGGGGGTCTGAATCACACTTCAGAAAAATCTCTGGCTGCTGTGTGGGCAGTGGATCATCGCAGGGTGGGGAGGTACCCAGTTAGAGACAGATGCCATTGTGCTGGAAAGAGCAGTCACCGCTTGAACCAGGGTGGCAGTGGAGGATGTGGGTGGATTTGGGAACTTTCTGAAGGCAGCTGGCAAGACTTGCTTGTGGGTTGCGTTCGGAGTGTGAGGGAAAGTGTGATCCAGGACAGCCCAGAGTAGTGGGACGCGTGGTTGAGAAACCACTCCTGGCTTCAATTTTTAATCTGGAAAAAAGAAGAAGGAGAAGAAAAAATAATAATTGAATCTATGCTTGTAAAGTGACACCCTCTGTAGGGAATTTCTTTAAAAAATATTCAGCACTCTGTATCTTTAAGAGAGTCTCACTCCTAACACCCTCACTCATATTCTTAAGCACTTTTCTTTGCTGGAGAAACACCTGGCTGGGGGAGGATGTGATTCACAAGGGGTCCCTGCTAAGACCCGAGGAAGTGGACTAGGGGAGACCTCATCTAACCAGTCTCCTTAAAGGAGAAACTCATTTTCCGATAAAGAGATTGCTTTTCTTCAGAGAAAGAAATACACTTAGGGTTACAATTATGGAGGGGCTCTTTTCTCTTAAATGTTTGTGCTTTATGGGGTCTTTAAGATTTTCTGGGCATTGGTTATAGTTGCTGCTTCATGAAGGCAACAGTAAAATGCAACTTATTTCTCAATTGTGACATTCTTTCCAGCGAGGAAATTTGGTTCTTGTAAACAGTAAAATAAAATGCAGTTTTTGCTCTTGTGTAATCAAGCCCTGTGCTTAGGAATGCGGTACCTATTTTTAAAGTTGGCATGTATTTCTAAGAATAACATCAAGATTCAAAAATGATAAGGCACACAAATACATGGGCTGTTTATGTTTGAAGTGAAGTGAAGTGAGGCGAAAGTCGCTCAGTCATGTCCGACTCTTTGCGACCCTATGGACCATAGAGTCCATGGAATTTTCCAGGCCAGAATGCTGGAGTGGGTAGCCTTTCCCTTCTCCAGGGGATCTTCCCAACACAGGGATGGAGTCCAGGTCTCCCGCATTGTGGGCGGATTCTCTACCAGCTGAGCAGTTTATGCTTGAGAAACTAATACAGAATTCTCTTACTGATCCCTCAAGCCGGGGACCATCGTGGGTCACTGGGACTGGATCATGTTTCTGCCCCGTGATTCACTCTGTGTCAGCTGTTCTCTGCTCATTCACACACACAGACCCCAGCTACTTAACACCCAGTTAAGCACATGTTCTGAAAGCAAGATGAAAATTCATTCAAACACCTAACAGATGTGAGCAAAAAGAAGAGGGGTGTTTAAAAATATTTCTGCTGCTATCAGCAATTATTCTGTCTCCTGAATGGCATCCAGCTATTGGTGTAGAATGTGAAAAAAGCTGACCTGGTTACTGTGGACACAGAAACAATGGCAAGTTTCCCATTTTCAGTCCCTAAGACTGTTTACTAAAAGTTCCTTATGTTTTTCAGACTATATTTTTAAAGAAAGCATCAAATTCAAGGAGAAAGTAATTTACATAGATCAAGAAATGATTCTGCTGTACACATCCTCATACATATAGCCATATACAAAATGTTACAGGAGTTTCTGTTGTTGTTGTTTTTTCTAAATACTTTTCGGAAACATTTCCTAACTCTGAAAGTAAATATATTGCCGTCTCTATTGATATGAAATTTTCTCTTTAAACTATTCAACCAGTTGAAGTTAAATAATTAGAAATTGTTTCTTTTTCTTTTGTAAAGTACAATTTTATTTAAACACCACCATTAGATTGATGGAAAATGAGAAAACATAAAGTACTCCAGAAAACTGATGGCATATGTCAAATGATTTGATAATTCAGAGTAATACTAAAAATAAAAAGATAATTCAGAGTAATATAAGGAGATTTGATAGGTGGAAATAAACTTTCTAAGTACAAAACTTTATGAATATGGACATGGTTTCATAAGATGTCCATCCAAATGAAATGCCAACCAAGTCAAGGCAAAGACAAATATGTTGATAAAAGGAGCAGAAGGGAGTAACTACTATATTTGAAAAAAAAAATGATCCTAATAAAATCTTGGAATTAGAAAGTCTGACAATTCATGTTAACTGTCAATGATACCGGGACATGTACATATTTTATTTACATGAAAAATAAAGGGCAGGCTGGGAACCAAAGCAAGAGCTGACCTTGTGGTTGAAGGTTGAAGTCTGTCTTCCGGGAGAAACTCCCCTTCCTCAGGAGAGGCCTGTCTTTTACTTTTATTTTTAAAACTGGATGAAGTCCTTCCATATTTTAGAAAGTAACCTATTTACTCAAGATCTAACAATTTAAATGTTGATTGCATGTAAAAAATACCTGCTTTTGGACAATTATCTGGGTATCACGACCTAGCCAAGCTGACACATAAATTTAATTCCCACAAGAGCATAGCAAATCAGTTACTCCTTTGCATCAGTGGTGGATGCACTAACTCTTCAACAGTTTTGAAAAATAATTTAACCATTTTATTGAGAACTTCAAAATATTTGCAGTCATTTTTTTTTTTTTTTTTACAAAACAAATACATTTCTGTGAAGTGAAAGTTGCTCAGTTGTGTCCGACTCTTTGCAACCCCATGGACTATAGCATCCATGGAATTCTCCAGGCCAGAATACTGGAGTAGGTAGCGATTCCCTTCTCCAAGGTATCTTCCAAACCCAGGGACTGAACTCAGGTCTCCTGCATTGCAGGCAGATTCTTTACCAGCTGAGCCATGAGAGAAGACCAATACTGGAGTGGGTAGCCTATCCCTTCTCCAGCGGATCTTCCAGACCCAGGAATTGAACCAGGGTCTCCTGCATTGCAGGCGAATTCTTTACCAACTGAGCTACCACAGAAGCCGCAAATACATTTCTACCTTATGGAAATAAATCCAAATGCAGACACAAAGAACAGAAAGTATAGAGGAAAAAATTGATATATGAAACATAAATATAAAACTTTTTTTGTGTCATAAAACCCCACAAACAAAGTCAGAAGCCAGCTATCAACCAAGAAAGATATTTGGAACGCTTGCCGTGAACCGATTAGTTACCAAAATGTATAAACTCCTGCACTCTCACAAGCAATAAAAAAAGATTTAAAGCCTGGCTGAATGTTTTTGAGTCTATTTCTGCTTTATAACTAAGTTCATTTGTATCATTCTTTAGATTCCACATATAAGTAATATATACAATCTTTGCCTTTCTCTTTCTGACTTGCTTCACTTATTGTGGTCATCTTTAGGTCCAGCTACGTCACTGCAAATGGCATTGTTTCATTCTTTTGCATGGTTGGCTAATATCCCATTGTATATACACACTACATCTTCATTATGGTTACCCAAGGGGATAGTGGCGGAAGGCTGGGGGGGAGATAAATTGGGAGTGTGGGACTAACAGATATTATTATATACAAAACAGGCAAACAGTAAAGACCTACTGAATAGCATAGGGAACTATATCTCGTAATAAGCTAAAATGGAAATACATGTATGTGTGTACATATCTAAAAACATGAAGTAAGTAAGGGTCAGTCACTCAGTTCTGTCTGACTCTTTGTGACCCCATGGACTGTAGCTCACCAGGCTCCTCTGTCCATGGAATTCTCCAGGCAAGAATACTGGAGTGGGTTGCCATTCCCTTCTCCAGGGGATCTTCCTGACCAGGGATCAAACCCAGGACTCTTGCATTGTGGACATATCTTTATCATCTGAGCCACCAAGGAAGCCCAATTGTATATATATGTGATATATATATATATGCAGAATCTAACTGAAAAATGAGCAAAAGTCAACAGGCAGCTCTTGGAAGAAGACACCCAAATGGCTAGTAATCATGAGCAAAGATGTTCAGCTTAACTTCTAGAAATATACAAGTTAAAACAAGTTTTACTTTTTAAATTATCAGAAAGACCAAAACTAAAAGTTCAATAATCCCAACAGTTAATGAAAGCATAAACTGGTATAACCACATTGAAGAACAATTTGCCTACCTATATTCGGTAAAACTGAAGATGTCAATACCTTAAAAACCTCAAAATTCTGTTTTAGTTGTGCATAACCTAGTGAAATTCTGACACATGAGCATATGTATGCACAAGAAATAGTTTTTGTATTTTTTATATGTTTATAGTATTGTTTATAAATGCAAAAAGCACAAAATGTAAATATCCATCAGCAGAAAATTCAATCAATATCGATATGGTCAGAGAATTGAATATGTCATGGCAGTTTCAATCAATAAACTAGATTTACATTTATCAGCATGAATTTGTCACGAAAATATATTATATAGAAAGAAGCAAGTTACAAAATTATATGTCATACGATTTCCTTTATGCCAAATTTAAATACATTCAGTTGAGAAAACCAACTGAAAGTTTAAGAAATCATAATACTTATTACTACACATGTAAACAGATGTAGCAAATTAAAAAAAAAAATAGGGTGAAAGGCCACCCATCAATCTTAAAATGTTGTTTACCTCTACAAAGACTGTGACAGAAATAGGTGGCTCTGTGTGTGTGTGTATGGAAAAATAATATTAATGATATTTTAAGAATGTACAATGCAGAGTTAAATCTAATGTGAAATCTAGACCCTGAGTGACAATGATGCATCCATGTGGGTTCATCGACTGTAATAAACATACCACCTGATGGAGCTTGTTGGTGGTGGGAACATGGTGTTTACAAAAACTGCACTTTCTGCTAAGTTTTGCTGTGAACCCAAAACTACTCTAAAACTAAGGCTTATTAAGTAAAAATGTATGCTAAATCTAAGTGATGCTTACATTTTAAAAGTTATTATTTGAACTTTAATGAATGTTTGAAAAAATTTGATAATGATAAAATGCAATATATCAGTTCTAGGTTATTTCAAAACTTTTATGTCTTGTGTGCACATGACTGTTATATTAAACACAAACATATATATAAGAAAATAAAAATCTACTTCTCAAAAGTCTGAGAATAATTTCTAAGTGTTATTGTCTGAGGATAGACTGTGTTAGAAGATGTTTTCACACATATTTATCATATATTCATGTAAGATATTTTGATTTTTTATTGTAATTTAAAATAGTAAAGTTTAAAGTTTTTAGCTTAGATATGAGTTGTGTATATGTCAAGTTGATGTTTTGTGCTCTTTATAAGGAAAAACATAATTTCTTAAACGTTTCACTGACTTTCTTTTTCTCCAGCCCTTATAGAATCTTGTAGTTTATCCCCAAACTCGAGTCACCGTTTCTTTCTTGCTAGTTGAACAAGTACATATAAGTCTTAGAAAAAGCAGATTTCCTTTGTGTTCATGCCAGAAAAGTCAGCTGTTGGGCAGGAAGATTTCAGGGCATTCAGGTCAGGAGTCCCAAATTTGGCTGCACATTAGAACCATCTAAGAATCTTTAAAAATCCTCATGACCTGGCATTCTGCACACCAAGAAACCTAGGCATGGGACCTAGGCCTCAGTTTTTGTTTTTAACTTTCTAGTTATGCAACCAAAAATCTCTTGATATTATGACAATTCAGAACCATATTTGGTTTCTTTCCTCTTTGAGGTAGATCCATCCCCATGAGATTTACTATTAAATCCTTGCAGAAGCCAGGCTACGGCCTCAGATTGGTTTGGTCTTCATAGCTTTGAATCTTAAAGGAGGATTCCTAGATCATAAGAGTGACCCATCATTTCGTCAGATTTGTCATTTGGGTATGGCTTGAGTTATGTATTCTTTTTGTTGCTAGGGGCAACAGCACCAACTGTTTTAAGTTTTGGCAGAAAATAGTGTCACAAAAATAGATCATTTTGGGAAAACTCACAGATACATGCTTACTGGGGATTTTCAGAATGACCAGTTCCTAGATAAAACTGAAAATAACGCAGTTAAAAGCACTTCATTTCCTTAAATGTATAAATATTTATGATTATTTGTAAACACAATATTCAAAAATTTCATGAGCTTTTCATTATTTCTTGGATGTCAGGTTTTAAGTTTCCTATCACTGATTTATACTTCCATTTTATATATAAAATAGTAAAACCTGAAGAGGAGATACTTAGATACTTCAAAATGCGAACTATCCTGATGCCTGATGTTTTGTGGAAGCCTAGTTGGACCTGTTGCTGGACCTTATATTTCAGTTTTGGAAACTGCTGAGAAGCTAGAATCTTTTTCAGAATTTCCAAATTAATGTTTATAGTGCTGCAGTTCCCTCAGTATACACACAGGTGTCATGATATCACTGAAGTGTAAAGCCTAGGGAGTAATGAGATGCTTTATAAGGAACTATAAACTGATAAACTGATCTTGACCATGATCATTACACATTTAAAGAGCTTGAAAGGTGGACCAGAAATGTTGTGCTGGAATATACAGCTATCAGTAGAGCATATGGTAAGCGATACTGGAAAGCTATCCTGTCTTCATTCATATACTCACTTGTTTACTAAAAGTATATCTACTGAGCTCCTATTTCATGCAATAGTTTGTATTCTCAAATGATCCATTTTGCAGCATTATTGCCCTTCTTTGAAAGAAGGCGTGGGACCTCTTCATCTTAAGCTAAGAGGAAATTTGAGACAGGCTGATGGAAAATCTTTGTACCTGTTTGTGTATCAGCATGACTTTATTTCACATTCTAAGTAGCTGCTGTCTAGGAATGCAGAGTTCAGGGTAAAAGGAAAGGGCAGTAAGGAAAAAGAACAGGGCTCCTCCATGCTCTGCTACACTTATTTGTAGATACTTCTGATTTGTGACAGCACTCCTCTTCTTTGAATATGTCTCCCAATTTTTTGCTTCTATTTGCTGTCAATCTTATTAAAAAGTATTTTGCTATCATGTTTTCATTTCTTCATTAACAATAAATTAATTTTTGAAATTAATTTATTTAGTTTATGGCCATTATAAAAAGAAATGCACAGTTCAGTTCAGTTTAGTCGCTCAGTCATGTCCGACTCTTTGAGACCCCATGACTCGCAGCACGCCAGGCCTCCCTGTCCATCACCAACTCCCGGAGTTCACTCAAACTCATGTCCATCAAGTCAGTGACACCATCCAGCCACCTCATCCTCTGTCGTCCCCTTCTCCTCCTGCCCCCAATCCCTCCCAGCATCAGAGTCTTTTCCAATGAGTCAACTCTTCACATGAGGTGGCCAAAGGACTGGAGTTTCAGCTTTAGCATCATTCCTTCCAAAGAAATCCCAGGGCTGATCTCCTTTAGAATGGACTGGTTGGACCTCCTTGCAATCCAAGGGACTCTCAAGAGTCTTCTCCAACACCACAGTTCAAAAGCATCAATTCTTCAACACTCAGCCTTCTTCACAGTCCAACTCTCACATCCATACGTGACCACTGGAAAAACCATAGCCTTGACTAGACGGACCTTTGTTGGCAAAGTAATGTCTCTGCTTTTGAGTATGCTATCTAGATTGGTCATAACATTTCTTCCAAGGAGTAAGCGTCTTTTAATTTCATGGCTGCAGTCACCACCTGCAGTGATTTTGGAGCCCCCAAATAAAGTCTGACACTGTTTCCACTGTTTCCCCATCTATTTGCCATGAAGTGATGGGACCAGATGCCATGATCTTCGTTTTCTGAATGTTGAGCTTTAAGCCAACTTTTTCACTCTCCTCTTTCACTTTCATCAAGAGGCTTTTTAGTTCCTCTTCACTTTCTGCCATAAGGGTGGTGTCATCTGCATATCTGAGGTTCTTGATATTTCTCCTGGCAATCTTGATTCCAGCTTGTGCTTCTTCCAGCCCAGAGTTTCTCATGATGTACTCTGCATATAAGTTAAGTAAGCAGGTGACAATATCCAGCCTTGACATACTCCTTTTCCTATTTGGAACCAGTCTGTTATTCCATGTCCAGTTCTAAAAAGAAATGTTAGCAATATAGAAAATTGAAAAAAAAAAAAAAGTTACTCCCAGCTTCTGTCTCCTTCAGTTCAGTTCAGTCACTCAGTCGTGTCTTACTCTTTGCGACCCCATGAACTGCAGCATACCAGGCCTCCCTGTCCATCACCAACTCCCAGAGTTTACTCAAACTCATGTCCATTGCGTTGGTGATGCCATATAACTGTGTCATCCTCTGTCGTCCCCTTCTCCTCCCTCCTTCAATCTTTCCCATCATCAGGATCTTTTCAAAAGACCATTGTTGCAAACATTTGAGGAGACTGACTCAAATAATCCCTGCATAAAACAGCATAAAGGTAAATTTGAAAATCTTAGATAAATGGGATCATATAATTCATGCTCTTTTCAAATTAAAGGTATTCAATTTATTTACTTTTTCTTATTTCTTACTAGTTTCCTGTTGTACATCTCTATGTACAATAAATACATTCATCAGGTGACAGTGTGATGACTTTTGATGGTTGTACACATTCATGATGAGAAGTGTGTGGCCATTTGAATCATTATTTTCCTGTATGTAATGTGTTATTTTCCTCTGGCCATTTTCAATATTTTCTTGTCATCTTTGTTTTTTAGCACTTTGGCCTTGTTTGGCCAAACTAATCCTGTTTGGAATTTACTGAGCTTCTAGAATATGTAAGTTTATGGTTTTCACCAATTTAAAAAATGCTATCAGGCATGATTTCTACAAATGTTTTTTTCAATCCTATCTTCTATCTCCTCTTCTTCTGGGACTCCCAACCACTGATATATAGCTTTAGATCTTTAGAAATTCTCTTGAAGATCCCTAAAGCTCTGCTTTTGTTTAGTGTAATGTCTTTCTTTCTCTCTTTTCTCTCCTCCTGCACTTCTTCCACCTTCCCTTCTCCTCCTCTGCCTCCCCACCTTCATCTTCTCTCCCCCACCCTCTTCCTCTTCTTTTTCGAACTGAATGATTATTATTGATGGATCTTCAAATTCACTGATTTTTTCCACATTGTTTCCATTACGCTGTTAAAGATCATCAACTTTGTTTTAAATTTAAGCTATTTCATTTTTCAGTCTTAAAATTTCCATTTAGATCTTTTTCTACACTCTCCAAATCTCTTTTTAACTCTTCTATTTTTCACTTATGAGAATGTGTTCCTTCATCTCAGTGAGAAAAATTGTAAAAGCTGTTTTGTAATCCTTATCTGACAATTTCAACATCTGGGTAATCTCAGAGTTGGCATTTCTTGATCATCTTTTTCCTTGGAAAAGGATCCCACTTTTTTGATTCTGTATGTTTCATAAGTTTGGACTGTATCATGGGTATTGTGAATATTATGTTGTGAAGACTCTGGATTCTCTTATATTGCTTCAAAGAGTGTTAAAGTTTCTATTTTAGTAGGCAACTGACATAGCTAGCTGCACATTGGCATGTCTATAGTGGTTTACAGTTCAGTGTGAGTTACAAGCTATTTTCTGTTTGTGCTCTGAATGTGTGGTTCAGAGATCAGTCAGACACCCAGGATTTTGGGTCTTTCTTCTCTGGTTCTCCCCTTTCTTGATTTCCTTCTTACTCTCCAGCAGCCTGGGTTGCTCTGAGGCTTCTTCCTTTAAGGTAAGGAAGATGAGGAATGCTTCTATAGGAATTTTAGCCAGTTTTCTAGCTACTCAAGTTTGATTGTCCAATCATGGTTGACTCTGCCCTTTTAAAAAATCTATTATCTTCTCTTTCATAAGTACACATTCTCATTATTTGCTTTTTTTTCATCAACTGACTATGTTTCAAACTGATCATTTTTACTGGGTGAGTTGTAATTTCTGTCATATGTAGTAGGAGAAAATACAGAGGATGATTTCTGTTTGCTTTGAAAAGGGGCTTACAAATTTTCAGTGGTCTCAGATAGTTTTAAAGCCAGAAAAGAGCTTTAAAATCCTTTCTTAGAAAGAAGTTTCTATACCAAACAGGTATAAATAGGACAGGAAGTACAATCGTATTTGTCACTAAAATCAAGAGGAAACTTGAGACACTGTCTTGAGAATAAAAGTTTCTGAGAATCTCAGTCACTGGATTTTTACCTCCTTGATTAGACATTATACTTTGTTTGCTATTATTTTCTCCCATTTTGGAGGCTGTGTTTTCACCTTGCTTATAGTCTCCTTCATTGTGTTTTCAACTTTTCTTACACAAAAGAACAAACAAACAAATTTTAAAAATCTATTATTGAAAGTGTATTGTTTGGACAACACATTGAATAATTTTATCCATCAGTTTCTAATCCTTGATAAAACAAGGAAAGAAGAAAAGACTTTCTTTCTTTTACTGCAAAGGGTGTAAAAAAAAATAGCCCAGGATTTTTTATCAGTGCACAGAATGGTGTTGCAAGGTTAAAAAAAAAAATTTATACTGTATTGAAAATCTACTTAGGTCTGGTTTCACTGCCACAAGTACTTCCACTAAGTGTTGAAATCCTATTGGATGTTTTTAAATAGTCATCGACAAATTATAGAGTAATGAGGACGAAAGAGCTGATAAGTGTGTTGCTAAATTTCTCATGCCAGAAATGGTGAGGAGAATTTAGAGATAATTAACTTTCTCAGTTTTAGAAGAGGGAACTATAGTGACCCCCTTCATGGATCACTCAAGTGGTGCTAGTGATAAAGAACCTGCCTGCCAATGCAGGAGACATGAGACGTGCGTTCGATCTTTGGGTCAGCAAGATCCCCTCAATATTCTTCCCTGGAGAATTCCATGGACAGAGGAGCCTGGTGGGCTATAAGCTATGGAGTGAGACACTACTGAGTGACTAACGCTTCATGGATCACAGCTTTGTCATGGCGAAGGGGCTTGCATAACTGAATGAAGCTGTGAGCCACGCTATGCAGGGTCGTCCAAGATGGATGGGTCACAGTGAAGAGTTCTGACAAAATGTGGTCCACTGGAGGAAATGGCAAACCACTCTGGGATTCTTGCCATGAGAACCTCATGACAGAATGAAAAGGCAAAGAAAATATAAAAAGATATGACACTGGAAGGTGAGCCCCTCAGATTGGAAGGTGTTCAATATGCTACTGGGAAAGAGTAGAGGACAATTACTAAAAGCTCCAGGAAGAATGAAGCAGCTGGGCTAGGACAAAATTGATGCTCAGTTATGTAGTTGTCTGGTGGTGAAAGTAAAGTCTGATGCTGTAAGGAACAATATTGCATAGGAACCTGAAATATTAGGTCCACGAGTCAAAGTAAATTGGATCCAGTCAAGCAGGAGATGGCGAGAGTCAATCCTGAATATTCATTGGAGGCACTGGTGCTGAAGCTGAAGCTCTGATACTTTTGCCACCTAATGTGAAGAGTCAATTCATTTGAAAAGAGCATGATGCTGGGAAAGACTGAAGACAAAAAGAGAATAAGGTGGCAGAGGATGAGATGGTTAGACAGCACCGCTGACTCAAGGGACATGAATTTGAGCAAACTCTGGGAGATAGTGGAAGGCAGAAGAGCCTGGCTTGCTGTAGTCCTTGGGGTTGCAAGGAGTCGAATATGACTTAAAAACTGAACAACAACAAAAACAATGGAATATAGTGGTAACGTGTTGCTCAAAGATGCCAAACAAGAGAAGCTGAGGGGTCCTTACAGATAGCTCTGCGGCAGACTTAGTGATCTGGTCAAATATTTAGTTCCTCCCTAGATGTGTTTACTGGTCCTTCTGCATTTAGACAGTGCCTCTGTCTTCTTCTAGCCAATGAAATGTGAGCAGAATAGATGCCAAGACTTCCAGGCTGAGGCGATAAATGCCAACAATTCTCCAGTCTATTTTCTCCCCATTGAGGAAGTGACCCATAATGGCATCAGTTTCAAAACTGTGAGACTTGTCAGTCTGTGTCCAAGAGTAACTGAGTGAGCAGACACTCTTGACACCACTACTGACACATTCTTCATTTTTCAATGAAGCACTCAAACCACAGACATGTTGTTCCTTTAATCCACTAGGATTTAAGTTGCAGATTAGTAGAAACTGTGCTTCTCAACTACTTTGCATCAAGGAGACTTTCGAGATTTATTTTTCCCCAATCACTGCCCACCATATCATAACCCCAACAACGACACTTCAACACCACAGATTCAAGAAGGAAGATTTTTCTGCTTCCTCCTAAGAATTAATTTGCCCCCTATTGGTGGCAGTATCATTGCCATTGAGTCAGTCTATTGCGTGGTTCAGCAGTAGCAGGGACTGCTGTTGAGAGAAGCTCTAGGAGATGAAATGTTCACCTAGATGTCAGAAGGACACTCGCCAAAGATGCTTCAGGGGGTGTTTTCCATACAGGAAGCTGAACCAGGAACTTCTTGAGTTCTTTGAAACTCATATTATATGTATTCTTCCTTGTTCCTGGGCATTTTCCTCCAACTTCTGTCATCATAAGACTCCTAGTTCTTGATATTTCCACTTTTTTAATGTTTTCCCCTTCATTCTGTGCTTCTCAGTTATGAGTCTTTTATGAGACTTGGTCTCTCACAGTCTGTTTTCCACTCTCTATGTGCATAACTAATTCAGTCTCAAGGTTTACTTTTAAATTCTATTTATATAAATTCCAAATGTATTACTCCAGCAAGACCCCTCATTTGAACTCGACCTCTGTATTTCCATCTGAATAAGATGTCTCTGCCTGGGCTTCCAGTGGCCACAGCACAAGGCCCCTGTTTAAAGGAGCCCAGCACTGAACTTCCACCCATGTGGCTGGGTCTGAGCCTGATGTTATGAGAAGGAACACATTCCACTGGCTGAAAGCACTTTTAAAATGGTTGTAATTATTTTGTTTTTGTTGCTAAACATAATCAAATGATATGTGGTCCTCATAAATGCCTCTTGAAATCCCGTTTTCCTCTCCCGTATATATCACTTTACCAACAAAGGTCTGTATAGTTAAAGCTATGATTTTTCCAGTAGTCATGTATGAATGTGAGAGTTGGATGATAAAGAAGGCTGAGCACTGAAAATTTGATGCTTTCAAATTGTGGTGCTGGAGAAGACTCTTCAAAGTCCCTTGGACAGCAAGGAGATCAAAGTAGTCAGTCCTAAATGATGTAAATCCTGAATATAAATTGGAAAGACTGATGCAGAAGCTCCAACACTTTGGCCACCTGATGTGAAGAGTCAATTCACTAGAAAAGACCCTGATGCTGAGAAAGATTGAATGCAGCGGGAGAAGGGGACGACAGAGGATGAGATGGTTGGATGGCATCACCGACTCAATGAACATGAGTTTAAGCAAACTCCAGGAGATGGTAAAGGACAGGGAAGCCTGGCACGCTGCAGTTCATGGAGTCACAGGGAGTCAGACATGACTTGGTAACTGAACAACAACAACGATACTTTACCTACTCCATGTATTTCTTTTCCCTCAAAGCTCCTAGTTCACCAGCAGATTTAGGTCACTTACGAGTCTCCTCTCTCTTAATTCTGCACCCCAAAAGGCAAAATTTTCTTTAGCAATAAAATATCCCTCTGTGGATAATGTGGAATGGAGAGAGCCTGAACATTCAGCCCAAAATCTCTAGATCAAGTAGGAGAAGGCAGAAAGCTGTTTACATACACACGTGTATGTAAACATTGCCATTTACCATTCCCTATCTCTGTCACCTATGTTGACAGATCTCAGCCTTGAAATTTAGGACCTTTTGAAACCCTATTTTTGATCAAACTCCCAGAGGACAGCAACTGGGGGTCTTCACAAGGAGGGGATCTAGAGTACACAAGGAGGTCCACGTTTGCCCCGTCTGCCACATCCATGGCCTCTTGGAATCACAGGGGCCTTGGCCACAAACCATTAGACCCAAGCTCAAACTGGACCAACAAGAATCTGCTTCCGGGGAGTTTTTGGATAGGGCTGCCTTGCCAGCTGGATCTATAAACTCAAAAACTGCTTTCCCTAGCAGATGTCAAGAGGAAACCCTTTTAAAACTCCAAGTAAGGACATCTCCATCTGGCCTCCATATCTCCACTAGAAAGTGTCAAACGGGAGGCCCTTGCTCTTAGGGTGTGTGATAACATGATCTATAATATGAAATATGTATTTTGTCTTCATCCTCATTTCTCGCAGTGAGGTTTTAAAAGCCATGGAACTTCCTAAGTGATAAGAGAAATGAAAGTGTTTTGGTATTTATAACAGACCCCTCTCAACTACAGCTGAGCTTATTTTGAGGAGGAGACTTTTGAAAAGTGTCCAAAGATGCAGAATGGTTACCAGGGGAACCACCCATGTGACCAGAGAGTTGGAATCTTCTGTCGTACCCCCCACCCCCAATCTCTGGGTGGAGGTTGAATCCTGGTCCATGGCCAGTGATCTAATCAACTGTGCCTAAGTCATGACATCTCCATAAAAATTCAAAAGGACATAGTTTGGAGAGATTCCGGGTTGGGAAACATGTGGATGTTTGGGGGGAGTGGTAACCCGGAAAGTATATGGAAGCTTCGTGCTTTTTACCATACTGTTCCCTGTGTATGGTGTCCATCTGGCTTTTCCTGAGTTATATCCTTTTATGATAAGCCAGTAATCTAGTCAGTAAAATATTTCTCTGAGTTCTGTGAGCTGCTGTTGTAAATGAAACTCAAAGAGAGGAGGACCTCAGAACCTCCAATCTGTGGCTGAATTGGTCAGGAGCACAGTGAAAACCTGTACGTGAGGTTGGCATCTGAAGTGGGGTGGCAGGGGAGTCTCTTAGGCCTGAGGTCTTAAACTGTGGGACCTGATGCTGTCTCCAGGTGGGTGAGCAGGATTAAATTATCCTTCCAGTGTTGGAGAACTGAACGGTGGCATGGCGCAGAGCCTGCATCCTGGAATGGATGTAGAACCATTGAATGAGATGACCCCTCTGCCAGCTTGGCACCTCATCTGCAGAATTTAAGGGTGAATTTGCCTGCTCAGTGCAAACCCACTCCTACATTGACCCCTGCGCTGTTGGTGGTGGTTAAGTGGAAGCCCTAATCATTTGAATTCTCGTTAAGACCTCTGTCTTTTTTTTTTTTTCTTTAGTATTTCTTTTTTTTTTAAAAATTTATTTATTTATTTTTTACTTTACAATACTGTATTGGTTTTGCCATACATTGACATGAATCCACCACAGGTGTACATGAGTTCCCAACCCTGAACCCCCCTCCCACCACCCTCTCCATATCATCTCTCTGGGTCATCCCAGTGCACCAGCCCTAAGCATCCTGTATCCTGTATCGAACCTAGACTAGCGATTCATTTCTTACATGATAGTATACATGTTTCAATGTCATTCTCCCAAATCACCCCACCTCTCCCTCTCCCACAGAGTCCAAAAGTCTGTTCTTTACATCTGTGTCTCTTTTGCTAAGACCTCTGTCTTTCTAAATACCCAGCTCTTTGATGGACACATGAAGAAAAATCTCACTAAGGCCCATATTTCTGTTTGTGTTAACTACAGGTGAAAACTCCCATGGCTCTGCCCCTCCCACTTCTGACTCCATCTCCCACCTCCCCTCCATATCTAAGGCCCTCGGACCATGCCCCCTGGAGCTCATGGCTAGTCACTGGTGCAAACCCATGGCCTCAGCCCACTTCCTGAACATTTTCTTAATCCTGCCCTGATGGCTGGTTGGTCCCCGAGGCATGTTTCCTTCCTTGCTCCTTGTGCCCCTGGTCTTGTGGGGAGAACAGATTGGCCCTCTCTCTTTCTGAGAAATCTCAGGTTGAATTTCCCCACAGATCCAACTGTCTGCTCCTGGCTAACAAGGGGCCTTTCTTTCTTGAAGACCATCACCCTCTACAACCATGCCTGCCATACTCCCTCATGACTTAAAAATCTTGGTGATCTGGCCTTTTAAGAACGTCACCTCTTCTTCACTCATCAAATGCCTTTCTTTAAGTCTTAGTTTCCTCTTGTTGGTAAGAGAGATATAATAATGACTTTCTCTTAGGGTTGTCATAAGAGTTAGTAAGTGATGCTGAAGAAAAATGCTGCACAAAGGCCTCCTGAACTAGAGTCTGATTTTCATAGAGGAACCATCCTGATGGTCCCTGTTTAGCTTGGAAACTGTGCCTCCAGTGGGATCTCCTGTGGAAGACTTGCACCTATAAACCCAGAGCGGCTTTTGTGGAAATGGGATGGGTGGGGGGTTCTGTGGAGCATAACAGCTCAGTCTGGAGGCCCCAGCAAGACATTTCTAGAGCTCCACCCAGAACAACTTGAAAACCACTTTATCCTGATCTTTTCTAAGTATGATTTACCTTCCAATTGATATCATTCACCTAAAAATATATGTTAGTGTTTCAAAAACATTTTTTTCACAAGAGGAAGGCTTTATATTTATTCATTGGCTATCACTGATATTTAATAAGTAAAAGCTGGTCAGAAGATAGATTTTTGGTATTTTTTTTTAATTTATAGATTGTAATATACTTAATTTTTCATCCTATAGACTTTGAATGATCACTCTTTAGAGATTAGTGCTCAGAAAATGTTTGTATCTTTTGAATGATTATACTTCCTTTTGTTGGCTGATCCTTACACAATATATTATGTTTTGTTTTCTGCCTTGCCTGGAAAAGTTTATACTAGTTGTTCTTAGCCTTTTTTGCCCTGTTACATTATAATAGTATCTCCTTACTTGTATTATGATGTTTTATCCTGATAATTTTAATGGCACATATTTTTAATTTTTTTGTATATAATATGAATGGATTTTATTTTTATTTTTTAATTGAAATACAGATGATTTAAAATGTTTCAGGTGTACAGCAAAGTGATTCAGCTATACATATATGTATATATATAATTATTCAGATTCTTTTCTATATAGGTTATCACAAGATATTCTGTGCTATACAGTAGGACCTTTTTGTAAAGGCATATATTTTATTGTGAACACTTCCTAATCCTTTTGGAAATAAAAAAGCTTTGGATTAAAATTAATATGCTCTAAATAACAAAGTGTAGCTAACTGTAGAAAAATCATAACTCAGTTTTGTTAGATATTTGCATTTTTAACTATTTGTAAACGTTTAAACTTCCAGCAGGTGAAAATATTGCTTAAATTCTCCCTTTTCAGCCTTTGCGGGGAGGCACCCATTTAGTCAATGGTATATCCTTAGGAATTACAGAAATCTTGATGTTCTTGTCGAAAGTGGCCCCACTTGGTCAGTCAACAAAGAAACCCTTTGAAGAGAGAAGAGACTGTAAACCACTTAGATTTGTTCTGTTCACTTATGAGTGATAAGTATTGAGTTATATTACTTTAGAATATTTGTAAAACAGGGTTTAGCTCTGTAATGTTTAATGTTCATTTCAAAACAAGAAATAAATGTTAACTCTAGGACAAAGTGCCAATAAATAGCACCTGATGTATGTGGCTTTATGATTAGATCGCTTAGAGACTAAACACTTTGGAGCTGGCAGTTTACTGATAACATACAGTCAGTTGCAACACAATAAGTAGTATTATGGTATGATTTTTACAGGAATCTATCTTTTGACAGGTTATTTAAAATAATACATTTCAAAGATGAGCTTATTAATAGCATTACTTTAATCCCAGATTGCCATATAACCACCACTCTAAGAAAATTTCCTTCTTAAAAAATTCAGGGCAAAACAAATTTAAAAAGAAGTACAAAGTTTTAAAAAAGATTGACATTAAGTTTGAATTTTAAGTACTAAATAAATAAAGAAATTTAACAAATAGGCCTCTAGAAGAAAATTTTAACATCTGAAAACAGATCAGACTATAAAAAGCTGACATTAGTTATGGATTGTAACTAAGCAACCTAGTATGGCATGATAAAAACAATGAACTTAACCCTTCCATAAATAAAATAAAGAAAAAATATTTTACTTTAAATGGAAGGCAGGGATTGAAAACTTGACCTTTTGTATTTATTTGAGTAAATGTCTATTTGGCATATTTCCAAAAAAGACTTTGCGTGGAAGAAAGTCAGTACAAAGAGGCCTGTGTTTAAAGATCACGGGTGTGACAGATGCTGACAAGCGCCAGGCCACCCGGCTGTCCCGCTCCAGCTGGAGAAGATGAGGTGGGCCCCGAGGAGAGTGGCAGCGCCTGCGGAATGCACTGTTTCCTGGCTTTTGTCACCACACCACTTATTGTATTTCTTTTAACGTTTGCTCTTATATTTTGTACAAACCTCTCACGGATCTGGGGCATGTGACAAGCGGTCTTGAAAATAAAAACAAAGACTGTGGTGAAATTTTTAAAAGTATCCTTTAATCAATCACATGAGGGCATCAAGCCCATGTCACTATGAGGGGCACAGGGGAGCAGAAGATAGCCTCTCACTAGCTTCCTGTTTGGGGCTGGATTTGTGTAGTTTATTTCTACCTCGATGTTTCCGGCGTCATCAACCGGTAAAAGAGTGAGAAAAAAATAGATCAGACATTGCAAAAAGAAAAAAAAAAAAAAAAAAAGGTTTGCAGCAGAAAAGGTGTGTTTGGCCGTTTTGCCAAGTGTTTTTTTCTAACACACCAAGAAAGCCTGTCTTACCCAGAGCAGTGACACTTTGTAACTGAACATTGAGGGTGGAAGCGTCTACTCTGGTAATGGCTAAAACCATGCTTGAAACGCTTGTCAGATTTGATCACTCTGATGCACAGAGAGAGCTGTGTACACAGCAGATGCTTAATACAAACCCGACTGAAGCTCACTCACTTCTGCCTAAGACCTAAGTGAAGTGCTCAATCATGTCTGACTCTTTGCGACCCCAAGGGCTGTAGCCTACCAGGTTCCTCTGTCCATGGGATTCTCCATCCAAGAATACTGGAGTGGGTTGCCATTTCCTTCTCCAGGGGCTCTTCCCCATCCAGGGATCAAACCCAGGCCTCCCGCATTGCAAACAGACGCCTTTACTGTCTGAGCCACCAAGGAAGCTCAGGACCTAAGGGCTCCAGTAAACAAATCACTGATGGTAAATAACAGTAAGATTTATGGCAAAAGCAATACAATATTGTGAAGTAATTAGCCTCCAATTAAAATAAAAAAATACAAAATAAAGACTATGTTGACCACAAGTGACAGAACTCAGTCCAGACCTATGGGCTTTCATTGTGTCCTGTTTCTGAAAACTTTGGATACCTGCAGCCAGATGCCAGATCCTGGTCATCAAATGATATCAGAAATCTCTTTCTCTCTCTCTTTTTTTTTTTTTGCATCTTCTGATTCCACTTTCCCATTTCTTTATCAGATGGTATCTCCTGTGGGAAACCTAAATGGGGACTAGCAGATCCAGACATATCCTGGCAGTTCAGCAAACTTAACAGAAAGAGGTATCTCTTTGCAAGATATTCCAGCCAAGTTCTCAGGTTCACACTCATAGGATGGATCTGTGTGCCTTGCCCATTTGGCATCAATTTTCATGGTCAGAGGGTGGGAGAACTGATCCGCAGACTCATGTCATACATACAGTGGGGCTTGAGGTGGGTGGAGGAAAGTGGAGGCCTGGGGTGGTCAGATCCACACAAACAGCAAGTGGATAGAGAGAGAAAAGGTGGACCAGTAGAAAACAACTGCTACACTGACTCAAACGTACAGTCCCCCAAACAACTCATACTCTCTGTTGTCAAGATGTCAAGAGAAAATAACCATATTTGAATTATTTGACTGGCTAAATAAGAATTCTTAGATGTTTATAGCTGTGATCTTCATACCTTTTAATCTATTTCATTGTACAAAGATCTGATTTACAAGGTTCTGTGAATTACACAGTCAAAAATCTGTCCTGTTGGCATCTTGTCAATTATGGCTAGCATGCAAGCCACAGAACTGTATTGAACTAGATCAAGTGTTCTATAGAATCAGTGCAATCTAGTTACTGTTCTCTTCACATGCGGATAGATTCTTTAAAGCGCATCCTAGCTGATAGATTCCTTTAGCACATCCTAGCTGATAGATGGGCTTCCCTGGTACCTCAGTCATTAAAGAATCTGCCTGTAGTGCAGGAAACTCAGGTTCGATCCCTGGGTGAGGAAGATCCCCTGGAGAAGGAGATGGCACCCCATTCCTTTAGCACATCTTAGCTGCATGGAGAGTGATAGACTGTAGCAATCTGTGTCCCCTGGGGAGAGGAAAATCACATGTTAAGCTGAACAATGAAAGTTGAATACAAAAAGTTATGAATTACCCCAGGGGATCAGAACGTGAGGGAATGGGTAGTAAAAGTTGGAAAGAACTCTGAAGAATAAAGGAATAGCAGCACAAGGACCCGTGAGCACCCCCTGAGACTGTGGTGGAGCAACCCAGAAGGAAAGTCCAGGCTCAGACCTAGGCTCCATTGGGAGGGGCCGCTGCCCTGGCGCGTGGCCAGCAAAGGCACCATGTGGTGCTCCCGGTCAGGACTTGCTGGCTACCCCCTCTAGAAAGTCAGAGAAAGCTGTTCATGGGGAAGCCTCTCACAGGTGGCCCTCCGGCCAGAACCACAGGAGGGTCTGTCAGGGAGACAGCTGGCTGCAGAGTGCCACTGACCATCCGCAGCAGGGCCTGAACCCTGGAGATGAGGTAGGTGCTCAGCTACGGAGGCACTCGGCTACAAAATCACTGAGTGTGTGTGTGTGTGTGTGCATGCACACACACATGCTGGGGTGTGTACTGGCAGCAACTGCTGGCTGTTGAATGCTCAGACTCCTGGGCATTGCCCAGGCAGGATGCTGTAGGAGCCTGGGACCCAAGAACCCTGCAACCATGAAGCAAAACTCTTTTCCTACTAAAATATCTCCCTAGCGCCCTCTTTTCACAAAGCTTTAGGGTCAAATGGCAGAGTAAAAATATTTCAAGGGCCCAGATTTACTTTTACACAACAGGGAAACAAGTGGAATCTGAAGGTCAGAGGGAGGAAACAGAGGCCAGCGCAGAGGCAGTGCAGAGCTATCTTTAGATTTTGGTGCCATAATACAAATCTAAAGCATGCATTTCTTTCATGCTTATTTCCCCCAAGTTCTATCTCCTTTCTGGTGGGGTAGTGGGAATATGCATGCAGTTGTCTTCCCCAGGCATTGTATCAAATATTCCAAACATTACTTGACCAGTTGCAGAAGTTTAGTAAGAAGAAGAAATTTAGTAAGAAGTTATTCCCACTACCCCACCAGAAAGGAGGTAGAACTTGGGGGAAATAAGCATGAAAGAAGAAGCATGGGTTTCAGGAGAAGGCAATGGCACCCCACTCCAGTACTCTTGCCTGGAAAATCCCATGGGTGGAGGAGCCTGATAGGCTGTAGTCCATGGGGTCGCTAAGAGTCAGACACGACTGAGTGACTTCATTTTCACTCCTCACTTTCGTGCATTGGAGAAAGACATGGCAACCCACTCCAGTGTTCTTGCCTAGATAATCCCAGGGACGGAGGAGCCTGGTGGGTTGCCATCTATGGGGTCGCACAGAGTTGGACACAACTGAAGCGACTTAGCAGCAGCAGCAGCAGAAGCATGGGTTTCAGAAGAGAGATCACATTTCAGACAATTTTCACTTGATAGTAATTTTTATAGTTGCTTTCTCAACAGTCCATGGGAAGTTGTTCATAATTTGCCATTATAGAAACTGATCCTCAAAAGGGTTTAATAAACTTTACCTTTTGTTTATCTCAGTACATGTTTTTTTTTTTTTAAGTTGGGAAACATAAAAACAATGGCTCTTTAATTTCTATTTTCTTAAACAGAGTATAACATACCTCAAGTATACAACTTGATGAATTTTCACAAACTGAACACACTTAGGTAGTGTTCCGGGTTTCATAAAAAGTTAAAGTGCCAGAAACACCTTTGAGAATCTAAAGAAAGTTTAGCTTTCTTCTTCTCAAATACACCCAAACACAAAAAGTTTAGCCTGAAATGTCAAAGTTTTCACAGAATTCCAGGTAACAACTATTGCACTAGATAAACACAAAATGGGCTTTCCCTTCCTATACAAATACTACAATCTACTCATTATGCTTTAGTTTGTTAGTCCAGAGAACAGAAAAAAATGGTAATAAAATACTAATCTCATGGATTTTTAGAATCACTAAATAATCACTAAATAATTTTTACATTTTTATTGTCAATATATAGGCTGACTCGGAGAAGAAAATGACAACCCACTCCAGTATTCTTGCCTAGAGAATCCCGTGGACAGAGGAGCCTGGTGGGTTGCTGTCCATGGGGTCACACAGACTCGGACATGACTAAAGCAACTCAGCATGCATTCATGCATTGGAGAAGGCAATGGCAACCCACTCCTATATTCTTGCCTGGAGAATCCCAGGGATGGGGGAGCCTGGTGGGCTGCTGTCTATGGGGTCGCATAGAGTCAGACACGACTGAAGCGACTTAGCAGCAGCAGCAGCAGGCTGATTCTTGTTAATGTATGACAAAACCACTATAATATTGTAAAGTAATTAGCTTCCAATTAAAATAAATAAATTAACAAAACAAAACAATCAATTGGTACCAATTGCATTGTCTTGGTTAAAAACAGTAATAGATTTTGTTGCTGTTTTTCAATAATAAATATATAGATGTATTTTTAAGTGAACAGAAATATTTCTTGGAAGATAGTTGAGGAAATATCTTAATTTTTCTGTACTAGATTTTGCCTCTTTTCGAATTCCAGTTTAAACAACAATTTATTAATCATTATTGTCTTTGGAGGAAAAGGCAATGGCACCCCACCCTAGTACTCTTGCCTGGAAAATCCCATGGGCAGAGGAGCCTGTGGGCTGCAGTCCATGGGGTCGCTAAGAGTCGGACACGACTGAGCGACTTCACTTTCACTTTTCACTTTCATGCATTGGGGAAGGAAATGGTAACCCACTCCAGTGTTCTTGCCTGGAGAATCCCAGGGACGGGGGAGCCTGGTGGGCTGCCGTCTATGGGGTCACACAGAGTTGGACACGACTGAAGCGACTTAGCAGCAGGAGCAGCATGCTCTTTGGAAGAAGCTAGTTACGGATAGAAATGGTAACATTTACTACATTTGCAGTCTAAATTCTTCAAGTATTTGGACCCAGTTAGATGATTCCAATTCAAGAAAGCACAGTTCATTAATCATTAATGCAGATGCTATTAACTGGAAATTATTACTTTCACCACCAGATGGAGCCAGTATTATTTCTGAAATGGAATGGATCCTAGCATTTTTATATCTTCCCACTCTTTCTCAACCTAGGAGTTTCCTATTTGCTTCCAAGTTTGGTTAGGGATTCCAGAATTACTATTATTAATTGAATATAGTAACACAAAGATGTTTCCATTTTTTTTCCTACAAACAAATACCTAAATTTCTTATGTGAAAAATGAAGAGGTTGTTGTAGATCTCTTCAAATTTAGAAATCACTAACATATTCTGAGAATGTTTCAAAACTCTCATTCAAATCCACTCTGCTATTTAGGGGCGTGCTTTGATAAATTTCATTATTTTTTGATATTTGTAATTGTGGCAATTAACAGTGAAGATACAGATGAGGATTTAAAGCCTGCATTAGGGAAGAACATGGAAACAGAGGAGATACAAAAGCCTCTTAATGGTATCTATTATGAAAGTCCACTGAATCTAAACATGGGCCATTTCAAAATGATGAATGAGTTGGTCCAAGAGAATGCAAGTTGTATATTATATACACATAGGTTCTGCTGGCCCCTTTTCCTGCTCATCTTTTGTGCTTAACAAATATCTGTATTCCAAGAAATTGATTCATGTTTCGGTTTCTATTTTGCTATTTTCTGTCCACAAGTTCTGGACAAATTGGCTTTGGTGCCACATCTGAACATAAAGTTGCTGGTGGAGGGAAAACTGGGGTGGAGAGGAGACACCTTCAGAGCAGCGCCAAAGCGTTCTTCCAAATGAGGCCAACACATCACTGTGGGAAGACGGTGTGCGCTGGTAGCCAGAGAGTGACAGGGCTCAGCAACCTTTCAAATCCAGCAACTTAGGGGGAAGGCATTTGCACAATTAGCCCAAGTGTGCAGTGTGAGAATGGATTTGACAGCATGTGAAAGGCAAGGACATGAGGCTGTAATTGATTTCACCCATAAAGGGCCAGGAGGGAAGCTGCAGATGAACAATAGGCGAAGTTGAGTGTTGATGCCCTAGACACTTAATGGACATGGTTTGGAAACAGCATGCGGTCTCTAGGTTACCATCAATTACAGTTTAAAAATAAGCAACGATGCCAGTTGCTAGGAGGGTAACTAAATTGAATTATGCGATGATTAGGCTAATGGAATACAAAATCTGTTTTGGGGGCACATTCTCTAGATGTGAAATGAGGGTATGAGTAAGCATGGAAAGGAACGAGGAAGTAGAGCTAGTGGCTAAAAACCCAGACTCTGGGGAGCCATGAGTTCTGATTCCTGCGCTGTGACTTTCAAGCGGGTTTAATTCAAAGCTCTCTGCATTCTCTCCTCTGAAAAATGGAATAAAAGTGATCCTATTGCAGGTGGCATTCATTGAGATGCTGTGGAAACTCTGTACTCAATTTGTGATGTTAACTCCAAAAGCTAATGAAAATAATAATGGATATGAACACTTCCAGGCTGTTTGCTCCCAGAGACGTTTGGATGGCACCTCAGTGAAAGAGCCAGGAATATCCTAGTTATGTAAGGAAGAAAATAGCAAATGGCTAAAATTTGCCAGTGGTGTAAGTGCCTCTTGATATGACAGTGGGACCCTAAGAGGGGACGAACTGTTCCTCCTAGAACATAAAGTTAACTAAGTGGCTCACCCAAGGGTCCATGTTCCTGTTCATGAGCTGAAACTCTGCTTGAAAAACTGGGAAGACGGCAAGAGAACCAACCTTTGCCCCTCTCTGAAGCCTTGGGACTTGAGGAAGGTCTGATTCTCAAGATGGTATGTCACTGAAGGAATTCTAGTTACAGAGCAAAAAGTGAAAAAGTGTCAGTTGCTCAGGCATGTCTTGGCGATCCCAGGGAATGGAATTCTTCAGGCAAGAATACTGGAACGGGTAGCTATTCCCTTCTCCAGATCTCTTGCACTGGAGATGGATTCTTTACCGTCTGAGCCACCAGGGAAGCCTACAGAGCAAAAAGAGATATGCAAATATAATGATCTGCTAGAAATATAATTCTAGTAAAAGCAAAATATCTGAAAATCCTTGACTTTTCCATGAGGATATCCTCATTGCTCAACGAGTGGAAGAAACAGAGAATAAGTAGAAACTTCAGACTTAATTCTGAACAGATGATGTACGGGCACTTGGAAAAGGATAGGTCTTGGTACAGTGGGACCCCAGCAGCTCCAGTCTTGGGAAGAATGTGAGCGAGATCTAGGCAAGGACACTCAGGGAGTTGAGAATCTGGGGGTGTCCATGCGATTTGAAGTGAATCCGTAAGAAATTCAGGAGGGCACCAATTTATGTGTATCACTGGAAAACCAAAGTGAACTTGTGTTCTTCAACAGGAATACCATATGACTGTACAATCCCACTCCTGGGTTTATATCCAGAGAAAACCATAATATGAAAAGATACATTCACCCCTATGTTCAAAGAGATCGTGAAGGACTATTTACAGCACTGTTTACAGTGGCAGACATGGAAGCAACTGAAATATCCATCAACAGAGGAATGGATAAAGATGATGTAGTACAGATATGCAATGGGATATTACTCAGCCATAAAAAGAATGAAATAATGCTGTTTCTAGCAACATGGATGGACCTGCAGACTATCATACTAAGTGAAGTAAGTCAGAAAGAGAAAGTTAGATACACCATTTACATGTGGAATTTGTTTGGCAAAACCAGTACAGTATTGTAAAGCAAAATAAAGTAAAAATAAAAATTTAAAATAAAATAAAATAAATAAATAAAATAAAATAATAAAATAAAATAAAAATAAATTAAAAGAAAAAAAAAATAGACCCATAGATGTAGAAAACAAACTTATGGTTACCAAAGGGAACAGGGGGAAGACAAATTAGGAGTTTGGAATTAACATATACATACTACTATATATAAAATAGATAATCAACAAGGACCTACTGTATAGCACAGGAAAGTCAATTCAATATTTTGTAAAACCTACAAGGGGAAAGAATCTGAAAAAGAGGATATAGTCTGAATCACTTTGTTGGCATACCTGAAACTAAGACAACACTGAAAATCAACTAAACTTCAATTTAAAAAATGTGACAAAAAAATGTAAGTTAGAAAAAAAAAAATTCTCCAGCTTTGTAACAAGAGTGGCGAAAAGCAGCACCTCTGCATGCAACTGACTCTCAAAGTCTATACAACACATGCACAGATTTGGTCCCAGGTACGTCTCCACAGAGAATCACCTGGGCTCCAAGAGGAGTTACTGATCCTATATCATGGGCAATGAAAAATTAAAAAATGAACAAAATGGATCTTACTGCTATTGGAGAGCAAGGGAGCTTTTCAAGGATGTTAGGGGGTTGTTGTTCAGTTGCTCAGTCGTGTCTGACTCTTTGCATCCCCCTGGACTGAAGCATGCCAAGATCCATTGTCCTTCACTATCTCTTTGAGCTTGCTCAAACATGTCCATTGAATCGATGATGTCATCCAACCATCTGTTGTCCCCTTCTCCTCCTGCCTTCAATCTTTTCCAGCATCAGTCTTTTCCAATGAGTCAGCTCTTTGCATCAGGTGGCCAAAGCTTCAGCTTCAGCATCAGTCCTTCCAATGAATATACAGGGCTGGTTTCATTTAGGATTGACTTACAGTCCAAGGAACTCTCAAGAGTCGTCTTCAGCACCACAGTTCAAAAGCATCAATTCTTCAGCACTCAGCCTTTGTTATAGTCCAACGCTTACATCCTTACATGACTACTGGAAAAAACCACAGCTTTGACAAGATGGGCCTTTGTGGGCATCTGTTTTTTAATATGCTGTCTAGGTTTGTCATAGCTTTTCTTCTAAGGAGCAAACATCTTTTAATTGCATGATTGTAGTCACCACCAGCAGAAATTTTTGAGACCAAGAAAATAAAATCTGTCACTGCTTCCATTGTGTCCCCATCTATTTGCCATGAAGTGATGGGATGGGATGCCATGGTCTTATTTTTTTGAATGTTGAGTTTTAAGCCAGCTTTTTCACTCTTCTCTTTCACTTTAATCAAGAGGCTCTTTAGTTCCTCTTCTCTTTCTGCCATAAGGATGGTGTCATCGGCATATCTGAGGTTATTGCTATTTCTCCTGGCAATCTTGATTCCAGTTGAACTTCATCCAGCCCAGCATTTTGCATGATACACTCTGCATATACATTAAAAAAGCAAGGTGACAATATACAGCCTTGACATACTCCTTCCCCAGTTTGGAACCAATCTGTTGTTCCATGTCTGGTTTTAACTATTGCTTCTTAGCCTGTATACGGGTTTTTCGGGAGGCAGGTCAGGTGGTCTAGTATTCCTGTATCTTTAAGAATCTTCCACAGATTGTTGTGATCTATAGAATCAAGGGCTTTAGTGTAGTAAATGAAGCAGAAGTAGATGTTTTTCTGTAACTCTCTTGCTTTTCTATGATCCAGCGGATGTTGGCAATTTGATCTCTGCTTCCCCTGCCTTTTTAAATCCAGCTTGTACATCTGGAAGTTCTTGGTTCACATACTACTGAAGCCTAGCTTGAAGGATTTTGAACATTACCTTGCTAGCATGTGAAATGAGTGCAATTGTGTGGTAGTTTGAACATTCTTTGGCATTGCCCTTCTTTGGGATTGAGATGAAAACTGACCTTTTCCAGTCCTGTTGCCACTGCTGAGCTTTCCAAATTCGCTAGCACATTGAGAACAGCACTTTAACAGCAACATCTTTTAGGATTTGTAATAGTCCAGCTGAAATTCCATCATCTCCACTAGTTTTGTTGGTACTAATGCTTCCTAAGGTCCACTTGACTTCACACTCCAGGGTGTCTGGCTCTAAGTCAGTAATCACATCCATCATGATTATCTAGGTCACTAAGACCTTTTTTTGTACAGCTCTTCTGTGTATTCTTGCCACCGCTTCTTAATATCTTCTGCTTCTGTTAGGTCCACACTCTTTCTGTCCTTTATTGTGCCCATCTTTGCATGAACTATTCCCCCTAATTTTCTTGAAGAGTCTTTCCCATTCTATTGTTTTCCTCTATTTCTTTGCATTGTTCACTTAAGAAGGCTATTTTTTGTTTTTTATCTCTTCTTGCTATTCTTGGAACTCTGCATTCACTTGGGTATATCTTTCCTTTTCTGCTTTGCCTTTTGCTTCACTTCTTTTCTCAGCTATTTAAGGCCTCCTCAGACAACCATTTTGCCCTTTTGCATTTCTTTTTCTTGGGGGTGGTTTGGTCATTATGTCTTGTAAAATATCTGGAATCTCTGTCCATAGTTCTTCAGGTACTCTATCAGATCTAATGCCTTGAATCTATTTTTCATTTCCACTGTATAGTCATAAGGAATTTGATTTAGGTCATACCTGAATGGCCTAGTGGTTTCCCCTACTTTCTTCAATTTGAGAATTTAGGGGCAACATAAGAAAACTTCTTTTGGGTAAATTGTGACAATTTGATCAGTATTAATGGAAATAAATGTTTTTGTTTTAAAGTCCTGGAAAATTCAAGAAAAGTAATACAAAGGGGACAATAACTCTAACAGAAAAGAAAGAAAAATATGATGATATATGTTTATCTCCTTAAGTTTAATTAAGAAAGGAGTGTGTATATATATATATATATGCATATAGGTTTTGTTATTATTTTTATATCTAATTGTTATTAAATTTATATTCAGTTTTTTATTAAATTTATATTTAGAAAATAGGGTGCCTGCATACTAAGTCGCTTAGTCATCCCCTCTTTGCAACCCTTTGGACTCCTCTGTCCATGGAATTGGGATTCTCCAGGCAAGAATACTGGAGTGGGTTGCCATGCCCTCTTTCAGGGGATCTTCCCAACCCAGGGATTGAACCTGCATCTCCTGCACTGCTGGTGGATTCTTTACCACTGAGCCACCAGGGAAGTCCCCTAGAAAACACGGACATGTATTCTGTGTAAGCATATAGCGAGTGAGTATAAAGACATACTGGGAAATGTCAGTATGGGTAAGATTTCTCCTGCTGTGAATATACTGAACAACTGGTAGAGAGGTTTCCTACATATCAGAAGGAGTGTATCACAAGACAACCAGGTAGAAAAGAATAAATAGTGGAGGTACTAGGCAACAGATTAACTAGCTCATGAGACAGGCAAGAATCAGTAACAGGGCAAACACTATGGCTTATATTCCAGGAGGTGAGCAGTCAGTGGTGCCGCTGTTATGAGGCAAAGCATAGGTGAGGTTCTCACAGCGCTGAAGGACCAGATCTATTTACACTGCAGTGTGAGAGCTATGACAGAGTGGGCTGCGAAGGCCACGCAGCAGTTACAAAGGTACATAAGGGGTGAGACGCCAGGCTCCACAAAATAGATGGAAGCACATTGAATTTAATGCTCTTAGTGACTGAAAAAATGAAGTGCAACTGTAGAAGTCATACAAGGCATTTGCCTGGCAGTCCAGTGGTTAAGACCCTGCACTCCCAGTATAGGGGTATGGGTCCCACCCCTGGTCAGGGAACTAAGATCCTACACGCTAGTTGGTGTGACCAAAAAAAAAAAAAAAAAGAACTATAAAGAGTCAAATAAACAAACAGTCCAGACAGATGACTGCCTGTTCCCATGTAACTTACTTTGAGAGAAGCAACTGGATTCTTCACTCTTGGCAAAAATCAGTTGGTTACCCAGTTACCCAAATCCTGGAACTTCAATTAATCTGAGACATTAATTTTGGGAGGAAAAAATCAGATTAGGCTTCAAAAAATATTGTAAGAAAAGAAAGTATGTAATCAATAATGAGAAAAAGTAATGAAGAAATAACCCATAAAAAATAAACACAAGGTCTTAACTTTTACAAAATACCTGTAAACAGAAATAAATCTTGCTCTCATTGCAATTGTACATACTTTGTTGTTTGGAAGTTGTTTAAATGTTTTAATGGAGTTATTTAATATCTAAAATGTGCAAAAGAATTAGTTATAGCAAATCTAAAATTATTGTTTAAATACTTTAAAGGATTTTAACTAAGACTGTAATCAATGTTTAACTGTTTCAGAAAATTTAATTTTCATAGTTTTGGTAATGAAATGTAAGTTTAATATGTTGAACATTAAGCAAAATAAAAATGAAGATGAGTGTTCCTTTCAAAGCACAGAAAAATCCTCCTAGATATTAACTAATTTAATCATTAAGTTGATAACATCATGACTTTAATTTGCTGATTTAATTCCAGCACTAAGGAATAAGGACTAGCCTTGTTTGAAGTGGGGCTGGCTTTCACCAGTGGCTGGTGGGGCGTCCCCAGCAGTCTCAGACCTGGGGTGGAACTAGGCGGCAGTCCCACGAGCAGAGGTGATCTGCCCCTTCTTGGTCCAGGTGGGTGAGAAGTGGTGTGGGAAGCAGCTTTTTTATTTGAAGAAACGTCATTTCAACCTCTTCTTGAAGATGTGCAACAGAGAGCGGAGGCTGGCTGCTTTCCACATGTTTATTTCTTGCACGAGGTTCTGATGGGGTTGGGAAGGGTGGTGGTCTGGCCTTGGTGAGAGTTGGGGAGTCAGCTAGGGACTGTCCCCTAGTGGCTGGGTGGCACTGTGGATGAGACTCACAGCACATCCCTGAAACTGCCCTGAATTTTGCAGGAGTAGCTTTTTAATTCAAATTCTAAGTTTAATGCTTGATCTGTCATCCGACATACACAGCATCATCATTCACCTTTCTGCCTTGGATTGCAGAGATTTGCAGAAATTTAAATCAAGTAATAGGAAATGCATCTTGTTTCTTCACTATTTCAGTTACCTTATTTTCATGGGAAAATCTTTCACATTTCTTTCCTGAGCCTTCTGAGAAAATAGGCAGATTATATTTCTTGTTCCTAATCTCTACAGACCCCAAATTTGACCCTTAGAACTTGGTCTATGAGTTCTTGTAGCTATTTTCCAATAAAAGGGCCATGTGGTCAAATAATTTTGGAAACTATGAGAGGAAATATGTTTAAAAACTAATTTTTTACTATAAGACTTAATTTGACCAAGGAGCCATTTTTTGGGGTGGCCACATGTAATTCCAGGGCTCTGCAGAAATTATTTTGGAAACTGTGGCCACTTTTGATGTCTTTCCTACTTCCAGTGCTGGGAGGTCTGGTTGAGGACAAAGAAGGGATCAGTAAACAAACAAAAAAAATGTTAAAAGTAGATAATAGCTGTCACTCTTGTGATGATAAAAAAAATAGTTAAAATAAAACCAGACAAAATGAAACAACCTCCTCTTTTCCCCCAAAACAAACAAAGAAATGAAAACAAAAACATGGAGTAAAGCAACAGAGGGACTGATTTCACAGGTGTACTTCTGCTAACGGGCTATGTGCAGACATCAGGAATGGACTTTCAGGATGGCAGGGTCTTTGCTTGTCCAGCTAAACTAACTATGCCTTCAAGGGCTTGTGCTGAGGCTAGAAGATTACACAGAAAATATCTGATATGGTGCCAGTTACATGGTAAATGTTCAATAAACAATAACATTCTTATGTTGTTAATATAACCATAACACAAAATGTTCTCTTTTGATTTAATGACTGTACCTGAAAACATTAATTTTCCCAGAGTTTCACACTGTAGGCCCAATCGGTGTCTCTTTATCTGGTTGACTGGAATTAAAGTAATAGAGAGCTAAACCCACAAGGTCTCTAGGTGACTCCCGATTCCAGATATTTTCTGTAATTTGATTAAAGAAAAATACTTGGTTAAGTCAGGATGGGCTTCCCTCATGGCTCAGCTGGTAAAGAATCCACCTGTGATGCAGGAGACCTGAGTTGGGAAGATCCTCTTGAGAAGGGAATGGCTACCCACTCCAGTGTTCTGGTCTGGACAATTCCATGGACTATATAATCCATGGGGTCGCAAAGAGTCTGACTTCAACGGAGCGACTTCCACTTCACATCACAAAGTCAGGATATGCGTGGGACAGATTGTCCACTGAAAGGGCTCCAGAAATCACAGACTGGGGAGTGCTCTACATACAAGTGTGGGTCCCCCAGTTTAACCCTCAGACTGCTAAGGATTGATCCATCTTTCAGAGTCATACTGATAGGTGAGGGCTTGGAGAAACTCAAGCATATAACTTGGAATAACAATGTATTAGTAATTAGAACTTTAGCTGCCAGGTGGACAAGATGCCTAGATTCTTGCCTTTTTATAGCCAAGGCAGGCTTCCTCTGGAAGTAAATAAGACAGGACATATATCATATTCTGAAGCTGCTTTGATAAGCAGAGAATCATAAAAGGGACTTGCTTGTACTGAGCACAGGGTTGGTGTCTACCATGAATGAGACACTTTGCAAACAGCATCTCACTCAACAGCCTCCTATCCTCTTTACTATCACTCAGACCCTGCCTCCATTATCTCACTTAAATTATTCCAGCTGACCTTATGGTGGCTTCCAGTGATGTCCCTGTGACCTCTTTCACTTTCTTTTATGTTCACTTAACTCTTGCCATACTGGGCTCCTTAAAATGCTTCAGATGTGCCAAGAATGCTCCTATCTTTGGACACCTGCTCTGCATGCAGTGTTTCCCCCAGATGTTCACTTGCAAATTCCCTCAGCTCCTCCCATTTATCACTGAAACATCACTTCTTGATGAGGATTCCCCAACCGTTCAAATTTAAATCACATTGTACCCTTCCTGCAGAGCCTCCCAACTCTCTACATTTTGCTTTATGTTTTCCTTTTTATTTGATTTTAACATACTATATGATTTCCATATTATGTTTAATTCCTATTGTATATCTGTGACTTCAGGCAAGAATCTTTGTCTTATTCATGGACACATCCTAACTGTCCAGAAAAGGTACTGGGCACAAGGTAAGTGTCCACATGATGAATGGTGTATCTGACTGGAGTCCATGGTCCTTCCCTTGTATAAGCGGCATCTCAGCAATTGAGTATCTGTTCCAAGATGTCCCTTACTCAGAGACTCCTTACGTGAGTGATGGTAATTCTCTCCTTTCTCCTTTTGCTTCTGCAGCTAATCAGTTCCTTTCAGGCATATTCTTTCTTTATAATGAGAGGACTTAGCATCTAACAGTCACTCTTGGCAGAGTTGGAGCCAGTATTTTCACAGTGAAACAACTCTGCATCCTGTTAAGAGTGATCGTAGGTCCAGTTTTTGGGAAGGGAGGCACATGTCATGGAATCCTATAAATTACCAATATCCTAGTGGCCCCAAACCCTTGAAAAATATCAAATTTCCAATGTCATATTCAAACTAAAGTCTCCTGACACCTAAAAATAGAGCCCTGATTACACAAGCCAAATAAATTTCCTCTTTTCTTTTTTTCCAAACTGGTTTGATTTGAATGTTATTTCTCTTGTAGCTAAAAGAGTCCTGACTAATAAAGCAACTTTCCACAATAGAATCACCCCCATATTCTGAATCTTAATTACAACTATAATTGATGCATAAAATGATGATTTGATGCTCAGGAATAATGAGCATCCCTTCTTCCCTCTCCTGTAACTTCTGTCTTTATCTTAGAAGGGTTTAAACTGGTTGCATCCACTACACAGAAAGGCAAAAAGTGAACATTATGAGAAGATGCTTAGTGTCAATTTTTATAACAACACATTTTCTTCAATTCTTCAGTTACAAAGAAAATTAAAGAACGTGGTATTCACATCAGCCAGTATTTTTAGAACCAGGAAGGAAAATGATGTAAAAAGTTGTCCTTATTCAGTCTGTAAGAATAGCTAAGGAAAATAGGGCATTGCTAAGTAAGCAAGAAATGTGTGTGTCTGTTTCATGCCTACATTAGCAGTAATGTGAAATAACTATAAAATTCAGTCTCTTTCATGGTAGCCTTCATGGTTTCTGTTCTTGTGCCAATGATTCCCTATTGCTCCTGTTTTAAAGACTTCATCTGAATGATCAAACCAGGGAGGTGCATCAGCAGAAGAGGACAGACCCTTGGGAGAGGATGTTCTCAGTTCCCGTGCAGATTCAGCAGCCTTTTCTATCACAGAGCGAACCAAGCTCTACTGGGCCAGCTGCATATTTGACTGCAAAGACTGGCCCTGAAGCTAGATTTTTACCAACAATGATAACAACATCGATTTCTGTTACACCATTGCCATATATATATATATATATATATATGAGTGTGTTTGTGTATGTATACATGTGAGTGTGTGCGTGTTCTCAGCAGCCTAAAACCTTTAAGAATGCAAATATGCAGCCAGGAAAGGTGGGAAGATGCTGAAGGAGGATTAAACAGAAAACAGGGCAGAACTGTCTTACCAGCTTTTCTTAGACAAAGCCCTTTTGGGTTATTTTTTTCCTTCCAGTGACTGATGAAATGCCCATGCCTATAGCAATGGGGGTCCTCAAAAATAACTAAATATTGCAAAGTACAGAGTTTTTCATAACCATACAGAATAGTCTTGAATTAATCTTTCATTTTTCTTGTAATAGATATTAGTATAAAAATAATGTCTTATATCAGCATAATGTGCATTATCTTATCTTTACTATCCTAACAAAATAGTGATGGAGGCAGAGTCTGCCCACATCTCCTGGTTTGTTTTATGGTTATACAGTTTGAGGCTTAGCAAATTTCAATATTTTACCAAAAACTATACATTACTTATCTAGAAGATTTGCGACTTAAGTGCAGTGCTTTTTTGGCTATAACAGCTTTAAGGATTGGCTTTTTTTTTTACTGGATGCTCATTTATGTTCTTATTTGTTTTAAAGCATCAGACTTGAATATCTTCATTGTGCTAAGGAAGCTTTTTTTCCTCTGGTGAATGCAAGAGAACTCTTTTGCTTCCATTCAAGTAAAGGAGAGAAACAATTGACTTTCCTACCAAATCTGGCTCCTACAAGATGCTGATTTGCTTGATCATCTTTTTATGAGAAAAGAATGGTACCTGGGAAGTAGCAAGTATCAAGTAGGCTTACATACACCTACTCCATCCCCTTTACCAACCAAAGTCCTCACTTACGTGACTAATAGCAGGGGAGGGGCTATGCAGAAAATTCAGCATGTTCTTGGGGCATGTGTTGCAGAGCAGCTGTGAGTCAGGAAATCTGAGAAAAGTTTTCCAGTCCCAAATTATTGAAGACTGACAAAGTGCCACATATTCATTCCTTTGTCTTTTCTTCTTTTTCTTCTAGTTGGGTAGTGATAGGCACAGGATGATTAGATACTATGCTGAACCAGAATGTATAGAAAAAATGGTCTAAGAATGCTAGGTTGAAAGTAGAAATGCTACTATTATTTTTTTAATTTATTTTTTATTGAAGTATAGTTGATTTAAAACATTGTGTTAATTTCTTCTATACAGCAAAGTGACTGAGCTACACACACACACACACACACACACACACACACACACATTTACTTTTTTCATATTCTTTTCCACTGTGGTTTATCATAGAATATAGAACACAGTTCCGTGTGCTAAACAGTAGGACCTTGTTGCTGATTAAAACTATTACATATAGAAGTGTTAATATTCTTGTTTAACCTGAGTTTTATACATGACCCATGTCCCCCTCCAAAAGTGCTTTGTCCCTTTCTTTTTTCCAACCCTTTTTCCAGTAAAGTGTCTTTCATTTTTTTTTTTTTTTGATATTCATCTAATTTCCCTCTCTGCTATCCAATAGTAAATCTAGCCTTTTATCCCCAGACAAATGGTTCATGGAGCCCACAGACTTACCTGGAATGAGTGAGAGGCATTCTGTTTGATCTCAGCTCACCTGAGTGTGTTTGTTCCAGCTCTTGTTGTTAACAAGGTTCATGAAGCAATCACAGGTCCTGAAAAGGAAATAAAAATGCTAACGATGTGTGAGACTAATTGTGATGATCTAATGCTTGCATAATTGACATGTCAGAAAGTAGGGAAAGAAAGAGGATGAGGTGGAAAAAATATCTATGGAGATAACAATGGTGACTTTTCCAATAGAAACACTAAATCCAGATAAATTTGTGCTGTATTAAAATGAAGACTGTATTAAAAACAAAGACTGTATTAAAATGGCTAAAAGTCAAAGAGGAAACTGAGGAAAATGAAGGACAAGGGAAGCACTAAACAGAGCTGCTCTCTATCAAGGAACAAATATTCCCTCTTCTTAAGGGCTGTGGGCCTGTAGAGCATGTACCTAACAGGACTATGTAATCATTATGGACCAGTAAAGCTATGCACCTATGTTCCTTTCATTTTAGAATGTAAGTGTCTAGCTGAAGTTATCTTTTCCTTACCTTACCAATATATGTTAGACGCATGGGTCAAAAATAGCTATTAAATTCACAGATTCACTTTTAGGAAAAAGCATTCCCAAAGAGCTGCAGTTGAAAATTTTGCTTCTGAAGCCTCATTTAAATCAAGATCTCATACAGATTACTAGGTCCTAATTGGATATATTTATAAATAGATCCTGGTCTTTGTGCTTTATGTGTAATTAGATGAGATTTGGGAGTTCTTAGGAGAGAGGGAGTGTATTTTGTGTGTGGGAAATGTATGAACACATAGGTTATTTTTACATTAGTTGCTCAGTCTTGTCTGACTCTGTGACCCTATGGACTGTAGCCCACCAGGTTCCTCTGTCCATGAGATTCTCCAGGCAAGAATACTGGAGTGGGTTTCCATTCCCTTCTCTAGGTGGTCTTCCTGACCCAGGGATTGAACCTGGGTTTCCCGCATTGCAAGCAGATTCTTTACTGTCCAAGCCACCAGGGAAGTTATTATTATTATTATTTTTTCCAATAATGGTCTCCAGTGAATTAGGCCTCTCAGGATCCAGATACTTGTAAATTCCCCTCCCCACTGACTCTGAGATTGAATGTATGACTTCTGGCCAATGGGATGTCAAGCAAACATGGTACTTGTGACAGAGGGTCATGTGGAAATCATGGCCCAGGAAACTCATCATTGCTGCTGAGCCATCAAGGCTCTCCATCAGCTGAAGACAATCTCCAAGTAAGCTCATATTAGACAGCAGAAGAATCCACTAGTCTACCCACAGAATCTTAAAAAGAAATAAACTGGATGGTTTGTCATTATGTTTCAGCGATATGTAACACTAAGTTAATCAGAAATATATGACTGATATTATATGCTATATTTAATTTATAAATTCACTTTAAGTGTTTTAAGGGAATTGTCATAGCTTAAACAGGATATCTTTTCCAATTATATGACTTGAACAAAAGATATCACAAATTTACATTTACAGCTGTAGTTTGATGGTATACAGAAATCCCATGAACTATATCAGATCTGTAAAAATGAAGAAATTTGTTTTTTGATGGTTAGGACTCTACCTACGCTAAGATATCTGAGTTAGCCCTTAAAAGGAACAATAGAATATCCTAAAAGATGCTATATTATTACCTTAATTGTTTAGATCCTCTTTCCCATGGAAGTAGTCAGTTTTTATGATTTCCTATCATAGGGTTCAAGAGATAAAGGTTAGGATCAGAAATATTTCAATAAAATGTTTTATGAGTTTTCTTTATTTAAATTGTAACATTTCATTTTTTTAGAACAAAGATATTATGGTACCAAACGAAGAGGACAGTGCATATTCAAGGAAAATTATGGTCAACTTAAGAGTTGAGGTCACTTTAAGACAGTTTGCAGCATTTTCCAAGTTTATCACAGGCATTTTTCTTGTTTTTGTTTTTTTTTTTAAAGTAGAATACAGGTCAACTGTTTAGCTTATGCTCCGTGAATTTTTAATGCTTTCAGAGTTAATGTAGCTAGTAAGTGTAGCAGTAGTAGGTAACACAGTAATAAGAGTTAGCATAGTTAGGGAGAACAGTCTTGTGAGAAACATTAGGCACAATCTTAAATGATTTATAGGGCCAATTCATATTATCTCTCCTTTTGATCATGCTTTGAAACAATACGTTATCCAAGTGAATTTAATCACATACTTCTGCTCCAATCAACATAAAGGCACGACTTTCTCTTTATTAAAGTGTGTGCTCATTGTTTCCATCTAAGAGAGAATTAATTAAAAATAATTGGCCTGAGAAAAACTCTGACCTGTAAACAGCTTGAAAGTCATTTTTTCCAACCTTAAACAAAGAAGGTTAGACAACTGAAAATAAATGCCCTTCTTGGTCCTATCAGATAATTGATGTGTCAGGACAAGAAATGCATTTTATACATAAAAACTCAGGTAAGCTGAAAGCAAAGAGAGAGGAACGTAAACCAGACTGATATTAATCAAAAGAAAGAGGGAAGAGCTACATTAACATCATACAAAGTAGATTTCAGAACAAGCAGAATTATTAGTGATAAGAGGACCATTTAGTTCAGTTCAGTTGCTCAGTCAGCTCTTTGCGACCCCATGAATTGCAGCACGCCAGGCCTCCCTGTCCATCACCAACTCCCGGAGTTCACTCAAACACACGTCCATCGAGTTCGTGATGCCATCCAGCCATCTCATCCTCTGTCTTCCCCTTGTCCTCCTGCCTTCAATCCCTCCCAGCACCAGAGTCTTTTCCAATGAGTCAACTCTTTGCATGAGGTGGCCAAAGTACTGGAGTTTCAGCTTTAGCATCATTCCTTCTGAAGAAATCCCAAGGCTGATCTCCTTCAGAATGGACTGGTTGGATCTCCTTGCAGTCCAAGGGACTCTCAAGAGTCTTCTCCAACACCACAGTTCAAAAGCATCAATTCTTCGGCACTCAGCTTTCTTCACAGTCCAACTCTTACATCCATACATGACCACTGGAAAAACCATAGCCTTAACTAGATGGACATTTGTTGGCAAAGTATTGTCTCTGCTTTTGAATATGCTATCTAGGTTGGTCATAACTTTCCTTCCAAGGAGTAAACATCTTTTAATTTCATGGCTGCAGTCACCATCTGCAGTGATTTTGGAGCCCCCCAAAAATAAAGTCTGACTGTTTCCACTGTTTCCCCATCTATTTCCCAGGAAGTGATGGGACCAGATGCCATGATCTTAGTTTTCTTAGTTTTCTGAGCTTTAAGCCAACTTTCTCACTCTCCTCTTTCACTTTCATCAAGAGGCTTTTTAGTTCCTCTTCACTTTCTGCCATAAGGGTGGTGTCATCTGCATATCAGGTTATTGATATTTCTCCTGGCAATCTTGATTCCAGCTTGTGCTTCTTCCAGCCCAGGGTTTCTCATGATGTACACTGCATATAAGTTGAGTAAGTAGGGTGACAATATACAGCCTTGATGTACTCCTTTTTAATGATAAATAAAGCTGTCCTTTAAGAAGATATAACCATTCTAAACTTGTATGACCCTAACAACAGACTGTCAAAATACATGAAGCAAAAACTAAAAGAACTGAAAGAAGAGACAGACAGGTTCATTCCTGGAGCTGGCAAACACTTCTGAAGTGTTAACAAAATAGCTGCCATTTGGGAGGAGAACTGTGTCTGGGGATGGAAATAGGAGGGAGGCTTATCTTTTATTTTATTGCCTTTTTTTTTTTTTACCTTTTCAATTCTGTACATGTGCTTCTATTGTGTTACATGTGCTTCTATTGTGTCTTCAAAAATGAATACATTTTTTAAAAGGAAAAAGCCTTTGGAATTAAGCCTGGATTCAAATACCAGTTCCTCCGCATGACAGGTCCCTCGGTTTTCTCATCTGTGCAAGGTGGACCACAATTCCTTGCAGTTCCACAGTTGCTGTGGGGATTGACTGAGACATGTGAATACACTGCCAGATACCTGATAAGCCCTTCATGGCCACTATCTGTATCTTAGGTATAATTCATTGAAAACTTGTCTGTGATCGTTCAGGTGGAAAAGTCTGGGTAAGACTCTAGTACTAATTCTGCAGTGCCCCGGGTTCTCGATTTTCTATGGCATATGGTGATTCCTTATCTTTCTACCACTCAAACTCAATGGTTCATATTCTTGGTGCTCAGGGATATATTCCCATTGCCACTGATATCTTTTTATATAATTCATGGGGTTCTCATGGCAAGAATCTGGAGTGGTTTGCCATTCCCTCCTCCAACAAGGCCACATTTTGTCAGAACTCTCCTCTTCATCCCAGTTTCCAAAGAGGGCAGTACTAAAGAATATTCAAACTACTGGACAGTTGCACTCACTTCCCATGCTAGTAAGTTTATGCTCAAAATCCTTCAAGCTAGGCTTCAGCAGTGCTTGAATTGAGAACTTCTAGGTGTACAAGGTGTGTTTAGAACAGGCAGAGGAATCAGAGATCAAATTGCCAACATTTGCTAGATCGTAGAGAAAGCAAGGGAATTCCAGAAAAACATCTACTTCTGTTTCATTGATTATGCTACAGCCTTTGACTGCATGAATAGTAACAAACTGTGTAAAGCTCTTAGAGATGAGAATAGCAGACCATCTTACCTGTCTCCTGAGAAACCTGTAAATGGGTTAAACCTTACATAGAACAACTGCCTGGTTCAAAACTGAGAAAGGAGTACTGCAAGACTGTATATTGTCATCCTGTTTATTTAACTTACATGCGGAGCACATCATGTGAAATGCCAGACTGGGTGAGTTACAAGCTGGAATCAAGACTGTCAGGAGAAATATCAGTCATACAGATAATACCACTCTAATGGCAGAAAGTGAAGAGGAACTAAATAACCTCTTGATGAAGGTGAAATTAGAGAGTGAAAAAGCCAGCTTAAAACTCAATATTAAAAAAAAATGTGAAGATGTCATTCAGCCCCATCACTTTATGGCAAACAGAAGGGGAAAGTGTGGAAGCAGTGACAGATTTCCATTTCTTGCACTCAAAAATCACTGCAGATGATGACTGCAGCCGTGAAATTAGAAGATACTCGCTCCTTGGAAGAAAAGTTATGACAAACATAGACAGTGCATTAAAAAGCAGAGACATCACTTTGCCAACAAAGTCTATATAGTCAAGGCTATGGTATTTCCAGTAGTCATAAGTGGAAGTGATAGTTAGACCATAAAGAAGACTGAGGACCCAAGAATTGATGATTTTGAACTGTGGTGCTGGAGAAGATTCTTGAGAGTCCCTTGGACTGCAAGATCAAACCAGTCAATCCTAAAGGAAATCAACTCTGAATACTCATTGGAAAGACTGATGCTGAATCTCAAGCCCCAGTACTTTGTCATCTGATGCAAAGAGCTGACTGATTGGAAAAAAAACCTTGCTGCTGGGAAAGACTGAAGGCAAGAGGAGAAAGGATGAGATGACTGGATGGCATCACCAATTCAATGAACATGAACTTGGGCAAATTCTGAGAGATGGTGAGGGACAGTGAGGTCTGGAGCACTGCAGTCCATGGGGTTACAAAGAGTCAGACAGGACTTGGGGACTGAACAATAACAACACCACTGATATCACTGTATTAGGTATCTAGAACATAAATCATTTTGAGTCATCTTAATTCTTGAGGGGCTTCATTAGTTCAGTTCACTAGAGCTCCCGTGGCCTCTGGCATCTGCCTGGCACAGGTATTCACCTTGGTGGTACTCACCTTGGTTCTCTTCCTTGGTTCATCCTTCCTTGGTTCTCTTTACTCAAGCTTCACAGGGAAAAGTTTAGAAAAAAGCTGAGTAGCAGCAAAGAGTGCAAGCAGTATAGAAAGGGCAAAATATTTGGACAGATTTTCCTCTGGGCTCATGAATTTTTTTCTGACATCAGTTCCAAAAGAATTTGACCATGTGTTTAGATGTGATATTGTGGTACAATTAATGGATGCATGATCACTTTTTAGTCTCCTCACTTTATACTTTATGAGAAATATGAGAGTTAATGAGAGTTAAAACCATTAGGTATAATAATCATAGCCACTGTTAAAAGGCAGGTGCAGAATCTGACCATGAGAAGGAATGATGTCATTTTGATTAAACTTTTGAAGCTTTTTGACATTTTGATGCTAAGAATTTCTAAAAGGTCAAAGGATCAAAAATTAATTCTAAATAAAGGTTGGTTCATGCATTTTAAGGCAAGTCAGCTGAACATGTTCTGTGACCATGTGAGGCTGTGCATGCTGTGCATTGAGATGGTTTCAAAGGAAAAATCTTTGTGTTTGGTGAATGTAGAAGCACTTCTAACTTGTTCTCTCCTCATAGTCTCACCTACCCCCTGTGGCCTCCTATTACCTTTGGATTCTCCAAAGATGACATTATTCAGGTTTGTCTTTCTATTTGGTACTTTTTTCCCCCCCCAATATATCTAAAGGGACAGATTTACAATTAAAAAAAGTCAGAAGTGAGTTAAACTTTTCATGAAGATTATAATAAGAGGGACTAGATTTACGTTATGGCCTGAAACAAACAAACAAAAAAAGCCAAATGTATGAAACAAAGGTTTCCAAAGCATTGAACATTAGGCAAAGATGCACAGTGATCCCTGACAGTGGGTGACAAGTGAACTCAGTGATCCATGGAACTGACTCATGTTAGGGCCTTGAGAGGGTCTCCAGGCTTCAGCGAAGGGCAGAGGGCCCAGAGGACTTCCTGGTTTGAGGGGACAATGCTGAGAGTCCAGGAGAAGGTGTCTAGAGTTTTCTGACAGAACATCAGACATGTCTGTACTTGAGAAAAAACAATGAAGAGCTGCATAAGTTGCCCTTTTATTCTTTAGGGGAGTTCTGATCAGTCCAAGGGCAGAGAATTCCCAGCAAGATGGTAGGTCCTGGAGCAGTGGATGCATGGCACTGGAGCAAATTTGAGGAGATACCCCACGTCCAAGGGCAAAGGAGAAGCCCCAGCAAGATGGTAGGAGGAGCAAAATCGTGTTTAGAATCAACCCCATATCTGACAGGGATTCTCAGAGGGCTCAAACAAGCCTTGTGCACACCAGGACCCAGAGACCCCACAGAGACTGAGACAGAACTGTGTTTGAGTGTCTTCTGAAGAGGTATGGGTCAGCAGTGGCCTGCCACAAGGGCAGGGCTCTGGGTGCAGCAGACTTGGTTATGTCATAAGCCCTTGGAGTAGGTCACCATTAACCTCACCAGAGAGCCACCAGAACTTACACAGAACTGGGGAAACAGACTCTGGGAGGGCACAAAAAGAAGCTTGTACGCAAGAGGACCCAGGAGAAAGGAGCAGTGACCCCACAAGAGACTGACTCAGATTTGCCTATGAGTGTCCAGGAGTCTCTGGCAGAGGCATGGGTTGGCGGTGGCCTGCTGCAGGGTTGGGGGCACTGAGTGTAGCAGTGCATGAATATCACGGTAATCCAAGTCTATGCCCTGACCAGTAAAGCTGAAGAAGCTGAAGTTGAACCGTTCTATGAAGAGCTAGCGTGATATTGAATGATTTGCCTTGGAAATGAACAGAGATCATTCTGTCGCTTGTGAGATTGCATCCAAGTACTGCATTTCGGACTCTCTTGTTGACCATGATGGCTACTCCATTTCTTCTAAGGGATTCCTGCCCACAGTAGTAGATATAATGGCCGTCTGAGTTAAATTCACCCATTCCAATCCATTTTAGTTCGCTGATTCCTAGAATGTCGATGTTCACTCTTGCCATCTCCTGTTTGACCACTTCCAATTTGCCTTGATTCATGGACCTAACATTCCAGGTTCCTATGCAATATTGCTCTTTACAGCATCAGACCTTGCTTGTTTCACCAGTCACATCCACAACTGGGTATTGTTTTTGCTTTGGCTCCATCCCTCCATTCTTTCTGGACTTATTTCTCCACTGATCTCCAGTAGCATATTGGGCACCTAATGACCTGGGGAGTTCCTCTTTCAGTACCCTCTCATTTTGCCTTTTCATACTGTTCATGGGGTTCTTGAGGCAAGAATACTGAAGTGGTTTGCCATTCCCTTCTTCAGTGGACCATTCTGTCAGACCTCTCCACCATGACCTGCCCGTCTTGGGTTACCCTACAGGCATGGCTTAGTTTCATTGAGTTAGACAAGGCTGTGGTCCTAGTGTGATTAGATTGACTAGTTTTCTGTGATTGTGGTTTCAGTGTGTCTGTCCTCTGATGCCCTCTCGCAACACTTACTGTCTTACTTGGGTTTCTCTTACCTTGGATGTGGGATATCTCCTCATGATCACCCCTCCTGACCTTTAATGTGGAGTAGCTCCTCTCCACCCTCCTGAGCCCGCACAGCTGCTGCTCCTTGGATGTGGGGTTGCTCCTTTCAGCCACTGCCCCTGACCTTGGGCATGGGGTAGCTAGCGGCTGACACCCTGACCTCAGACGTGGGGTAGCTCCTCTCTTCTGCGCTTCTGCACGGTCCATTGCAGCCTGAATGCAAAAGTAGGAAATCAAAAAACACCTGGAGTAACAGGCATATTTGGCCTTGGAGTATGGAATGAAGCAAGGCAAAGGCTAATAGAGTTTTCCCAAGAGAATGCACTGGTCATAGCAAACACCCTCTTCCAACAACACAAGAGAAGACTCTACACATGGACATCACCAAATGGTCGACACTGAAATCAGGTTGATTATATTCTTTGCAGCCAAAGATGGAGAAGTTCTATACAGTCAGCAAAATCAAGACCCAGAGCTGACTGTGGCTCAGATCATGAACTCCTCCTTGCAAAATTCAGACTTAAATTGAAGAAAGTAGGGAAAATCACTAGACCATTCAGGTATGACCTAAATCAAATCTCTTATTATTACACAGTGGAAATGATGAACAGAGTCAAGGGATTAGATCAGATAGAGTGCCAGAAGAACTATGGATAGAAGATTGTGATATTGTACAGGAGGCAGGGATCAAGACCATCCACAAGAAAAAGAAATGCAAAAAGGCAAAATGGTTGTCTGAGGAGGCCTTACAAATAGCTGTGAAAAGAGAAGTGAAAGGCAAAGGAGAAAAGGAAAGATATAAGCATCTGAATGCAGAGTTCCAAAGATTAGCAAGAAGAGATAAGAAAGCCTTCTTCAGCTATCAATGCAAATAAATAGAGGAAAAGAACAGAATGGGAAAGACTAGAGATCTCTTCAAGAAAATTAGAGATACCAAGGGAACATTTCATGCAAAGATGAGCTCAATAAAGGATAGAAATGGTAAGGACCTAACAGAAGCAGAAGATATTAAGAAGAAGTGGTAAGAATACAGAGAAGAACTGTACAAAAAAAGATCTTCATGACCCAGAGAATCACGATGGTGTGATCATTCACCTAGAGCCAGACATCCTGGAATGTGAAGTCAAGTGGGCCTTAGAAAGCATCACAATGAACAAAGCTAGTGGAGGTGATGGAATTCCAGTTGAGCTATTTCAAATCCTGAAAGATAATGCTGTGAAAGTGCTGCACCTAATATGTCAGCAAATTTGGGAAACTCAGCAGGGGCCACAGGACTGGAAAAGGTCAGTTTTCATTCCAATCCCAAAGAAAGGCAATGCCAAAGAATGCTTAAACTACCACACAATTGCTCTCGTCCCACACATTAGTAAAGTAATGCTCAAAATTCTCCAAGCCAGGCTTCAGCAATACATGAACCATGAACTTCCAGATGTTCAAGCTGGTTTTAGAAAAGGCAGAGGAACCAGAGATCAAATTGCCCACATCCACTGGATGATGGAAAAACCAAGAGAGTTCCAGGAAGCATCTTTCTGCTTTATTGACTATGCCAAAGCCTTTGAGTGTGGATCACAAGAAACTGTGGAAAATTCTGAAAGAGATGGGAATACCAGACCACCTGACCTGCCTCTTGAGAAACCTATATGCAGGTCAGGAAGCAACAATTAGGACTGAACAAGGAACAACACACTGGTTCCAAATAGGAAAAGGAGTATGTCAAGGCTGTATATTGTCCCCCTGCTTATTTAACTTATATGCAGAGTACATCATGAGAAACGCTGGGCTGGAAGAAGCACAAGCTGGAATCAATATTGCCAGGAGAAATAACAATAACCTCAATATGCAGATGACACCACCCTTATGGCAGAAAGTGAAGAGGAACTAAAAAGCCTCTTGATGAAAGTGAAAGAGGAGAGTGACAAAGTTGGCTTAACGCTCAGAAACTAAGAAAACGAAGATCATGGCATCTGGTCCCATCACTTCATGAGAAATAGATGGGGAAACAGTGGAAACAGTGTCAGACTTTATTTGGGGGGCTCCAAAATCACTGCAGATGGTGATTGCAGCCATGAAATTAAAAGACGCTTACTCCTTGAAAGGAAAGTTATGACCAACCTAGAGAGCATATTAAAAAGCAGAGACATTACTTTGCTGACTAAGGTCCGTCTAGTCAAGGCTATGGTTTTTCCTGTGGTCATGTATGGATGTGAGAGTTGGACTGTGAAGAAAGCTGAGCACGGAAGAATTGATGATTTTGTTTTTTTTTTAGTCATTTTATACTTTATTCAAATTTTTCCACAAAGCAATTCATGAATCATTTAATACGAATACTTCTTTAAAACTCTACGAGAATTGATGATTTTGAACTGTGGTGTTGGAGAAGACTCTTGAGAGTCCCTTGGACTGCAAGGAGATCCAACCAGTCCATTCTAAAGGAGATCAGTCCTGCGTGTTCTTTGGAAGGACTGATGCTAAAGCTGAAACTCCAGTACTTTGACCACCTCATGTGAAGAGTTGACTCATTGGAACAGACCCTGATGCTGGGAGGGATTGGAGGCAGAAGGAGAAGGGGACGAGAGAGGATGAGATGGTTGGATGGCATCACCAACCCAATGGACATGAGTTTGAGTAAACTCTGAGAGTTGGTGATGGACAGGGAGGCCTGGCATGCTGCAATTCATGGGGTCGCAAAGAGTCAGACACGACTGAGTGACTGAACTGAACTGAACTGATGAAGAGCTACAAGACCTCCTAGAACTAAAACCTCAAAAAGGTGTCCTTTTCATTATAGGGGATTGGAATTCAAAAGTAGAAAGTCAAGAAACAACTGGGGTAATACGTAAATTTACCTTGTAGTACAGAGTGAAGCAGGGCAAAGGCTAATAGAGTTCTGCCAAGAGAAGGCACTGATGATAGCAAACACCCTCTTCCAACAACACAAGAGAAGACTCTACACATGGACATCATCAGATGGTCAACACTGAAATCAGATTGATTATATTCTTTGCAGCCAAAGATGGAGAAGTTCTATACAGTCAGCAAAATCAAGACCCAGAGCTGACTGTGGCTCAGATCATGAACTCCTTATTGCCAAATTCAGACTTAAATTGAAGAAAGTAGGGAAGACCACTAGACCGTTCAGGTATGACCTAAATCAAATCCCTTATTATTACACAGTGGAAATGATGAATAGAGTCAAGGGATTAGATCTGATAGACAGAGTACCAGAAGAACTATGGACAGAAGATTGTGATATTGTACAGGAGGCAGGGATCAAGACCATCCACAAGAAAAAGAAACGCAAAAAGGCAAAATGGTTGTCTGAGGAGGCCTTACAAATATCTGAGAAAAGAGAAGTGAAAGGCAAAGGAGAAAAGGAAAGATATATCCATTTGAATGTAGAGTTCTAAAGAATAGCAAAAGAGACAAGAAAGCCTTCCTCAGTGATCAATGCAAAGAAATAGAGGAAAACAATGGAATGGGAAAGACTAGAGATCTCTTCAAGACAATTAGAGATACCTAGGAAATATTTCATGCAAAGATAGGCTCAATAAAGGACAGAAAAGGTATGGAACTAACAGAAGCAGAAGATATTAAGAAGAGGTATCAAAAATACACAGGAAATCTATACCAAAAAATCTCCATGACCCAGATAATTACGATGGTGTGCTCACCCACCTAGAGCCAGACATCCTGGAATGTGCAGTCGAGTGGGCCTTAGGAAGCATCAGTGTGAACAAAGCTAGTGGAGATGATGGAATTCCAGATGTGCTATTTCAAAACCTGAAAGATGATGCTGTCGAAGTGTTGCACTCAATATGTCAGCAAATTAGGAAAATTCAGCACTGCTCAAGGCGTGGGAAAGGTCAGTTTTCATTCCAATCCTAAAGAAAGACAATCCAAGGAAAGCTCAAACTACCTCACAGTTGCCCTCATCTCAGAAGCTAGCAAAATAATACTCAAAATTCTCCAAGCCAGTCTTCAACAATACGTGAACTGTGAAATTCCAGAAGTTCAAGCTGGACTTAGAAAAGGCAGAGGAACCAGAGATGAAATTGCCAACATCCGTTGGATCATTGAAAAAGCAAAAGAGTTCCAGGGAAATCATCTATTCCTGCTTATTGACTATGCCAATGCCTTTGACTATGTGGATCACAATAAACTGTGGAAAATTCTTAAAGAAATAGAAATACCATACCACCTGACCTGCCTCCTGAGAAATCTGTATGCAAGTCAAGAAGCAACAGGCAGAACTGGACATGGTATGGCAGACTGGTTCCAAATAGGAAAAAGAGTATGTCAAGGCTGTATATTGTCATCCGCTTATTTAACTTATATGCAGAGTACTTCATGAGAAATGCTAGACTGGAAGAAGCACAAGCTGGAATCAAGATTGCCAGTAGAAATATCAATAACCTCAGATATGCAGATGACACCACCCTTATGGCAGAAAGTGAAGAGGAACTCAAAAGCCTCTTGATGAAAGTGAAAAAGGAGAGTGAAAATGTTGGCTTAAAGCTCAATATCTAGAAAATTAAGATCATGGTATCTGGCCCGATCACTTCACGGCAAATAGATGGGGAAACAATGGAAATCATGACAGACTTTATTTTTTTGGCTCCAAATCACCGCAGATGGTGACTGCAGCCATGAGATTAAAAGACACTTGCTTCTTGGAAAAAAAGTTATGGCTAAACTAGACAGCATTTTAAAAAGCAGAGACATTACTTTGCCAGCAAATGTCCATCTAGTCAAAGTTATGGTTTTTCTGATAGTCATGTATGGATGTGAGAGCTGGACTATAAAGAAAGCTGAGTGCTGAAGAATTGATGCCTTTGAACTGTGGTACAGGAGGAGACTCTTGCGAGTCCCTTGGACAGCAAGCAGATCCAACCAGTCCATCCTAAGGGAAATCAGTCCTGAATATTCATTGGAAGGACTGATGCTGAAGCTGGAACTCCAATCCTTTGGCCACCTGATGCTAATAACTGACTCATTTGAAAAGACCCTGTTTCTGGGAAAGATTGAAGGTGGGAGGAGAAGGGGACGACAAAGGATAAGATGGTTGGATGACATCACCAACTCAGTGGACATGAGTTTGAGAAAACTCTGGGAGTTGGTGATGGACAGGGAGGCTTGGCCTGCTGCAGTCCATGGGGTCACAAAGAGTCAAACACGACTGAGCAACTGAACTGAACTGAACTGATCCTGTTTTCCCAATACTATATATTGAACAGACTATATTTTCTCCTTTGTATATTTTTGACTCTTTTGTTGAAAATTAATTGACCATACATATGTGGATTTATATGTCAGTTTTCTTTTCTATTCCACTGATTTATATGTCTATTTTTATGACAGAATTATTTTACTGTTTTAATTAATATACCTTTGTAATAAAGATTAAAATTAAGGTGGTAATGTCTTATGTTATGCTTTTTCTCAAGATTGTTTTGGTTGTTCAGGATCTTTTGTGGTCCCATACAAATTTTACGATTGTTCTATTTCTGTGAAAAATGCTATTGGAATTTTTATAGGGTCTCATGGAATCTGTACATTGCTTTGGGTAGTATGAAAATTTTGACAGTATTATTTTTCCAGTCCATGAACATGGAATATCTTTCCATTTATTTGTGTGTTCATTTCATCAGTGTCCTATGTTTTCAGTGTATTGACTTTTCACCTCCTTGGTTAAAGACATTTCTAGGTAATTTATTCTCTTCAATGAATTAATAAATAAGATTATTTACTTAATTCTCCTTCTGATTGTTTTTAGTATACTACAGACTTTTGAGTACTGATTTTGTATCTTGCAAATTTAATGAATTCATTTGTTATTTCCGACAACTTTGTGATGCAGTCTTAAGGGCTTTCCATATATAATACCATGTCATTGGAAATAGTAATAATTTAACTCTTTTTTCCAAACTAGACTATCTAAAAAATCTTGAAAGCAAGGCTTGAAATAATCATATTGATTGCAAGTAACTTTACTGGATCCTAGAACAAAAGCCCAGAATATTTGTAGTAATAAAAATACATCCAGTATTCAACAAGGTAAACCTCACAATCTGCCTTCCAATAAAAATTTACAATGTGTGCAAAGAATCAGGAAATTATGATCTGTAATGTAGAAAATGTTAATGGATTGGAAAAATAATACTGTCAAAATTTTCATACTACCCAAAGCAATGTACAGATTCCATGAGATCCCTATCAAAATGTTAATCAGTTGAAACTGACCAAGACTGACATAGACAATAAAACAAGAAGAGGAGCATATCAATTACTATGGTTGTATTTCTTTGTTCAGAAAGCAAAGTGAATGAATACAGGGAAAATATAGAATCCAAATTCAATTTCTAGATGTGAAAACCACAAGGTGTGAAATGAAAAGAAAAAGATAAAAAACCCAATATCTTATAACTAGTGAAAATATCTTTCAAAATTAAAGTGAGAAAGTATTAAAGACAAATAGGCTGAAGGAAGTGACCATAGCAGATCTATTGACACTACTGCTGCTACTGCTAAGTCACTTCAGTCGTGCCGACTCTGTGCGACCCCATAGATGGCAGCCCACCTGGCTCCGCCATTCCTGGGATTCTCCAGGCAAGAACACTGGAGTGGGTTGCCATTTCCTTCTCCAATGCATGAAAGTGAAAAGTAAAAGTGAAGTCTCTCAGTCATGTCCAGCTCTTTGCGACCCCATGGACTGGAGCCCACCAGGCTCATCCATCCATAGGATTTTCCAGGCAAGAAGAAAATCCTTCAGGCCAAGGGAGATGGATGCCAGGTAGAAATATGGATTTACAGAAGAAACAGGAGTATTGATAATGGTAACTACATGGGGAAGAATATGATTTTTTTTCTTCTTTTACAGATATCTCCAAATACCAGCTGACTGTTTAAACAAAAGTGATAACAATGTAGTGTGGAATTTATAGCACCTGAAGATATAAGATGATCACAATAATAGTACAAAAGTGTGAATGGAAGAAATGGCAGCACACTATTGTAAGGTTTTCACATTATAGTTAAGTGATATACCTTGAAAGCAGACTGTGATACAGAGAGGCTTTGTATTATAAACCCTTCAGACACCATTAAAACAGTCAAAGAATGAGCTCTCATAAGCCAACATAAAAGATGCATGAAATCGTCTACAGTATCCAATCTATTTAAAAAGATGGAAAAAGAGGAAAACAGAACAAAGATGACACAAACACAAAACAGTAGTAAAATAGATAGATTGAAATCTAATCCTATTAGTTGTTGTTGTTTAGTTGTTAAGTCATGTCCAACTCTTTGGCATCCCATGGACTGTAGACTGCCAGGCTCCTCTGCCTACGGGATTTCTCAGGACAGAATACTGGAGTGAATTGCCATTTCCTTATCGATGGGACCTTCCTAACTCAAGGATATAACCAGCATTCCCTGCATCTTCTGCACTGGCAGGCAATCCTATTTCCACGGCCAGAGGTGCCTGGTGGGCTACAGCTCATGAGGTCACAAAGAGTTGGGCACGACTGAGTGACTTTCCTATTAATAACTATTTCAGGTAGATTATGTTAACACTTCCATTAAATCAGAGATTATCAGATTGGTAACAAATCAAGACTCAATTCAATACTGCCTATATAAAGCACTTGAAATATAAGGACACCAAAAAGTTAAAAAGTGTGGAAAAATGTACCATATAAGCATAAATCAAAGAGACAGTTGGCTTGGATATACTAGTATCAGAAAAAATTAATTTCAGAACAACAGATATGACCATGGGTAAAGAAGGTTATTTCACAATGATATGGTCAATCAATTAAGAGGACGTAATGACACTCAGTGATTTTGCATTTAATAACAGAGTTTTTAGTTTTGTTGATTTTTGCTAATGGATTAAAATCTAAATGTAAGACCTGAAACTACTAAACTCTTAGAGGAAAACATAAGCAAAACACTCTCTGACAAAAATCACCGCAAGATACTCTATGACCCACCTTCCAGAGTGATGAAAATAAAAGCAAAAATAAACAAATGGGACCTAATTAAACTTGAAAGCTTTTGTACAATGAAGGAAACTATAAGCAAAGTGAAAAGACAGCCTTCAGAATGGGAGAAAATAATAGCAAAGGAAGCAACTGACAAAGAATTAATCTCAAAAATATATAAACAGCTCAAGCAGCTCAATACCAAAAAAAAAAAAAAAAAAAAGACCCAATCAAAAAATGGGCCAAAGAAATAAACATACATTTCACCAAAGAAGACATACAGATGGCTAACAAACTCATGAAAAAATGCTCAACATAACTTATTGTCAGAGAAACGCAAATCAAAACCACAATGAGGTACCATCTCACATCAGGCAGAATGGCTGCTATCAAAGTCTACAAACAATAAGAGACACAGATGTAAAGAATAGACTTTTGGACTCTGTGGGAGAGGGAGAGGCTGGGATGATTTGGGAGAATGGCATTGAAACATGTATACTATCATGTAAGAAACAAATCGCTAGTCTAGGTTCGATACAGGATACAAGATGCTTGGGGCTGGTGCACTGGGGTGACCCAGAGAGATGATATGGGGAGGGTGGTGGGAGGGGGGTTCAGGGTTGGGAACTCATGTACACCTGTGGTGGATTCATGTCAATGTATGGCAAAACCAATACAGTATTGTAAAGTAAAAAAATAAAATTTAAATTAAAAAAAATCAATTAAAAAAAGACACATTTATAATAAAAAAATAAGGTATCCATGGAAAAAAAAAACACAATAAATGCTGGAGAGGGTGGGGAGAAAAGGGAAGCTTCTTCCACTGTTGGTGGGAATGCAAACTAGTACAGCCACTATGGAGAACATTGTGGAGATTCCTTAAAAAACTGTAAATATAACTGCCATACGACCCAGCAATCCCACTGCTGGGCATACACACTAAGGAAACTAGAATTGAAAGAGACATGTGTACCCCAATGTTCATCGCGGCATTGTTTACCATAAGTGGGACATGGAAGCAACCTAGATGTCCATTGGCAGATGATTGGATAAGAAAGTTGTGATACATACAGACAATGGAATATTACTCAGCTATTAAAAGGAATGCAACTGAATCAGTTCTAATGAGGTGGATGAAACTTGAGCCTATTATACAGAGTGGAGTAAGTCAGAAAGAAAAACACTAATACAATATATTAACACATATATATGGAATTTAGAAAGATGGTAACAATGATCTTATATGCGAGACAGCAAAAGAGACACAGATGTAAAGAACAGACTGTTGGACTCTGTGGGAGAGGGAGAGGGTGAGATGATTTGAGAGAACAGTGTTGAAACATGTATATTACCATATGTGAAATAGATGACCAGTCCAAGTTTGATGTATGAAACAGGGCACTCAAAGCCAGTGCACTTTGACAACCGAGAGGGAGGGGATGGGGAGGGTGGTCGGAGGAGGGTTCGGGATGGGGAACACATGTATACCCATGGCTGATTCATGTCAATGTATGGCAAAAAACACCACAATATTGTAAAGTAATTCAGTTCAGTTCAGTTCAGTTGCTCAGTTGTGTCTGACTCTTTGAGACCCCATGAAACGCAGCACGCCAGGCCTCCCTGTCCATCACCAACTCCCAGAGTTCACACAAACTCATGCCCATCGAGTCAGTGATGCCATCCAGCCATCTCATCCTCTCTTGTCCCCTTCTCCTCCTGCCCCCAATCCCTCCCAGCATCAGGATCTTTTCCAATGAGTCAACTCTTCGCATGAAGTGGCCAAAGTATTGGAGTTTCAGCCTCAGCATCAGTCCTTCCAATGAACACCCAGGACTGGTCTCCTTTCGGATGGACTGGTTGGTAAAGTAATAGCCTCCAATTAAAATAGATAAATTAAATTTAAAGAACAGTAATAGAGATTTAAAATATATGAGTTAAAAGTGATAGCTGGACTCTGCAAAAACATTAATAAGATAAATAAGTTAGCAGGATACAAGATAAAAATTTAAAATATAGCAACAATCAACAATCTCAAATAGAAAAAAAATACCACTTACAATAACATATACTTAATACCTAGGTATAAATCGGACAAAAGATGACCAAAATTTATTAACTGAAAACTGAAAACCTAAATGAGAGAAATTCAAGACCCGAGTGAATGAAGAAATACAATGTATCATGGATCCAAAAACTAGTATTGTCAAGATGGCAACTATCCCATGTTGATCAGCAGATTCAGTTTAATCCCCAACAAAATACCAGAAAGGTGCTTTGTAGTTGCCGTAGAAATTGTAAAACTGCCTTTAAAGTTTATATGGAAAAGTAAAGGGTTCAGAATAGACCAAACAGCTTTGAAAAAGAGGAACAAATTTCAGTTCAGTTCAGTCACTCAGTCGTGTCCGACTCTTTGCAACCCCATGAATCGCATCACGCCAGGCCTCCCTGTCCATCACCAACTCCTGGAGTTCACTCAGACTCACGTCCATCGAGTCAGTGGTGCCATCTAACCATCTCATCCTCTGTTGTCACCTTCTCCTCCTGCCCCCAATCCCTCCCAGCATCAAAGTCTTCTCCAATGAGTCAACTCTTCACATGAGGTGGCCAAAGCACTGGAGTTTCAGCTTCAGCTTCATTCCTTCCAAAGAAACCCCAGGGTTGATCTCCTTCAAAATGGACTGGTTGGATCTCCTTGCAGCCCAAGGGGCTCTCAAGAGTCTTCTCCAACACCACACTTCAAAAGCATCAATTCTTCGGTGCTCAGCTTTCTTCACAGTCCAACTCTCACATCCATACATGACCACTGGAAAAACCATAGCCTTGACTAGATGGACCTTTGTTGACAAAGTAATGTTTCTGCTTTTCAATGTGCTATTTAAGTTGGTCGTAACTTTTCTTCCAAGGAGTAAGCATCTTTTAATTTCATGGCTGTAGTGATTTTGGAGTCTGTTGTTCCATGTCCAGTTCTAATTTTTGCTTCCTGACCTGCATATAGGTTTCTCAAGAGGCAGGTCAGGGGCTCTGGTATTTCCATCTCTTTCAGAATTTTCTACATTTTATTGTGATCCACACAGTCAAAGGCTTTAGCATAGTCAATAAAGCAGAAATAGATGTTTCTCTGGAACTCTCTTGCTTCTTCCATGATCTAGTGGATGTTGGCAATTTGATCTCTGGTTCCTTCGCCTTTTCTAAAACCAGATTGAACATCTGAAAGTTCACGGTTCATGTATTGCTGAAGCCTGGCCTGGAGAATTTTGAGCATTACTTTACTAATGTGTGAAATGAGTGCAATTGTGCGGTAGTTTGAGCATTCTTTGGCATTGCCATTCTTTGGGATTGGAATGAAAACTGACATTTTCCAGTCCTGTGGCCACTGCTGTGTTTTCCAAATTTGCTGGTATATTGAGTGCAGCACTTTCACAGCATCATCTTTCAGGATTTGAAATAGCTCAACTGGAATTCCATCACCTCCACTAGCTTTGTTTGTAGTGATGCTTTCTAAGGCCCACTTGACTTCACATTCCACGATGTCTGGCTCTAGATGAGTGATCACACTATCGTGATTATCCGGGTCATGAAGATCTTTTTTGTACGGTTCTTCTGTGTATTCTTGCCACCTCTTTTGAATATCTTCTGCTTCTGTTAAGTCCCTACCATTTCTGTCTTTATCAAGCCCATCTTTGCATGAAATGTTCCAATAGTATCTCTAATTTTCTTGAAGAGATCTCTAGTCTTTCCCATTCTGTTGTTTTCCTCTATTTCTTTGCATTGATTGCTGAAGAAGGCTTTCTCATCTCTTATTGCTATTTTTTTTTTGGAACTCTGCATTCAGATGCTTTATCTTTCCTTTTCTCCTTTGCTTTTCACTTCTCTTCTTTTCACAGCTACTTATAAGTCCTCCTCAGACAGCCATTTTGCTTTTTTGCATTTCTTTTCCATGGGGATGGTCTTGATCCCTGTCTCCTGTACAATGGCACGAACCTCTGTCCATAGTTCATCAGGCACTCTATCTATCAGATCTAGGCCCTTAAATCTATTTCTCACTTCCACTGTATAATCATAAGGGATTTGATTTAGGTCATACCTGAATGGTCTAGCGGTTTTCCCTACTTTCTTCAATTTAAGTCTGAATTTGGCAATAAGGAGTTCATGATCTGAGCCACAGTCAGCCCCTGGTCTTGTTTTTGTTGACTGTATAGAGCTTCTCCATCTTTGGCTGCAAAGAATATAATCAATCTGATTTCAGTGTCGACCATCTGATGATGTCCATGTGTAGAGTCTTCTCTTGTGTTGTTGGAAGAGGGTGTTTGCTATGACCAGTGCATTTTTTTCGCAAAACTCTATTAGTCTTTGCCCTGCTTCATTCCATATTCCAAGGCCAAATTTGCCTGTTGGTGTTTCTTGACTTCCTACTTTTGCATTCCAGTCCCTTATAATGAAAAGGACATCTTTTTTGGGTGTTAGTTCTAAAAGGTCTTGTAGGTCTGCATAGAACCGTTCAACTTCAGCTTCTTCAGCATTACTGGTTGGGGCATAGACTTGGATTACTGTGATATTGAATGGTTTGCCTTGGAGATGAACAGAGATCATTCTGTCACTTTTGAGATTGCATCCAAGTACTGCATTTTGGACTCTTTTGTTGACCATGATGGGGCTACTCCATTTCTTCTAAGGGATTCCTGCCCACAGTAGTAGATATAATGGTCATCTGAGTTAAATTCACCCATTCCAGTCCATTTTAGTTCGCCGATTCCTAGAATGTCGATGTTCACTCTTGCCATCTCCTGCTTGACCACTTCCAATTTGCCTTGATTCATGGACCTGACATTCCAGGTTCCTATGCAATATTGCTCTTTACAGCATCAGACCTTGCCTCCATCACCAGTCACATCCACAACTGGGTATTGTTTTTGCTTTGGCTCCATCCCTCCATTCTTTCTGGAGTTATTTCTCCACTGATCTCCAGTAGCCTATTGGGCACATACTGACCTGGGAGTTCCTCTTTTAGTATCCTATCATTTTGCCTTTTCATACTGTTCATGGGATTCTCGAGGCAAGAATAGTGAAGTGGTTTGCCATTCCCTTCTCCAGTGGACCACATTCTGTCAGAACAAATTTGGATGACTAAAATTGCCAGATTTTAAAACTGCTTATAGAAAGTCCTTGTAGTATTGGCCTGAAGATGGACAAGTACAATAATGGGGTAGAATGGAGAATTGCGAAATGCAGCCATAATCATGTGGATGACACGTTTGACAAGGGTGCAAATGCAATTAACTTGAGAAGGATTCTGTTCACCAAAAGGTGATTGGGGGATTCTTCTGTTTTTGGAGGTAAAGGATGTTGAGAGGAGCACAGAAGTGAGGCACGGCTGGGGGCGTCAAGAGGCAGAAGTCAGGGATGGGTGATCACTCAAGTGAAAACACATGCTACACACTGTGCATCAAGAAGTCCCTGAGGGCAGATCTGCAAGAGAGGAGGAAGTCTGTGCTGAGCAGGTGAGAAGTAGCAAGCAGGACTGAATATTAACATAATACGGTCTCATTCTTAACCATGGACATTTGAGACCTTGCAGTCAAGACTAAGTGTCCATTGATAGATGAATGGATAAAGAAGACTCCATGTATAACATGAATATTACTCACTGTTAAAAAGAATGAAATTGGGTCATTTGTACAGATGTGGATGGAACTAATGCCTGTCATACAGAGTGAAGTAGGTCAGAAAGAGTAAAACAAATATTGCATATTAATGCATGCATATGGAATCTAGAAAAATGTTAAAAGTGAACCTATTTTCCAGGGCAGGAATAGAGACACAGACATAGAGAATGGATTTGTGGACACAGTGGGGGAAGGAGAGGGTGGGGTGAGTTGAGAGAGTAGCATTGACATATATGGACTATCATATGTAAAACATAGCTAGTGGGACACTGTTGTGTAGCACAGGGAGGTCAGCTTGGTACCCTGTGATGACCTAGAGGGTGGGATGGGCCGGCTGGGAGGGAGGCTCACGGAGGGAATATCTGCATCATATGGCTGATTCACTTCATTGTACAGCAGAAACTAACCCAAAACTGTAAAGCAATTACACTCCAATAAAAAATTATGTGAAATGTACTTGGCATGACAAAAGAAAAATAAAGTGAGAAAATAAATGAAAAAGGATCAGTATTAGCATAACTGTACTAGGCATTCATTTGTCTTTCTTGCTTGATCTTTTATACACACACATGAACAAGATATATACATATATATACACACAACACGTATACATATATTCTCCCTGCTGGCTCACACGGTAAAGCGTCTGTCTACAATGAGGGAGACCTGGGTTCGAACCGTTGGTCGGGAAGATCTGCTGCAGAAGGAAATGGCAATCCACTCCAGTACTATTGCCTGGAAAATCCCATGGACAGAGGAGCCTGGTAGGCTACAGTCCATGGGGTCACAAAGAGTCAGACACGATCGTCTGAGCGACTTCACTTTCACTTTCACACACACGCATATATACATATATTCTCACATTATAATATTACCTGATATTTCTTCAGGAGAAATAGAATAGCATAAAAGACATCAAAGACACTAGAAAGTCACATGAAAAATTATACTCACTTCTAAATTATTTAGGTTTTTGTCCCATTTTATCATATTTATCACATAATCTCCTTGAAGTAAAATCCTTTTGTAAGTCTAACGTATGAATCTGACATTTCTTTAATAATTCACACTAGAAGAAGCCTTGCTAAATTTAGTATAATGTCCAAATAGATATATTACTTTCAAATGTTCTTTAATACACTTTCCCCCATAGACTGTAAAAATAGTGCATGATGGTGGAAGAGAGTGGTTTTCAATCTGGATTCCATGCAGCCTTAGGGTTTCCCCAAAATGTGTCTCAAGGGTGTGGGGTCTGGGAGGGTCTGTGGAAGGGTAAAGATCCCCTCATACTTTTTCAATGATTCCAAGTAAGAATTAATTAGAAAAACAAAAAAAGTTCTGTTATTGGAATAAATAAAGAGAACAAAAAAGGAGTAAAAGATGCCTTTATAATAGCATGAGTACTAACAGGAACCAAGACATTCTCTATGTGTCAACTTGACCAGGCCAGGGGATGACCAGCTAGCTGGTACATGGTTGTTGGGTGAAGCTCTTTCTGAAAGAGATCAGCGCTTGAATCGCAGACTGACTGAAGCAAATTGCTTTCTGCAGGATGCATGGGTTTCATCCAATCTGTTGAGGGTCTGGATAGAATAAAAAGAAGGAGGAAGGTTGAATTCTCCTGACTGTTAGAGCTGGGACATCCATCTTTGGGGCTGTTGGTGCTTCTATTTCTCAAGCCTTCAGACTTGGGCTGGGATTTACACTGTTGGCTATTGGGTTTGGGGGCCTTCAGACACCAGCAGCCTCCTGGGGTCTCTAGCTTGAAGAGGGCAGGTCCTTGGATTTCTCAGCCTCCATAACCTTGCACCAGTCTTATGATAAACCTCTCTACACACATATACAGTAAACCCCCTACATAAGACCTTCAAGATTCAAAGTTTCACAGATGGGAATGTGTGTTCACATATCCAGTTACCTAAGTTAGGTCACGTGTCTGGTGTATGTTGTCACATGCATGGATCCTTTATAAGTGGCTGTGCTTTTATGTACTTTACTGTACAGTACTATACAGAGTATAGTAGGACAGTATCTTTATTTCAAGCCCAGGACCCTTGGAAGCAAGTGTAAAAGCAGCAGGGATGTAGCTGGTACTGCTAAGAAGCACCAAGCAACAACAATGGAAACAGAAATAATTGAGAGAGTGGAAAGAGGTGAAAAAATGGTAGATACTGCCCTTTCTTAAAACATGAATCATTCAACCATTGGCAGGATTCTAAAGAACAGGACAAGATCATGGAACATGTGAAGTCTACCGTGCCAATGATGTAGACTATAATATTGAAGAAGCATGGAAAGGTGATAGAGAACGTGGGGAAACTTCTCAGTATGTGCATGAAGGATCAACATCAGCATCAAGTCTAGCTCAGCTTAAATGCTGATTTAAGGGAAAGCTATTAGTCTTTATGAAGACTTGAGGAAGAAACATGGTGCAGAAACAGAGGGTGTATCTTTTAATGCTAGCCATGACTTAGCAACTGAACAACAACAAAAAATGGCTGACTTCATTAGTTTAAGGCTACAGTCAACCCTCACAATATAAAAATAAGTGGTGAGGCAGTGAATGCAGATATGTTAGCTATATGGGAATTTTCTGAAATGCTTCAAGAAATTATTGATAAAGGCATGTATTTACCCAGGTAAGTTTCTAATGTGGATGAGACAGGACTGCACTGAAAAGGGATGCCAGATTGAAGTTCCATCAGTAAGGAAAAAATTTGATGCCAGGCTATAAAGTGGCAAAAGAAGGGAATTCTCCAGGCAAGGATACTGGAATGGGTAGCCATTTTCTCTTCCAGGGGATCTTCCTGACCCAGGGATTGAACCTGTGTCTCCCACATTACAGGAATATCATCTGAGCCACCAGGGAAGCCCATGAGGCATCAAAAGATAGGCTAACTTTGTAGTTTGTGTCAATGATACTGTGATATGAAGCTGAAGCCTCTCTTAGTTTATAATTCAGAGAACCCAAGAGCCCTTAAAACATAGCCAAGGGCCCTCTTCCTGTTATGAGGAGGAGTAACCCCTAGAGTTGGGTTAGACAGTCCATTTGCCAGGATTGATTTTTCCCATTTTATCCTGGAAGTGGAGAAATATTGCTTGTAGAAGAACATCCCATCCAGTATTATTTTACTCTTTGACAATGCTCTGGGCAACTTCCCATCCATGGATGACTTTCATCCCATTGTCAAAACGGTGCATCTGCCACTGAATACTATGTTGCTCATGCACCTATACACCAGAGAGTTATAACAACTTCCTAGAAATATGAATGTCACACTTTGTCAGGCAGTAAAGGCGAGTGATGAATCAGCAGCAAACTTGTGACAATTTTGGAAGGACTGTAATATCTAAAAGTCCATCAAAAATATTGACTCTACTTGGCATGAGGTTACAGCCATCACAATGAATGGGGTTCGGAAGAACGTTTGCATGCACTTTGTCCATGATTTTCATAGATTGGAGAAGATGGATGTGGAATCTAAAGAGATCTTCAGCAGCTTAGTGATGTTCAGCAAGAAGCTGAATCTGCAAGAGATGGCTTCATTGAACTCCTTGTTGTGAAACATGATGAGCTTACCAGTGAAGACCTCATGGAATTGGAGGCCCAGAGAAAGGATGAGAGACAAGACGAAGAAGATGTAGTTGAAGAACCAGAGAGATTCACGATGCAGGGAATGGCAACGGGATTGTCTTTATCTGAGGAGGTGCTGTTAGTTTTTGAGGCACTAGTCCTGTTTATTTAAGGAGGCACTGTTAGTTTTGAGAACATGAATAGAATGGTACATGAAGGTTGCAGCAGCTATTCAAAATGCAATCCAGGGCAACTCTGTCATCTATGACAAGAAAAAAAAAAAAGAGCTACTACATAGACATCATTGGATTATTTTCTCAAGAGGGTACATGTGTGCTCTGTAATGTCTGGCTCTTTGTGACCCTGTGGACTGTTGTCCACCAGGCTCCTTTGTCCATTGGATTTTCCAGACAAGAATACTGGAGTGGGTTGCCATTTCCTACTACAGGGGGTCTTCCTGACCAGGGGATCCAACCTCTGTTTCCTGTGTCTCCTGAATTGGCAGGCAGATTCTTCACCACTGAGCCACCTGGGAAGCCCCTTCAAGAAAATACAGAGAATTGAATCTAGCAAAGAACCAGAACTTGTGCTATCAGCATCAGATGTGAGTAAAATTGCATCTTGCCCTCTGTCTCCTATTGCTGACAGCTCTTCTGCTTTCCCATCTCCCACCTTCTCTCCCTCCTCTGGTCAGTAACTCCTCTTCTTGCCTGTTCACTCAATGCCAGCACCTGGGTGCCAGCTGTTGTGCTTCACTACTGCACTTTTCAAGGTCTTGTACTGTAAGATTTAAAATGTTGCCTTTATTATTTGTTTTTATGTATTATTTGTGTGAAAATTATTATAAACCTAATACAGGACAGTACTTAAAAGCAAAGAAGAACTAAAGAGCCTCTTGATGAAAGTGAAAGAGAAGAGTGAAAATGTTGGCTTAAAACTCAACATTTAGAAAACTAAGATCATGGCACCTGGTCTCATCACTTCATGGCAAATAGATGGGGAAACAGTGACAGACTTTATTTTGGGGGAACTCCAAAATCACTGCAGATGGTGACTGCAGCCATGAAATTAAAAGATGCTTGCTCCTTGGAAAAACAGTTATGACCAACCTAGACAGCATATTAAAAAGCAGAGACTACTTTGCCAACAAAGGTCCATCTAGTCAAGGCTATAGTTTTCCAGCAGTCAGGTATGGATGTGAGAGTTGGACTATAAAGAAAGCTGAACACCAAAGAATTGATGCTTTTGAACTGTGGTGTTGGAGAACTCTTGAGAGTCCCTTGGACTGCAAGGAGATCCAACCAGTCCATTCTGAAGGAGATCAGTCCTGGGTGTTCATTGGAAGGACTGATGCTGAAGGTGAAACTCCAATCCTTTGGCCACCTGATGCAAAGAACTGACTCATTTGAAAAGACCCTGATGCAGAGAAAGATTGAAGGTGAGAGGAGAAGGGGAAGACAGAGGATGAGATGGTTGGATGGCATCACCTACTCAATGGACATGAATTTGAGTAAACTCTGGGAGTTGATGATGGACAGGGAGGCCTGGAGTGCTGCAGTCCATGGGGTCACAAAGAGTTGGACATGACTGAGCAACAGAACTGACCAGAACTATATAGTCAGTTGTGTTAACTGGGTACCTAGGCAAACTTTGTTGAACTTATGAACAAATTGTGAGTACTTGCAAAGGTACTCTCAGAATGGAACTCATCCATCTGTAGGGGACTTACTCTAAGTATATATTCTATTAGTTCTCTTTCTCTGGAGAAACCTGACTAATACACTTGGGGTGTTATCTAATTAAGTAGTTAGAGAAAATCCTTTATTTTTTGAATTTCGATGTGCAAAGTTTAAGAATATTGCCACTCATCTAGCAATTACTGAGTTGAACTTAGAATATACCATGAGATGATGTTGCTTTCAGCTTAAACAGAATTGATAATCTAAATTTCAATATCCTAGTTATGTGCAATGACTACTAGTGTTTTGTTTGTTTTAAATTAATTAATTTAATTGGAGTATAATTACTTTACAATGTTATGATGGTTTTTGCCATACATCAACATGAATTGCCCGCAGGTATACATGTGTCCATCTGGTGATGTCCATGTGTAGAGTCTTCTCTTGTGTTGTTGGAAGAGAGTGTTTGCTATGACCAGTGCATTTTCTTGGCAAAACTCTATTAGTCTTTGCCCTGCTTCATTCCACATTCCAAGGCCAAATTTGCCTGTTACTCCAGGTGTTTCTTGACTTCCTACTTTTGCATTCCAGTCCTCTATAATGAAAAGGACATCTTTTTTGGGTGTTAGTTCTAAAAGGTCTTGTAGGTCTTCATAAAACCGTTCAACTTCAGTTTCTTCAGTGTTACAGGTTGGGGCATAGACTTGGATAACTGTGATATTGAATGGTTTGCCTTGGAAATGAAGAGAGATCATTCTGTCACTTTTGAGATTGCATCCAAGTACTGCATTTTGGACTCTTTTGTTGACCATGATGGCTACTCCATTTCTTCTGAGGGATTCCTGCCCGCAGTAGTAGATATAATGGCCATCTGAGTTAAATTCACCCATTCCAGTCCATTTTAGTTCGCTGATTCCTAGAATGTCGACGTTCACCCTTACCATCTCTTGTTTGACCACTTCCAATTTGTCTTGATTCATGGCATTCCAGGTTCCTATGCAATATTGCTCTTTACAACATTGGATCTTGCTTCTATTACCAGTCATATCCACAACTGGGTATTGTTTTTGCTTTGGCTCCATCCCTTCATTCTTTCTGGAGTTACATATGGACATCACCAGATGGTCAACACCGAAATCAGATTAATTATATTCTTTGCAGCCAAAGATGGAGAAGCTCTATACAGTCAACAAAAACAAGAACAGGAGCTGACTGTGGCTCAGATCATGAACTCCTTATTAATAAATTCAGACTCAAATTGAAGAAAGTAGGGAAAACCACTAGACCATTCAGGTATGACTTAATCAAATCCCTTATGATTATACAGTGGAAGTGAGAAATAAATTTAAGGGCCTAGATCTGATAGATAGGAGTGCCTGATGAACTATGGAATGAGGTTCATGACATTGTACAGGAGACAAGGATCAAGACCATCCCCATGGAAAAGAAATGCAAAAAAGCAAAATGGCTGTCTGGGGAGGCCTTACAAATAGCTGTGAAAAGAAGAGAGGTGAAAAGCAAAGGAGAAAGGGTAAGATATAAGCATCTGAATGCAGAGTTCCAAAGAATAAAAAGAAGAGATAATAAACCCTTCTTCAGTGATCAATGCAAAGAAATAGAGGAAAACAACAGAATGGGAAAGACTATAGATCTCTTCAAGAAAATTAGAGACACCAAGGGAATATTTCATGCAAAGATGGGCTTGATAAAGGACAGAAATGGTATGGACCTAACAGAAGCAGAAGATATTAAGAAGAGGTGGCCAGAATACACTGAAGAACTGTACAAAAAAGATCTTCATGACCCAGATAATCATGATGATCTGATCACTAATCTAGAGCCAGACATCTTGGAATGTGAAGTCAATTGGGCCTTAGAAAGCGTCACTATGAACAAAGCTAGTGGACGTGATGGAATTCCAGTTGAGCTGTTTCAAATCCTGAAAGATGATGCTGTGAAAGTGTTGCACTCAATATGCCCCCAAATTTGGAAAACTCATCAGTGGCCACAGGACTGGAAAAGGTCAATTTTCATTCCAATCCCAAAGAAAGGCAATGAAAAAAAAAATGCTCAAACTACCACACAATTGCACTCATCTCACATGCTAGTAAAGTAATGCTCAAAATTCTCCAAGCCAGGCTTCAGCAATACGTGAACCATGAACTCCCTGATGTTCAAGTGGTTTTAGAAAAGGCAGAGGAACCAGAGATCAAATTGCCAACATCTTCTGGATCATGGAAAAAGCAAGAGAGTTCCAGAAAAACATCTATTTCTGCTTTATTGACTATGCCAAAGACTTTGACTGTGGATCACAATAAACTGTGGAAAATTCTTCAAGAGATGGGAATACCAGACCACCTAACCTGCCTCTTGAGAAATCTGTATGCAAGTCAGGAAGCAACAGTTACTACTGGACATGGAACAACAGACTGGTTCCAAATAGGAAAAGGAGTATGTCAAGGCTGTATATTGTCACCCTGCTTATTTAACTTCTATGCAGAGTACATCATGAGAAACGCTGGAGTAGAAGAAACACAAGCTGGAATCAACATTGCTGGGAGAAATATCAATAACCTCAGATATGCAGATGACACCACCCTTATGGCAGAAAGTGAAGAGGAGCTAAAAAACCTCTTGATGAAAGTGAAAGAGGAGAGTGAAAAAGTTGGCTTACAGCTCAACATTCAGAAAATGAAGATCATGGTATCCGGTCCCATCACTTCATGGGAAATAGATGGGGAAACAGTAGAAATAGTGTCAGACTTTATTTTTTTGGGCTCCAAAATCACTGCAGATGGTGACTGCAGCCATGAAATTAAAAGATGCTTACTCCTTGGAAGAAAAGTTATGACCAACCTAGATAGCATATTCAAAAGCTGAGACATTACTTGGCCGACTAAGGTCCATCTAGTCAAGGCTATGGTTTTTCCAGTGGTCATGTATGGGTGTGAGAGTTGGACTGTGAAGAAGGCTGAGCACCAAAGAGTTGATGCTTTTGACCTGTGGTGTTGGAGAAGACTCTTGAGAGTCCCTTGGACTGCAAGGAGATCCAGCCAGTCCATTTTGAAGGAGATCAACCCTGGGGTTTCTTTGAAAGGAATGATGCTAAAGCTGAAACTCCAGTACTTGGGCCACCTTATGCGAAGAGTTGACTCATTGGAAAAGACTCTGATGCTGGGAGGGATTGGGGGCAGGAGGAGAAGGGGCCAACCGGGGGTGAGATGGCTGGATGGCACAGGGAGGCCTGGCGTGCTGCGATTCATTGGGTCACAAAGAGTCGGACACGACTGAGTGACTAAACTGAACTTAACTTGTACCTGTGCCCCTTCATCCTGAACCCCTCTCCCACCTCCCTCCCCACCCTATCCCTCTGGGCTGTCCCAGAGCACTGGCTTTGGGTGCTCTGCTTCTTGCATTGAACTTTCACTGGCCATCTGTTTTACATATGGTAATGTACATGTTTCAATGCTATCCTCTCACACTATTTTTGTTTGTTTGTTTGTTTTTAAATTTCTTTCTAATTGGAGGGAAATTGCTTTACAATGTTGTGTTGGTCTTTGCTGAATGACTACAAAAATCAGCTATAATTATACATATATCTCCTTCTGAGCCTACCTTATCTCCCTCCTCCCATCTCTGTAGGTCATCATAGAGGACCAAGCTGGGCTCCCTGTTTTATACAGCAACTTCTCACCAGCTATCTTACAAATGGTAGTGTCTATATTTCAATGCTACTTTCTCTATTCATTCCACTCCTTGCTTCCTCCACTGTGTCCACAAGTCCATTTTCTATATCTGCATCTCCATTCCTCCCCTCAAAATGGGTTCATCAATACCATTTTCCTAGATTACATATATATATATGCATTAATACATATGTATTTTCTCTTTCTGACTTACTTTACTCTGTATAACAGGCCCCAGGCTCATCCACCTTATCAGAACTGACTCAAATTCATTCCTTCTTATAGCTGAGTAATACTCCATTGTGTATATGTACCACTTTTTCTTTGTCCATTGATCTGCTGATGGATATCAAGGTTGTTTCCATTGCCTTAGCTGTTGTAAATAGTGCTGCTATGAACACTGGGGTATATGTGCCTTTTTCAATTATGGTTTTCTCAGGGTATATGCCCAGTAGTGTGATTGCTGGGTCATATGGCAGTTTTATTTCCAGTTTTTTTTTTTTTATTTTTTTAAAAATTTTTAATTTTTACTTTATTTTACTTTACAATACTGTATTGGTTTTGCCATACATTGACATGAATCCACCACAGGTGTACATGCGTTCCCAAACATGAACCCCCCTCCCACCTTCCTCCCCATAACATCTCTCTGGGTCATCCCCGTGCACCAGCCCCAAGCATCCTGTATCCTGCATTGGACATAGACTGGCGAGTCGTTTCTTACATGATAGTATACATGTTTCAATGTCATTCTCCAAAATCATCCCACCCTCTCCCTCTCCCTCAGAGTCCAAAAGTCCGCTCTACACATCTGTGTCTCTTTTGCTGTCTTGCATACAGTGTCATCATTGCCATCTTTCTAAATTCCATATATATGTGTTAGTATACTGTATTGGTGTTTTTCTTTCTGGCTTACTTCACTCTGTATAATCAGCTCCAGTCTCATCCATCTCATTAGAACTGATTCAAATGTATTCCTTTTCATGGCTGAGTAATACTCCATTGTGTATATGTACCACAGCTTTCTTATCCATTCATCTGCTGATGGACATCTAGGTTGTTTCCATGTCCTGTCTATTATAAACAGTGCTGTGATGAACATTGGGGTACATGTGTCTCTTTCAATTCTGGTTTCCTCGGTGTGCATGCCCAGCAGTGGGATTGCTGGGTCATAAGGCTGTTCTATTTGCAATTTTGTAAGGAGTCTGCACACTGTTCTCCATAGTGGCTGTACTAGGTTGCATTCCCACCAACAGTGTAGGAGGGTTCCGTTTTCTCCACACCCTCTACAGCATTTATTGCTTGCAGACTTTTGGATCGCAGCCATTCTGACTGGTGTGAAATGGTACCTCCTTGTGGTTTTGATTTGCATTTCTCTGATAATGAGTGATGTTGAGCATCTTTTCATGTGTTTGTTAGCCATCCATATGTCTTCTTTGGAGAAATGTCTATTTAGTTCTTTGGCCCATTTTTTGATTGGGTCGTTTATTTTTCTGGAATTGAGCTGCATAAGTTGCTTGTATATTTTTGAGATTAGTTGTTTGTCAGTTGCTTCATTTGCTATCATTTTCTCCCATTCAGAAGGCTATCTTTTCATCTTGCTTATATTTTCCTTTGTTGTGCAAAAGCTTTTAATTTTAATTAGATCCCATTTGTTTATTTTTGCTTTTATTTCCAGAATTCTGGGGGGTGGATCATAGAGGATCCTGCTGTGATTTATGTCGGAGAGTGTTTTGCCTATGTTCTCCTCTAGAAGTTTTATAGTTTCTGATCTTACATTTAGATCTTTAATCCATTTTGAGTTTATTTTTGTGTGTGGTGTTAGAAAGTGATCTAGTTTCATTCTTTTACAAGTGGTTGACCAGTTTTCCCAGCACCACTTGTTAAAGAGATTGTCTTTACACCATTGTGTATTCTTGCCTCCTTTGTCAAAGATAAGGTGTCCATATGTGTATGGATTTATCTCTGGGCTTTCTATTTTGTTCTATTGATCTATATTTCTGTCTTTGTGCCAGTACCATACTGTCTTGATGAATGTGGTTTTGTAGTAGAGCCTGAAGTCAGGCAAGTTGATTCCTCCAGTTCCATTCTTCTTTCTCAAGATTGCTTTGGCTATTCAAGGTTTTTTGTATTTCCATACAAATCTTGAAATCATTTGTTCTAGTTCTGTGAAAAATACCACTGGTAGCTTGATAGGGATTGCATTGCATTTGTAGATTGCTTTGGGCAGTAAACTTATTTTCACTATATTGATTCTTCTGATCCATGAACATGGTATATTTCTCCATCTATTTGTGTCCTCTTTGATTTCTTTCATCAGTGTTTTATAGTTTTCTATATATAGGTCTTTAGTTTCTTTAGGTAGATATATTGTTAAGTATTTTATTCTTTTCGTTGCAATGGTGAATGGAATTGTTTCCTTAATTTCTTTTTCTACTTTCTCATTATTAGTGTATAGGAATGCGAGGGATTTCTGTGTGTTGATTTTATATCCTGCAACTTTACTATATTCATTGATTAGCTCTAGTAATTTTCTGGTGGAGTCTTTAGGGTTTTCTATGTAGAGGATCATGTCATCTGCAAACAGTGAGAGTTTTACTTCTTCTTTTCCAATTTGGGTTCCTTTTATTTCTTTTTCTGCTCTGATTGCTGTGGCTAAAACTTCCAGAACTATGTTGAGTAGTAGTGGTGAAAGTGGGCACCCTTGTCTTGTTCCTGACTTTAGGGGAAATGCTTTCAATTTTTCACCATTGAGGATAATGTTTGCTGTGGGTTTGTCATATATAGTTTTTCTTATGTTGAGGTATGTTCCTTCTATTCCTGCTTTCTGGAGAGTTTTTATCATAAATGAATGTTGAATTTTGTTAAGGGCCTTCTCTGCATCTATTGAGATAATCACATGGCTTTTATTTTTCAATTTGTTAATGTGGTGAATTACATTGATTGATTTGCGGATATTGAGGAATCCTTGCATCCCTGGGATAAAGCCCACTTGATCATGGTGTATGATCTTTTTAATGTCTTGTTGGATTCTGATTGCTAGAATTTTGTTGAGGATTTTTGCATCTATGTTCATCAGTGATATTGGCCTGTAGTTTTCTTTTTTTGTAGCATCTTTGTCAGGTTTGGGTATTAGGGTGATGGTGGCTTCATAGAATGAGTTTGGAAGTTTACTTTCCTCTGCAATTTTCTGGAAGAGTTTGAGTAGGATAGGTGTTAGCTCTTCTCTAAATTTCTGGTATAATTCAGCTGTGAAGCTGTCTGGACCTGGGCTTTTGTTTGCTGGAAGATTTCTAATTACAGTTTCAATTTCCGTGCTTGTGATGGTTCTGTTAAGATTTTCTATTTCTTCCTGGTTCCGTTTTGGAAAGTTGTACTTTTCTAAGAATTTGTCCATTTCTTCCACATTGTCCATTTTATTGGCATATAATTTCTGATAGTAGTCTCTTATGATCCTTTGTATTTCTGTGTTGTCTGTTGTGATCTCTCCATTTTCATTTCTAATTTTATTGCTTTGATTTTTCTCTCTTTGTTTCTTGATGAGTCTGGCTAATGGTTTGTCAATTTTATTTATCCTTTCAAAGAACCAGCTTTTGGCTTTGTTGATTTTTGCTATGGTCTCTTTTGTTTCTTTTGCATTTATTTCTGCCCTAATTTTTAAGATTTCTTTCCTTCTACTAACTCTGGGGTTCTCCATTTCTGCCTTTTCTAGTTGCTTTAGGTATAGAGTTAGGTTATTTATTTGACTTTTTTCTTGTTTCTTGAGGTATGCCTGTATTGCTATGAACTTTCCTCTTAGCACTGCTTTTATAGTGTCCCACAGGTTTTGGGTTGTTGTGTTTTCATTTTCATTAGTTTCTATGCATATTTTGATTTCTTCTGTGATTTGTTGGTTATTCAGAAGCATGTTGTTCAGCCTCCATATGTTGGAATTTTTAATAGTTTTTCTCCTGTAATTGAGATCTAATCTTAATGCATTATGGTCAGAAAAGATGCTTGGAATGATTTAGATTTTTTTTTTTTAATTTATCAAGGTTAGATTTATGGCCCAGGATGTGATCTATCCTGGAGAAGGTTCCATGAGCACTTGAGAAAAAGGTGAGATTCATTGTTTTGGGGTGAAATGTCCTATAGATATCAATTAGGTCTAACTGGTCTATTGTATCATTTAAAGTTTGCGTTTCTTTGTTAATTTTCCGTTTAGTTGATCTGTCCATAGGTGTGAGTGGGGTATTAAAGTCTCCCACTATTATTGTGTTATTGTTAATTTCCCCTTTCATACTTGTTAGCATTTGTCTTACATATTGCGGTACTCCTATGTTGGGTGCATATATATTTATAATTGATATATCTTCTTCTTGGATTGATCCTTTGATCATTATGTAATGGCCTTCTTTGTCTCTTTTCACAGCCTTTGTTTTAAAGTCTATTTTATCGGATATGAGTCTTGCCACTCCTGCTTTCTTTTGGTCTCTATTTGCGTGGAATATCTTTTTCCAGCCCTTCACTTTCAGTCTGTATGTGTCCCCTGTTTTGAGGTGGGTCTCTTGTAGACAACATATATAGGGATCTTGTTTTTATATCCATTCAGCCAGTCTTTGCCTTTTGGTTGGGGCATTCAACCCATTTATGTTTAAGGTAATTATTGATAAGTATGATCCCATTACCATTTACTTTATTGTTTTGGGTTCGGGTTTATACTCCCTTGTTGTGTTTCCTGTCTAGAGAATATCCTTTAGCATTTGTTGGAGAGCTGGTTTGGTGGTGCTGAATTCTCCCAGCTTTTGCTTGTCTGTAAAGCTTTTGATTTCTCCTTCGTATTTGAATGAGATCCTTGCTGGGTACAGTAATCTGGGATGTAGGTTATTTTCTTTCATCACTTTAAGTATGTCTTGCCTTTCCCTCCTGGCCTGAAGAGTTTCTATTGAAAGATCAGCTGTTATCGTTAAGGGAATACCCTTGTGTGTTATTTGTTGTTTTTCCCTTGCTGCTTTTAATACTTGTTCTTTGTGTTTGATCTTTGTTAATTTGATTAATATGTGTCTTGGAGTGTTTCACCTTGGGTTTATCCTATTTGGAACTCTCTGGGTTTCTTGGTCTTGGGTGATTATTTCCTTCTCCATTTTAGGGAAGTTTTCAACTATTATCTCCTCAAGGATTTTCTCATGGTCTTTCTTTCTGTCTTCTTCTTCTGCGACTGCTATAATTCAAATGTTAGAATGTTTCATATTGTCCTGTAGGTCTCTGAGATTGTCCTCATTTCTTTTAATTCGTTTTTCTTTTTTCCTCTCTGATTCGTTTATTTCTACCATTCTATCTTCTATTTCACTAATCCTATCTTCTGCCTCCGTTATTCTACTATTTGTTGCCTCCAGAGTGTTTCTGATCTCATTTATTACGTTATTCATTATATATTGACTCTTTTTCATTTCTTCTAGGTCCTTGTTAAACCTTTCTTGCATCTTCTCAATCCTTGTCTCTGGGCTATTTATCTGTGATTCCATTTTGATTTCAAGATTTTGGATCATTTTCACTATCAATATTTGGAATTCTTTCTCAGGTAGATTCCCTATCTCTTCCTCTTTTGTTTGGTTTGGTGGGCATTTCTCCTGTTCCTTTACCTGCTGAGTATTCCTCTGTCTCTTCATCTTGGTTATATTGCTGCGTTTGGGATGGCCTTTCTATATTCTGGGAATTTGTGGAGTTCTCTTTATTATGGAGCTTCCTCACTGTGGGCGGGGTTGTATCAGTGGCTTGTCAAGGTTTCCTGGTTAGGGAGGCTTGTGTTGGAGTTCTGGTGGGTGCAGCTGGGTTTCTTCTCTCTGGAGTGCAATGGAGTGACCAGTAATGGGTTATGAGGCATCAGTGGTTTTGGAGTAACTTTGAGCTGCCTGTATATTGAAGCTCAGGGGTGTGTTCCTGTGTTGCTGGAGAATTTGTGTGGTATGTCTTGCTCTGGAACTTGTTGGCCCTTGGGTGGATCCTGGTTTCAGTGTAGGTATGGAGGCATTTGATGAGCTCCTATTGATTAATGTTCCCTGAATTCAGGAGTTCTCTGATGTTCTCAGGCTTTGGACTTAAGCCTCCTGCTTCTGGTTTTCAGTTTTATTTTTACAGTAGCCTCTAGACTTCTCCATCTATACAGCAACAATGATAAAACATCTAGGTTAAAGATGAAAAGTTTCTCCACATTGAGGGACACCCAGAGAGGTTCACTGAGTTACATGGAGAAGAGAAGAGGGAGGGGGTAGTTAGAGGTGACTGGAATGAGATGCGGTGGGATCAAAAGAGGAGAGAGCAAGCTAGCCAGTAATCACTTCCTTATGTGTGCTCCACAGTCTGGACTGCTCAGAGGTATTCACAGAGTTATACAGGGAAGAGGAGAGGGAGGAAGTAGATAGAGGTGGCCAGGAGGATAAAAGAGGGAAATGAAAAGGAGAGAGACAAATCCAGTCAGTAACCAGTTCCTTAGGTGTTCTCCACCATCTGGAACACACAGAGATTCACAGAGTTGGATAGAGAAGAGAAGGGGGAGGGAAGAGACAGAGGCCACCTGGTGGAGAAAAAGGAGAGTCCAAAGGAGGAGAGAGTGGTCAAGCCAGTAATCTTGCTCTCAGGTAAAGCTGGGTAGTGAAGCTTGGGTTTTTAAATGTACAAAATTGACAACAAAAACCAAAAAGCAAAGATTAAAAATCTAGAGCAGAGTTTGGATTTTCAAAAATACAATATTAAAGAAAAGAAGAAGAAGGAAAAAAGGAAAAAAAAAAAAAACACCAAGAAAACAAAACAAAACAAAACCCCAAAGCCACAAGAATTATTAAAAAAACACCAACAACAACCACACAAAGACTATATATGGTGTTTGCTTTAAAAAATAGTCTTTTTTTTTTGAAAAGTAATAGTAGGTTATAGAAATAAAAATTAGAGGAGAAATAGAGGACTTAACACTTTTAAAAAGTTAGAAAAAAAAAAAGAAGAAGAAAAAGAAAAGAAGAAGAAACAACCCCACAACAGCATCAACAAAAAAGAAAAAAAAGAAAAAGAAAAAGAATGATTGTAAAAATAGTAAAGATCTATCTGGTCCTTTGTCTGGTGTTGTGGGCAGTGTGGGGTCACTTCCAAGATGGTTCCCTCTGTTTAACTTCTTCTGTTTGCTGGTCTCTTCAGTGTCTGATTTCCGCCCTGACGTCGGGGGGCGGTGGTGGACACTTTTTTTTTTTTCCTTAGGCTCACTTGTTCAGTCTCGCTGTGGGGAGGGAGGGATGCTGCAAACAAATAACACTGTCGTGTGCATGCAGTGTCTCAGCCCCGCTGGGCCTGCCCCTGCTCGCAGTGCACAAATCGCTCCGGCTCTACGTTGCTCAGCCGGGAACCGTCTGAGGCCGGCCCTAGGCTGCGTGCACCTCCCCGGTCTAAGCCACTCAGGTTCGGTGCTCAGGTAGCCCTCAGAGGCACAGATTCAGTTGGGACTGCGTTTTGTGCCCTTCCCAGGACTGAGCAGCTCAGGTGTTTGGTGAGAGCGGTCGCTACTACTTGTCGCCTTTCCTGTCTCTGCTGCTTAGTTTTCTAGGTGTACCGCTGGCGCCCCTTGTGAGGCAGATGGTAACTGTCCAGCACCCCAGAAGTCTTAGCAAAGAAGCCTGCTTGCTGTTTGGTAGATAAAGTGTCTCCAGGGCTGCGGTTGCCCCCTTCCAGCCCTTACGGCTCTGGCTGCCTGTCTCTGGCGGGGGATGGTCTGCAGTCGGCTATTTCTGTTCCATCCTTTGTTCTGTGCGAGGTCCTGGTGGTGTCTTATGTTAGAGCTTTTCATGTGGTAGCTATCCCACAGTCTGGTTTGCTAGCCCAAGTTAGTTCGTTCTGGTTACGCGTGGGGCGTTCCTGCTGGATTCTTACAAAGCACTGCAGGCTGTGCCTCCCGCGCCTCCCTGCCCTGCTCCCACTTGTTAGTGGTGGATGCAGGCGTCTGTGCTGCTTTTCCACTGGGGGAGTTACTGTTGGGCTTGTAATCTGTTGGTTTTAATTATTTATTTATTTTCCCTTCCTGTTGCCTTCTGTGCTTCCAAGGCTTGCCACAGACTTGGCAGGGAGCATGTTTCCTGGTGTTTGGAAACCTCTCTTCTTAAAATTCCCTTCCCTGGATGGGCTGCCCTTCCCGGGATGGAGCTCCCTCCCCACCTCCTTTGTCTCTTTTTTCATCTTTTATATTTTTTCCTACCTGTTTTTGAAGACAATGATCTGCTTTTCTGGGTGCCTGATGTCCTCTGCCAGCATTCAGAAGTTGTTTTGTGGAGTTTGCTCAGTCTTGAAATGTTCTTTTGAGGAATTTGTGATGGAGAAAGTGGTCTCCCCATCCTATTCCTCCGCCATCTTAGGACTGCCCCCCATATTTCCAGTTTTTAAAGGAATCTTCATACTGTTCTCCGTAGTGGCTCTGTCAGTTTACATTTCTACCAACAGCACAATAGACTTCCCTTTCCTCCACATCCTCTCCAGCATTTGCTGCTTGTTTGTAGATGATGGCCATTCTGACTCATGTGAGGTGATATTTCATTGCATTTTGATAATGACTAGTGATGTTGAACATCTTTTCATGTGTTTATTGGTTATCTGAATGTCTTCTTGGGAGAAATGTCTATTTTTGTCTTCTGCTCATTTTTTGATTGGACAGATTGTTTTCCTGACATTGAGTTGCAGGGGTTCCTTATACACTTAGGAAATTAATCTTTTGTCAGTTGCTCCCATTCTGAGGGTTGTCTTTTAATTTCATTTATTATTTCCTTTTTCTGTGAAAAGGTTTTTAAGTTTAATTAGTTCCCATTTGTTTTTTATTTCCATTACTCTAGGAGGTGGGTCAAAGAGGATCTTGCTTTCATTTATGTCAAAAATGTGTACTGCCTATGTTTTCCTCTAAGAGCTTTACAGTTTCTGGCTTTACACTTAAATATTTAATCCATTTTGGGTTTGTTTTTGTTTATGATGTTAGGAAGTATTCTAGTTTCATGCTTTTACATGTAGCTATCCTGTTTTCACAGCACCACTTATTGAATAGGCTGTATTTTCTCCATTGTATGTTCTTACCTCCTTTGTCCAAAATAAGATGCCCATAAGTGTATGAGTTTATCTGTAGGGTTTCTATTTTGTTCCATTGGTCTATATTTTTGTTTTTGTACCAGTACTATACTGTCTTGATGACTGTAGCTTTGTAGTATAATCTGAAGCCAAGAAGGTTTCCAATGATTGCTATTAAAACATTTTCTCTTTGTTAGAATGTTTATTTTAAAAATGATGCTAATATCATTACTTTGCTTATAGATAAAAGTTACCATGCATTAAAGTATTCTTTCATTTAATTGAATCCTTCTAACACTCTTATGAGTTGGTGTTATCTCTATTTTACTAATGAAAGATAATGAAACTCAGAGATATTCAATGGCTTGTCAAATTGCACAATTGTCCCAGCACTTTGGGGCCCCATTCTTGCCTTTCTACCCCACATGCAGGCTTGTTGTAGGATACATTTGGACCCATGATGAGCCTATTTGTGGCACTGCTGTCTGAGTATCAGGATACTTTTAGGTTCTATTATTGAATGAATCCATGTCTTCCTAAGTCCTAGTCAAGACAAGGACACAGTGAGTATCTGATTAAGATTTTCTTGAGCAGACAGCTACAAGCACTTTCTCCCTTTTCTTCATTAAAGGCAATATTTCATTGAATATAACATCCCAGTGGGGCAAGAAGCAGAACTAGAATTTACAGTTATTAGACTCAGCTTTTTATCCATGCTGTTTTGCCTCCCATAATACTCTCATTCAGTCAATTTCAACACTCCCAACAATGAATGCTTTAAGTTCAAAATAACAATCTAATTATAAAAATTTAACCTAAAAGGATCTCTAAAACATTGAACTTCCTCCTTTTTCCCTTTCAGCCTTGAAATTACTTAAATGCTTCATCATTAATCCTAACAGAGATTTTATGTCTGAACTGTTTCAAAAATATTCAGCATCTATGTGTCTGGATTAATGGGGTATAGTTACATGTACACATAGAGTTACATAAAATATGTGCATCAATAAAATACATTTATACAGTTTATTAGGCTTTCCCATTCTTGGGTTATTTAATTGTTGCTAGATAAATTACATTAAATGATGACTGCAATTATTGACAGTTCAAGACAACAGGAAACCTCACACCTCTATCTGAGTCATAGCTCAAAGTTATAACACTCAGTCAATTACATTGTTTAATTTATTGTTAGTTTAATTTTGCTTCTGAAGTGGAAAGTTGTTTTTTTTCTTTTTTTCTGATTGTTAAACTGATACTACAGCTGGGCCTAAAGTATCACAGATCCCCTGAGCCTAAACATTTAATATCTTAGGCTGGTTAAAATGTAGCCTGTCTGAGCCACAGACTGCCAGCCCAAGGCTTTGACTTGGATTTTTATTTTTTTTCTCTTTTCCCTATAAGTTAAAAAACACAGCAGGAGCTGTTAACACGCTTGCTCATTGGTTATGGGGTCTCTGTTTTACAGCCAGAGAAAAGCTCTGCATACCACCAGGTGTAGGGCAAGCGAGATTGCTCCGTTGCTGTAATGAAACATTCTATAACTGGATTGTGTCCTCTGACGCCCAAGCCTGGCTTTGAGGAACTAGGGTGCTTGCTCTTACCCTCAAAATTCAGAATTGCTTTGGTTCCTAGTGCTCCTTATAAAGGCTTCCCTCCTAGCATGGCGGTAAATAATCCACCTGCCAATGCAGCAGACATGAGTTCAGTCCCCGAGTCAGGAAGAACCCCTGCAGAAGGAAACAGCAACCAGCTCCAGTATCCTCGCCTGGGAAATCCCATGGACAGAGGAGCCTCGTGGGCTAAAATCGATGGGGTCGTAAAAGTCGGACACGACTTAGCAACTAAACAACAGCAAGTGCTTGGAGAATTCCTGTTCCTTTTTCATGTACAAAATGGTTGTACATTTACATTGTTATGATAGCTTTCCTTCAAAGACTCGAAGGCACTTTGCACAGAGTAATTCTCTCCATGCCTCTGGGAAATGGGAAGAAAGAAACCAGAAACCCCTCTCACCCTAACCCTGTCTCAGTCTCTACAATCTAAATAGTACCTAAATAGGAAGGGTTATATTTCCAACTGTGGCATATTAATTTGCACCAAATTAATATTATCATATATTTACATGAAAAGGACAGATTGAAAAGCAATATGTAGATTATTTACTAAAATTATTAAATACTTTGGGGGAGGCTGTCTAGCATAAGGATGAAAAAATCTGAGTTCTTTTTACAGACTGCCTGTGTTTGAATTCAGATATCAGGGCCAAACAACCTTAACGAATTAATTGCAGTGAATATATGAGATCTTTCTCTGTCTCTCTTTGTCTCTCTCTTTCTCTTCCTGCCTCCCTCCTTTTCCCTGCCTTTGTAAGGTAAGTATTAGGAACACAGTAGGGAATGCTTTCCCCTGCATCACAGTGGAGTTGGTGTAGCATCAGGCTACTTGATTTCTAATTCAACTGCATCCAGCCCACTGCATGCATTTGACTTCATCTATAAAATAAGGGAATAAACTGAACACAGCTTTTCTTTACTCATTCTGAACCTGCGTTACCAGTTCAGCTGTACCCTTGTACAAATGCTGTGAATACTGCTCGCCTGCATTCCCATAGAATCCTGGCAGTAGCAAGACACCACTTGGATCCTGCAATGGGATTAGAGTTACAGAGGGCTTCCCCTCTGCTCGATTCTTTGGTTTGGTCAGCTTACGATGACAACTGTCTGCTTACTGAAAGACATTGCATGGCGGGTCTTAAACGTGGCTATAGCATCTCATCCTCAGTAACTGCCTCTGATCAACAATCAAGAAAGTAGGTCAATGAGAGCTACACAGCATCATGTGTCAAAGATCACAAATGCCTACTCTGACAAAATAGGTATATAGTGTGGTTATATACACGGGAAAGCTGAATGTGTTCTGTAGGAGTCTGTGCAGTGGAAAGAAGTGGGTGTCAGAGCATCAAGACAGAGTTTCTACTTAGGCACCGATTCTTGTGTTGATTTTTTAAAATTCATATCACTGCTTTGAGCCTCAGAATAACCATTTTAAAAACTGGCTACCATTAGAGCAGTGACAGCCTGGCTGCTCATCTCAGTCATCCAACCGTGGACTGTTATTCTGTCTGCACAGCAGAATCAGTTGCAAAGGCTCTAAGATATACCAACACCTGGACCTGCCCCTAGAGACTGGTTGAATTGGACTGGGGCTAGGGCCAGTCACTGATGGGCCTGAAAAGCTCATCAAGTGATTTCAATATGAAGCAGGTGTGCAAATTAGTGCTTTCATTACTCGGGAATCTCCTCCCACTGGGTCATCATTCAGCGTTGCAGCGTTGCTGCAGTCAGTTCTCGTAGTTGCAGCGTTGCTGCAGTCAGTTCTCGTAGTTTGGTGTCTGTATCATTTTTTTTTTCTGTTACCCCTGAACATAATTGCCATTATTGTTTAGTAAGACAATTTGTATTTTCTTTTAACTTTAAAGAAGAATAACATAAATATAAGAAGGGCACTGGAAACTATATGGTTGTCTGGGATGAGTTTAAATTTTCTTGGTAATGGATCAGTCAGTCAGTTCAGTCACTTACATGTCCAGCTCTTTGTGATCCCATGGACTGCAGCACACCAAGCTTCCCTGTCCATCACCAACTCCTGGAGCTTGCTCAAACTTACATCCATTGAGTCAGTGACATCAGCCAATCATCTCATCCTCTGTCGTCCCCTTCTCTTCCTGCCTTCAATATTTCCCAGCATCAGGGTCTTTTCGAATGACTCAGTTCTTTGCATCAGGTGGCCAAAGTACTGGAGTTTCAGCTTCAGCATCAGTCCTTCCAATGAACATTCAGGACTGACTTTCTTTAGGATTGACTGGTTTGATCTCCTTGCTGTCCAAGAGACTCTCAAGAGTCTTCTCCAACACCACAGTTCAAAAACATCAGTTCTTCAGCACTCAGCTTTCTTTATAGTCCAACTCTCACATCCATAAATGACTACTGGAAAAACCATAGTTTTGACTAGATGGACCTTTGTTGGCAAAGTAATGTCTCTGCTTTTTAATATGCTGTCTAGGTTGGTCATAGCTTTTCTTCTGCCATCACAATCTGCAGTGATTTTGCCCCAAAATAGTCTGTCGCTGTTTTCATTGTTTCCCATCTATTTGCCATGAAGTGATGGGATCAGATGCCATGGTCTTTGTTTTTCAAATGTTGAGTTTTAAGCCAGCTTTTTCACTCTCCTCTTTCACCTTCATCAAGAGGCTCTTTAGTTCTCTTTACTTTCTGTCATAAGGGTGGTGTCATCATTGTACAATGTGAGTGTAGGCAAATCATATTCTTTGTAAAACTGGAAACAACCTGAATCTTTAAACAGGTAAATTTGGGGGTAATCAATGTCTTTATCCAAGAGCTATTTCACTCATTTGTTTAATTCCATACTAGGAATGTCAAGTGGACATTGATACATATGAAGAAAAATAGTGTAGACAAATGCAGGGGACACAAACGGTCCAAAGCAGAAGGAGATGTGTGCTCCAGCATAGGCACCAAATTCTAGGATAACAGAGGGGAAAAGTCTCCAGGGGCAATTTGACTATTTCAATGGTAATACAACCAGAGTAACCAGAGCTGGCAAATTAAGGGAATGAATCACCAAATATTTTTTTAAAAAAAGCCAAAAGTTGGGTAATATTTGCCTTTCCTTAAGGATAGCTCTTGAGATCTTGTGGGACACATTGGTATTTATCTTCTAAATGGACATTTTTGAGAATAAATGAAGTATACTTATAACAATCCTGTGTAATAGGTGTAGACTGGGGCTGTCTTGGGTGATCTGGGGTACAGTGTGAAGTCTGGAACTGCAAAGATTTGGAGAGATGGCTGTGGGCACCCATAGTGAGGGCAGTGGAGGTGGGAGAGGGGGGGAGAGAGATCTTTGCTGTGGATGTAAAGCAGCCATCCCTGGTGAGGGAAACTCTGGAATCACTTGTCCACATCCTCTAGCCCTGGGATATAAACAAATTACTCCAGGAAGAAAAATTCTTACAGTCTCTGGGGCCCACTATCTTTAGGATAAATAATCATGCATCCTTTACCCCAGAACTCTACGATCTTCATGGAAGATTGTCTATACAAACAATTATGTTACCCTAGTTAATATCACTGGTGTCCACACTATTCTTTTTTAGAAAAAGCAGTTTATTTGTTTTTAATGATATGCATGCTTCTCTTCTGCAAATAGATGCTAATACTTTGTAGATAGCCTTGATATTATCTCTATTTTGCATTTCATTGTGTAACACTAGTGACTGTAACTCAAGATTAGTGGACTGGGTGGAAAGAAGCTGGCTATTAGGCAAGAGCAAGGGTTGTAGTTACCCATGACTAGCTTTAGCTATGTATACTATTCTGCAGCTTTACAACTTAGCACCTCCACCTTTTTTTCACTGGTATTTCATATAACACATCAACTAGGCAGTTAAGCTCCAGATTTTTGAGGTGACATCATACTTTCCTAGGGTTCCCTTGATGGCTCAGTAGTAAAGAATCTGCCTGTCAATGCATCTCCTCTGTTGGATGTAGATTGGAGATATGGGTTGGACCCCTGGGTTGGGAAGACCCCTTGGAGCAGTAAATGGCAGCTCACTCCAGTATTCTTGCCTGGAAAATTCCATGGATAGAGGAACCTTGTGGGCTACAGTCCATTGGGTTGCAGAATCGGACAAGACTGAGCGATTGAGCATGCATGCATTCATGCCTGCTTTGCTAGATTTCTCAGACAGCCTGTTTGGGGCACTATATGTCCATGTACATATATGTTCACATTTGAATTGCACATCCAGAGTCAATCCAGTTGATTTTCCCACTGTATTCTATGATAAGAAATAGAGGTGTTAGTTCTATATTTGGCTGCAAACTATGGAGCTCTGACTTCAGATAGCTTGGGCCAAAAAGTGGAATTTGTTGCAAAGCTACTGGGTATCTCAGGAAACCACAGGGAAGGGAGGGTTGAATAGATGAATCCTGACTCCATGCCTTTTCCAGCTTCTCTTTGAGCCTCTGCCTCACTCCCCTCTCCTTCAGATCTGCTCTCTCTGTCTCTGTTCACATGGCTTCACAGGTGAAAGAGAGGGCACTTTTGTCTCTAAACGCTGAGAGAGGTCTCAGTTGCTAATTTATAACCTCCTTGTCTGAATCTTTGGTTGCAAGCTACAAAGATGCCATTGCATCACAGACACTTCTGTAAACAGAAGAGGGAACCTGTAGACCTTAAGAAAGAGTCCTGGATTCCCAGATGGTCAGACTTCAACACTGAGACAGAAACTAGAACTAGGTCAGTTCTAGGAAGTATGATTCCGTTGGTCTTTTCCCTTTACCAGAACTCAGAAGCTCTCTCCCAGAGCTGCCTTTTGTACCTGTCCATGGTGGCCACATCACCACTGGGCAGCCTCAGGGAGAACACACCCTCCCCTGGGCACCCAGCCCCTCTACGTGCTTCTCAGCTCTGCTCCTTGTAAGGACTTTTTAAGCTTCCTTCCTGTGGCCCCTCTAGAATTTCTGTATAGGTGGTACCTAGGAGCAGCAACCAGGCTTGAAGAGGATCCTTAAAATGGTAATTTAAATTTTTTTTTAAAAATGTGTTATTTAAAATATTATTTTTTAAAAAGTCCATTTTAAGAAATTGAGATGGGTAAATGAGCTCTCAAAATGGTAGATTATGGGATGGGAGTGAGGCTGGCTTCCCACACCAGCTGTCAGATCCAGAAATGTCCAGATTTCTGAAAGAGACAAGTCTGACTGGAGCAGAAAGGCCTGAGGCCAGGCTGCCCCCTTTGTGTGCGCGGAGCTTCTCCTTTGCCCTCAGGTCCCCTGCTGTCCCCATGTGATCAGGGAGTCCAGGAAGGTGATCATGTGGCAGGGCTCATGGAAATCTGCACAGAAGGCACTGCCTGAACCACAGCATCCCCACCCCCACAGGGTTCCTCTGGCCAAATCAGAGGGAAGTGACCCCCAGGAGAACCAAGTCACCATCTTAGTCCTGGCTCTGTGATGTGGAAGGTCAGCAATATCAGGCAAGTTATTTTCTGTCTCTGAACTCACCTTTCTTGTCTTTAAAGTGAGAATACAGAGCAGAGAGCTACACCTTAAGGAAGAAATAAGGAACTACCATGAGATGGGTATTATAGAGTCAAGTCTTATAGGCACGGGTGGGTGGCCCACAAACAGGGGAATAATTACAATTCAGAGGGTCTCCTCAAGGGGCAAAGGGTCCAAGTCCCACACTGGGATCCACAGCACTCGGGTCCTGCAACTAGCAGCCTGCACCTACCAACAAGTGGCCAGAAGCCTCTGCACAACACAGGGCCTGGAAACCAGTCAGAGGCCAGGCACATCTGCCAGAGCACCCAGAGTAGCCAAGCTACCAGAAGAACAGGAAGAATGCAGCTCACAGAGGGATCACGTAGCTCTGGTGATCGGAGTGGAGAGACATGTGAGACACCTTCTACAGAAGGCCATTTCTCCAAGGCCTGGAAGTGTACCAACCTACCAGAAACGTAGGGCTTCCCAGGTGGTGCAGTGGTAGAGGATTCGCTTCCCAAGGCAGGGGAATGCAGGAGGTGTAGGACACCCAGGCTCAATCCCTGGCTTGGGAAGTACCCCTGAAGGAGAAAGTGGCAACCGTTCCAGTTTTCCTGCTGGGAAAATCCCATGGATAGAGAAGCTTGGAGAGCTACAGTTCATGGGGTTGCAAGAGTCAGACACAACTGAGTGACTGAGCATACACACACACACACACACACACACACACACACCAGATACATGTAAATATAAATAACAAATTAGTCAAAATGAGGTCACAGAGGAATATCTTCCAAACAAAGAAATAAGATGAAACCCCAGGAAAACTAAGTGAAATGGCGATAAACAATCAACACAATAAAGAGTTCAAGGTAATGATGATCGTAGTGTTTAAAGAACCTGGAAGAAAAACGAAGGAACAGATTGAGAAGTTATAAGTCTTTAAGAAAGAGTCAGAAAATATAAAGAACAACCAAGCTATAACTGAAATGAGAAATACACTGGAAAGAGTCAACAATAGATTAGATAACACAGTAGAATGGAAATCACTGAAACGGAATAGAAGGAAGAACCAAAAAATGAGGACAGTTTATGATACCTCTGGGACAACATCAAGCAAACTAATATCATATTCTAGGGTCCCAGAACAGAAAGTGACAGAGAACATATTTCAAGACATAATAGCTGAAAACTTCCCTATCCTGGGAAAGGAAAAACATCTAGGTCCAGGAAACAAAGAGAGTCCCAAACAAAATTAACCAACAGAGGAACACACCAAGACACATTGCACTTAAAATGACCATAATTAAAGATAAAAAGAGACTATTAAAAACATTGAGAAAAGCAACAAGTTAAGTACAAAGGAACTCCCACAAGGTTATCAGCTGATTTTTCAGCAGCAACTCTGCAGGCCAGTAGGGAGTGGCACAATGTATTTAAAGCAATGAAAGGGAAAAGCCTACAACCAAGGATATTCAACTTAGCAAGGCTCTTGTTGATTTGACAGAAAAATTAAAAAGTTCACAGACAAGCAAAAGCTGAAAGAATTCAGCGTCATCAAACAAGCTTTACAGCAAATGCTGAAGGAACTTCTCCAAGTGAAAAAGAAAGAGCTGCAACTAGAATCTTGAAAATTATGAAAGGAAAAGCTCATTGGTAAAGTCAAATATACAATAAAGTTAACAAATCACCCACACATAAAGCTAGGAAGAAGGTTAAAAGCCAAAAATCATCTATAGCCACAGTAAGTAGTTAAGGGGTATGCAGAAAAGATGTAAAACATGATATAAAAAACTGTAAACATGGCAGAGGGGAGTGAAAATGCAGGGTTAAAATATGTTTGCATTTAAGAGATTAGCAACATAAAATAGTATATGGAATATATTAAATAATTATGTAATATCTTTGTGCGGGGACAAATGGTAACTAAATGTATTGTGGTGGTCATTTTGAAATGTATAGAAATGTCTATACACAATGTTGTATACTGGGGACTAATAAGGTTTTGTAGGTCAGTTATATCTCAAAAAGTAGCAAACAAGCAAAAATACTCATTAAAAAAGAGATCAGATTTGTTATTAGAGGTGGAGGGTTGGGGAGGGGCAATTGGCTGAATGAGTCAAAAAGTACAGACTTTTAATTATAAGATAAACAATTACTGGGGATATAATGTACAATGTGATAAGTATATAATGATGCTGTGTCTTATATATGACAGTTGTTAAGAGAGTAAATCCTAAGGGTCTCTTCCCAAGGAAAAATTATATTTTTCTTTTCTTTTGTATCTTTATGAGATAATGGGTGTTCGCTAAACTTACCGTGAGCATCATTTCATGGTGTGTGTAAGTCAAATCATTGTGCTGTATGCCTTGAACTTATCCAGTGCTCTGTGTCAATTATATCACATTAAAACTGGGGAAAAAACTGGGGATATCAACCTTTATCAAGTACTATGTGCTGTGCTGTGTCACTCAGTCATGCCTGACTGTGACTCATGGATTATAGCCTCCTAAGATGCTCTGTCCATGGGGATTCTCCAGGCAAGAATATTGGAGTGGGCTGCCATACCCTCTTCCAGGGAATTTTCCCAACCCAGGGATCAAACCCAGGTCTCCCACATTGCAGACAGATTCTCTACCATCTATGCATCAGTGAAGTCCAAGAATACTGGAGTGGGTAGCCTATTTCTTCTCCAGGGGATCTTCCCTTCCCAGGGATTGAACTGGGATTTCCTGAATTGCAGGCGGATTCTTTACTAGCTGAGGCACCAGGGAAGCCCATTGAGAAGTATAGTGACTCAAATAAGAAAGCAGATATAGAGGTGTTGTGATTGGCAAAGCCCTGTAAGCATAAGAGGTTAATGTTTGTAAGACTTGGGTAATATTGATAATTAAAAAACCAATACTTCCTGAATGCTTCTGCTCTAAAAGCTTTATGCATATTATTTTAATTAATCATCATAATTACTCTATGGGAGTGCAAACTATTATTTTCCTATTTTCTGATGACAAATCTAATATATGAAGGGATTATATAACTTGTTCAAGGCTGTACAACCAATAAGTAAAGTTAAGATTTAAACCCAGATAGTCTGGCTCTAAACCAGTACCCTGTTCTACCTGTCTCCAAGCTGCAGTAAAGCTTCAAGAGAATGTGTGCTCAGTTGTGTCTGGTTCTTTGGAGCCCTGTGGACTGTAGTCCACAACGCTCCTCTGTTCACAGAATTTTGTAGGCAAGCATGCTGGAGTTGCCATTTCCCACTCTAGGGGATTTCCCTGACCCAGGGACTGAACTCACATTTCTTGCACCTTCTGCATTGCAGGCAGATTCTTTACCACTCCACCACCTAGGAAGCCCCTTCATGAAAATAAGCAATACAAAAAGTCTAAGTTCATCCACAGGGTAGGAAAATCAGCCTTCTGCACTGTGAGAGCTGTGAAACATAGAACCTAAGGACCTGATCTGGCCAACATTTTGCTCCTTTTTGCTTTAAAAGATTGCCTTCATTGATGTTCTTTCTGTTTCCACATTTCCATCAGGGAGTCTTTATCCTCTGAGAACTACTAGGAGGCATTAGAGAACTCTGCTGGATATATTCCTGGATTAAAGAGGTACTGGGCCAACAAATTGAATCTTTTGATCTTTTGTAAGGAAAATACCTTTATAATCATCAACTCTTTTTGTCAAGAAATTCAGTTCCTTTCAAACATATGCCAATGCAAATAATTACAGTTGGTTTTTCTGAATCCCACAGTTTTATTATTTTCCTAGCTAATATATTGATGTATACACACAGATTTTCTGAAAATAACTGAAAAATTCTATTACTCAAAAGTGTTCCTATTATAATTTTGCAGCTTTTTAAAAATTAAAAATTTGATGGGTTAGTTGTATCTTTTTTTCTTTTTACTTGGACTTATTTTAGGTTTTAAAATTTAACATGCATTTGATATTAATAAATAAGTGGCTATTTTTTAAATTATAAGGTCTAAATACTTCACATGATTCTCACAGTCTGTGAACATATTGTACCAAAAATGGAAGAAGAAATAGCCATAATAACTAATCATTAATACTGTGATTGTGTAATAGCTAACAACCATCAAGAATTTACTATGTTTTAGGCATTGTTTTATGTGTGTGTAATCCATTTAATCTCTAGAAGCTATAGCACTGGTGTAGCAGAGTTTACCGGATTTCCCTTCAGTTTCTCTCCTGTAATGACATAGTAATTGAAGTTTTCTCAAAGCATATGGCATCCTTTGAAAGTAGATGTGACCATTCACCAGATTCTGGTCAAGGGGATGTGAAGGGAAGTGATGCAGGGGGATTTCTGGGTCATGCTTTTAAAGGAAATAAAGGCAAGCTCCTCTTTTTTTACCCTTGCAGGCTAGGGTGTGGACATCATGGTGTGAGATTGGGTGGTCATCATGGTGCATGGTATAGAGACCGCAGTTTGAGAAGAGTGGAAGAGCAAACAGGAACCTAATCCCACAGAGCATGACACCCACTTATCAATCCCGCACCCTTCCACCAGAGAGAAACAAAATTCCATTTCATTTAAGGTACTTCTATTTTTGCTCGTACTTATTCAGCCAAAATAAGAGGCTGACAGAGGATGAGATCGTTGGATGGCATCACTGACTTGATGGACGAGTTTGAGTAAGCTCTGGGAGTTGGTGATGGATAGGGAAGCCTGCCATGCTGTAGTCCATGGGGTCGCAAAGAGTCGGACACAGCTGAGTGACTGAACTGAACTGATTCAGCCAAATATACTAACTGATGCAGATGGTACCTCATTTTGAAACTAGGTAGCTGAGGCACACAGAGTTTAAGTGATGGGGTGACAGAGCCAGGATCTGACTCAGTCTTCGCTCCAGAACCTTCCTTCTCTTTTAACCACAGCCCTCTGCTGCCTCTAACAAAGCATCACACACATTTATAGTCAGTTTTTGAACATGAGATTTTTCTGCCAGTTGTGATAGAGGATTGGAGGTCAAGGAATTTTTCTTTGCCCTTTTCACTTTGGAGCAGGTGAGGGTTAGGGTTGAAATCTATCTGGATGTGGCTAGACCCAGGGAGGAAGGGACAATAGGCTGACCTCAGAGAGAAGGGAAAGTGTGGCATCAAGATGGGGGAAGAAGATTGGAATGGGGAGAAAATGGCATGGAGAAAGGAGCCTGATGAAAGAAGGCTGAACCCTGACATGGTGAGTAAATACGTGTGGTGAAGAGGAAGGACATAAAAATGATATTCTCATACCTGTGGCTCCTCTGACTCTATGTCAGGTGAGTCAGGATTGACTGGCATCTTTATAGCTGGACCTATGAGCTCCAGGTTGTCTGTAACACAACAAAAATGATCTTCTCAAAGTCTTAAAATAGCATAAAATACTTCCAAACTTGAGTTTTAGTGTGATCCTCTCCTCAGGAATCTCTTCAGCTTTAATGTCTCCTTGGCTGCCTGGACACGACTGAGAAGAACGTTTACTAGAGCAACATTTAAAGCTACTGTTTGACTCTCCTGTTCATTCTGGCTACCCCACGTGCTAGTGTTTAGACTACAGGGGCAAGAGAGCTCTTGGAATTAGTAAGGTATGATGCCTAACATTAGAAGATTCTGAAAGTATCTCAGATTGACCTCTGGCTTTCTATACAGTTTGGCCTAACCCATCTCAGAACAGAAATTCTTCTACTGTGTGAGTTTTAAACATGTTTCTTCACTTGTCTAGATTTTGTTTTATCCAAGTGTGAATGGAAAGTTGGACTGAGTATGGAACCTATACACAGGAATAGCTATCTCTGCTCTGCCCCTTCCCCCTTTTAATTAAACTTTTTTATTTTGTATTGAAGTATGGCCAGTTAACAATGCTGTAATAATTTTTAGGTGGACAGCAAAGGGACTCAGCCATACATATACATGAATCCATTCTCTCCCAAACTCTCTTCCCATCCAGACTTCCACATAACATTGAGCAGAGCTCCTTGGTAGCTTCCAAAAACACTGAAAAAGAAGTCATAGAGTATGTACTTTCTTGGATGTTTCCTTCATTCTTTATTCCCCAGTTCCTTAGACAGTTGTTAGTTTTATGCATTCATGCCTTTGCCTAAGAAATCATAAAATAAGAAATATCTTGTTAAGGAAAGATGACTTGTGTTTGCTTATACCATGACTAAGGCACAAAGACAGTGCAAAGATGCAGCTGGCTCCATATCTCTGCTATCCAGGCAGGCCTTCTCATTGAAAGAAGAATTTCCTAACTTTTAACTTTTCCTAACTTCCTAACTTTTAACTTTAACTCCTCTTCTGAACATTGCTCCAGAAGAGGAGTGGTCCTGGCCTTCACTAACAAGAAATTGAAATATTTAATACAATTTAGAATACGTTTGATGAAAATCACAATCCAAGATGGTGCTTTGTGCAAGCAAATTGCTTTCACAGTGTAAGGCCCCCTGCCCAATGTGGGTGAGGCACATGAATAAAATATGCTCCCTGCTCAGAAGGGTTCGATAATCCATGGGAGAAAACAGACACATGCATAAATAATTCTAACTCAAGAGAGGCCATGATATGTGATTTACTTAAGGTACAAAGGGATGCTAGGAAGGGGAGAAGTTGAGGGCTGCAAATGAAGGTTTCTTAGAAAAAGTGAGACATCGTCAGGCCTATTGCTAGTGGCAAATATATTTTTTTTTGCCCACTTCACATAGATTATTTCTTATGTCTTTTAATTCTCACAATAACCCAATGAGCAAGTCGAATATGAACAAAAACCTGGAACACTCAGGAAATTCATTGGGTTTGGAGGTACATAGAGAAAAACTGCATGGAATTGCCCATATGAGAAGCATCTGGACCTTTGATCACTGCCAGCAGCTGGAGAGTATGCCCAATGGCTTTGGATCTGAGCTCATAACGTGGATTTTTTGCATGCCTCACAGCCTGTCTATTAAGTCTGACCATCCCTAACATGCTTTCCAGATTTGGAAACAATCCACCTCAGGACTTTGGTGTAATCTGGTGACCAAAAATAGAAGAGCAGAGACTTCACCTTCTTGTGTTGAGTCATATGAAATTGTCATCTTTGTGGGAGTAGTGACAGTTTCAGATATCTCAGCATAACTGTTCATAGACACACCGGGCAACCGCTCCCGGGCATCTGATCTCTGTGGGGCACAATGCTAGTATTTCATGGCTGATTATTTTCATCTCATATTGGCCAGTTTTAAAAAATCTGAACAGGTTATCATGGGAAACTCAGAAGATGCGCTGGCATACAGAGCCCTGGAGGCAGGGATTAGGCGGGGTCTAGGTGAGATTTCAGTGTGGGGGTTCTCCCCAACCAGAGCTGGGCTTCTCCAGGGCAGAGACTGCAGCTTGTGCAAATGTCTTCTGAGGACAGAGTAGATGCCCCCTAGAGAGTTTACTGAGTGAGAGAGAAGATAGGAGGAAAGAGGACAGGAAGACCATGAGAATCATCCAGCTGCAAGACCACCAGAACTTGTACTTGAATGAGGGGAGACAGGTAGCATGAAACTAAGCCAAGGTGTTTTTGATGCTTCAAGGGGAAGAAGGAAGCATACGGGTAGAGAGGAAGAACCATCAGACAAGGCCTGTGGTCTGCCTTCCACTTGTGATTTCTGACAACATCCTCCATGGCTGATACATGTGATGGAGAGAGGGTAGAATCTTGAAGTGTTAACATTAAACAAAGACTGAGGACATGGGGAGCCCTGACTGCTGATTGCCTTCTCCCTACATGCCTTTTCCAAGCCCACCAAGACCCTGGGCATCTCCCTCACTCCCCTCTGACCCAGCCTGTCTGGAAGCACCTTTTGTCTTCCTATTGAGGTCTGCATGGCAAGGGCAGCCCTGCCTAAGAACATGATACTTTAAAAATCCAGCAAGGAGATAGCACTGGGGAAGAAGCCAATGCAGTGTATCGCAAAGTTTGTTCTTTCCAGAGGACATTAACAAGTGTAAAACATTTTGAAAATAATTTTATATACAAATACATTTAGGAAATGAGGTAAAGTCTAAAATGAATTTTTTCTTTCCCCTGACATGTTTTGCCTCTCTCAGATATTTGTAAAGTACATTGTGAATCTCTAAAATAGGATGAGGATATGAAATGTTGCCTAAACTTACTTTACCAATACTTTTTTTTTCCTTAAACATTTTGTGGGCATAGTGTTTTATGCCACTCACTTTAAGAAAAGTTGATATTAACTTTGCTTATATGATATATTTTTTAGCCTTCTATTTTTGTGCAGTTCCCTTATTGTTGGGCTTCCCTGGTGGTTCATATGGTAAAGAATGAGTCTGCAGTGCAGGAGAGCCCAACTGGATCCCTTGGTTGGGAAGATCCTCTAGAAAAGGGAATGGCTACCCACTCCTTGTATTTTTACCTGGAGAATTCCATGGACAGAGGAATTGGCTACTGTCCATGGGGTCACATAGAGTCAGACATGAATGAGCGAGTAATGCTTTCACTTATTGTTGACTCATTTTTCATAATAACTTGGTAATTAAGGCAGAAATCCACTAAAAACTTATAACCAGGTATTCAGTATAATTATAAAAATAACTGTAAAAATCTAACTCTAGGGAAAAATGTAAAATGAATTATTCCATGTTATCAACAGTGATCTTTTAGCATAGAGCAAATTAGTAATTTTTTATTTATTTCTTTCCTAAATACTATTTAAGGATATATTGTTAATGGAAATAGAAAAAACTAAAAGGAAGATATTTTAAAAGTTAAAAGGAAGAGTGATATAGGAGAGTGAAATCATAAAGTGAGACTCAAATTTTTGAAGAAGTTTGTCTTATGTAGGTTTCTTTCATTTCATTTTTTTATGACTGAATATATTGCAGTTCTTACCTTGATCCTCGAGACTGCATATTGGGGTTATTAACAGTGACTGTCTGGTGGTGGAAAAGACCTGGGATTTGGAGATTTAAAGAATTTAGCTTTTAAGCCTAGTTCTCCTGTTTAAAAAAACAAAGATTTGGTAAGAAGCAGTTATGTGCATGGCACTGTCTCTTCACCTTGATAAGAAAAAAGTCTGATGTTTTATACTTTTTGTGAAAATATATTCTCATTACAAAAACTATCCATATTCATTGAAGAAACTTAGGAAACACGAAGAATAAGTCATAGAGCTGTAAACATCACTGATGTCTGTCCACCTGAAATGTCCCCATTGCTGGTCTGTATCTATTCCACTGTCCACCTAACAATATCCACATTTTCGGTCTCCATCACTAGTCTGTATATATTACACCATCAGAAAGGTGAAAGCAGGATTTTATTCTTTTGCGTGTTCCTACAAGGAAATCCAACCAGTCAATCCTAAAGGAGATCAGTCCTGGGTGTTCATTGGAAGGACTGATGTTGAAGCTGAAGCTCCAATACTTTGGCCACCTGATGCAGAGAGCTGACTCATTTGAAAAGACCCTGATGCTGGGAAATATTGAGGGCAGGAGGAGAAGGGGACAACAAAGGATGAGATGGTTAGATGGCATCACCGACTCAATGAATGTGGGTTTGGGTAGACTCTGGGAGTTGGTGATAGACAGGGAGGCCTGGTGTGCTACGGTTCATGGGGTTGCAAAAAGTCGGACATGACTGAGTGACTGAACTGAACTGAACCAGATGAGGAGACACTTAATAAATTTGCTCAATGAACATGAAAGCATGTTTTCCTTACTCTCTACTTCAGACTTCTCTTTTCCTCTTATTCAGACTTATGCATATTCTGTGCCTTAAAAGCATGGGGGTAGAAACAAGCACAGGCTTGCAGCTTTCCTCCTGTATTTGCTCTATCTGGGGTTAGTGTCTAAAGCTTTAAAACTGTGTAACTACAAGAAGATGGGGCATGCCAGTGAAAAAAGGCTGTTGATTTGGTGTGGCCCAGTGCCCTAGCAATTCAGCTAGTTAGCAGAATAATCATGACACAAAATGCTGAAATATCAATATAATCAGGGAGCAAGGGTGTAAATGGGGTGTGACCAGAGGTGAATGCACACGCATAGAAGATAGAGGGCCAGGGTGAGACACTGGAAAAAGAGCTTTCCCTCCCACTAAAGAAAAGTTTGCAGAAGGGTCCAGTGCCTGCCCATCCTTGGGGTTTCCAGGAGGTATGTGATTCTAAGGAACTTCCTTCTCCTCTCCAGTACAGCGAAGGGCTCTGCCCTCCTATCTGTGGTCCAATGTAGCAAGCTGTGCTCAAGCAGGGATGTCTTCCCAGGTTTCCTGGAGCAGAAAAGGCATAGAAGATGCTACCTCTTCTGTCTTGTCTTCAAACACTCAAGTTCCCCAGGAACTCTCTCCTCCTGTGTCCTCTTCTGCTCCTAGCCCACCTTCTGGACTTTGCCAAGTACTTCGTCTACTCAGGCTTCTATAATGGAAACACCATAGACTGGGCAGCTTAAACAACAAAGGTCTAGTTCTCACAGCTCTGGAGTATGGGAAGGTGGAGGTGTCAGCATGGTCAGGTTTTGGTGAGTCAACCTCCTGATGCATAGAGGCCCTTCTTTTCTTATAACCTCACATGAGGCGAGGAAGGGCAGTAGGGCCTCTTTAATACTAGCACTAATCCCACTCACAATGACTCCACCCTCATGACCTAATCACCTCCCAAAGCTCCCACCTCCTAACACCATCACATTGGGGTTTAGCTCTGAATTTGAAGGGACACAGTATTTAATCCACAGTATCTACTAGCTATGACCAACCTAGACTGCATATTAATAAGCAGAGACATTACTTTGTAAACAAAGATCCATCTAGTCAAAGCTATGATTTTTCCAGTAGTCATGTATAGACATGAGAGCTGGACCATAAAGAAAGCTGAGTGCCAAAAAATTGATGCTTTTGAACTGTGTGTTGGAGTGTTGGAGAAGACTCTTGAGAGTCCCTTGGACTGCTAGGAGACCAAACCAGTCCATCCTAAAGGAAATCAGTCCTGAATATTCATTGAAAGGACTGATGCTGAAACTGAAGCCCCAATACTTTGGCCACCTAATGCAAAGAACAGACTCACTGGAAAATACCTGAAGGCAGGAGGAGAAGGGGATGACAGAGGATGAGATGGTTGGATAACATCACCGACTCGATGGACATGAGTTTGAGCAAGCTCCAGGAGTTGGTGATGGACAGGGAAGCCTGGTGTGCTGCAGTCCATGGGCTCACAAAGAGTTGGATATGACTGATCTACTAGCTCATTCTGTGACCTGAGGTAGAGAGTAGCAGGAGTAACTTCAGTGGATTTTCTATCCCTCAGCAAGGACTGGAGAACTTCCAGGGTGGGCACCCAACCCAAAGAAGCAGGACCTCTCAAAACATGAGTTCATGTGGTGATCCTAGGAATTTGGTGGTCTCCTGGGACACCTGTATAGTTCCCTCCAGGCTGACTGGTCATCAGAATCCACCCTCTAGTCTTTATCACTTGAGCTTGAAGCTCCAATGTGTGTTAAATCCTACAGGCTCCTGGGGACGACTGGTACTTTCAAGGTGTCATCAGTCAAAATTCACCCACTTCCTCACCAGGACTGACTGTCTGTTGTCAACTAAAAAAATAGTCACAACCTTATAGTTGAGAGGAGGAGCTACTCCATGTCCGAAATCAGAAGCAGCGGCTGCACTTTGCTGGAGCAGCCATGAAGAAATACCACACATCCAAGGTGAGAGAAAACCAAGATGAGAGAGGGCATCAGAGGGCAGACAGACTGAAACCACAATCACAGACAACTGGCCAATCAGATCACACTGACTACAGCCTTGTCTAACTCAACGAAACTCAGCCATGCCGTGTGGGGCCACCCAAGATGAACAGGTCATGGTGGAGAGGTCTGACAGAATGTGGTCCACTGGAGAAGGGGATGGCAAACCACTTCAGTATTCTTACCTTGAGAACCCCATGAACAGCATGAAAAGGCCAAAAGATAGGACACTGAAAGATGAACTCCCCAGGTCAGTAGATGCCCAATATGCTACTGGAGATCAGTGGAGAAATAACTCCAGAAAGAATGAAGGGATGGAGCCAAAGCAAAAACAGTACCCAATTGTAGATGGGACTGGTGATAGAAGCAAGATCCGATGCTGTAAAGAGCAATATTGCATAGGAACCTGGAATGTCAGGTCCGTGAATCAAGGCAAATTGGAAGTGGTCAAACAGGAGATGACAAGAGTGAACACTGACATTCTAGGAATCAGGGAACTAAGATGGACTGGAATGGATGAATTTAACTCAGATGACCATTATATCTACTACTGTGGGCAGGAATCTCTTAGAAGAAATGGAGTAGCCCCATCATGGTCAACAAGAGTCTGAAATGCAGTACTTGGATGCAACCTCAAAAACGACAGAATGATCTCTGTTCGTTTCCAAGGCAAACCATTCAATATCACATAATCCAAGGCTATGCCCCAACCAGTAATGCTGAAGAAGCTGAAGTTGAATGGTTCTATGAAGACCTACAAGACCTTCTAGAACTAACACCCAAAAAAGATGTCCTTTTCATTATAGGGGACTGGAATGCAAAAGTAGGAAGTCAAGAAACACCTGGAGTAACAGGCAAATTTGGCTTTGGAGTACAGAATGAAGCAAGGCAAAGGCTAATAGAGTTTTGCCAAGAGAATGCACTGGTCATAGCAAACACCTTCTTCCAACAACACAAGAAAAGACTCTACACATGGACATACCAGATGGTTGACACCAATATCAGATTGCTTATACTCTTTGCAGCCAAAGATGGAGAAACTCTATACATTCAACAAAAACAAGACCAGGAGCTGACTGTGGCTCAGATCATGAACTCTTTATTGCCAAATTCAGACTGAAGATGAAGAAAGTGGAGAAAACCACTAGACCATTCAGGTATGACCTAAATCAAATCACTTATGACTATACAGTGGAAGTGAGAAATAGATTTAAGGGACTAGATCTGATAGACAGAGTGCCTGATGAACTATGGAAGGAGGTTCATGACATTGTACAGGAGAGAGGAATCAAGACCATCTCCAAGAAAAAGAAACACAAAAAAGCAAAATGGCTGTCTGAGGAGGCCTTACAAATAACTGTGAAGAGAAAGGAAGCAAAAAGCTAAGGAGAAAGGAAAGATATAAGCATCTGAATGCAGAATTCCAAAGAATAGCACAGAGGGATAAGAAAGCCTTCCTCAGCTATCAGTGCAAAGAAATAGAGGAAAACAATAGAATGGGACGGACTAGAGATCTCTTCAAGAAAATTAGAGATACCATTGGAACATTTCATGCAAAGATGGGCTCAATAAAGGACAGAAATGGTAGGGACCTAATAGAAGCAGAAGATATTAAGAAGAGGTGGCAAGAATACACAGAATAACTGTACAAAAAAAATCTTCATGACCCAGACAATCACGATGGTGTGATCATTCACCTAGAGCCAGACATCGTGGAATGTAAAGTCAAGTGGGCCTTCAGAAGCATCACTACGAATAAAGCTAGTGGAGGTGATGGAATTCCAGTTGAGCTATTTCAAATCCTGAAAGATGATGCTGTGAAAGTGTTGCACTCAATATGCCAGCAAATTTGGAAAACTCAGCATTGGCCACAGGACTGGAAAATGTCAGTTTTCATTCCAGTCCCAAAGAAAGGCAATGCCAAAGAATGCTCAAACTACCGCACAATTGCACTCATCTCACACATTATATTAAAGGTAATGCTCAAAATTCTCCAAGCCAGGCTTCAGCAATACGTGAACTGTGAACTTCCAGATGTTCAAGCTGGTTTTAGAAAAGGCAGAAGAACCAGTGATCAAATTGCCAACATCCACTGGATCATGGAAAACACAAGAGAGTTCCAGAGAAACATCTATTTCTGCTATATTGACTATGCCAAAGCCTTTGACTGTGTGATCACAATAAACTGTGGAAAATTCTGAAAGAGATGGGAATACCAGACCACCGGACCTGCCTCTTGAGAAACCTATATGCAGGTCAGGAAGCAACATTTAGAACTGGACATGGAACAACAGACTGGTTCCAAATAGGAAAAGGAGTACATCAAGACTGTATATTGTCACCCTACTTTTTAACTCATATGCAGAGTACATCATGAGAAATGCTGGGCTGGAGGAAGCACAAGCTGGAATCAAAATTGCCGGGAGAAATATCAATAACTTCAGATATAGAGATGACACCACTCTTATGGCAGAAAGTGAAGAAGAACTAAAAAGCCTCTTGATGAAAGTGAAAGAAGAGAATGAAAAAGCTGGCTTAAAGCTCAACATTCAGAAAACGAAGATCATGGCATCCAATCCCATCACTTCATAGCAAATAGATTGGGAAACAGTGTCAGACTTAATTTTTGGGGGCTCCAAAATCACTACAGATGGTGATTGCAGCCATGAAATTAAAAGATGCTTACTCCTTGAAAGGTAAGTTATGACCAACCTAGACAGCATGTTTAAAAGCAGAGACATTACTTTGCCAACAAAGGTCCATCTAGTCAAGGCTGTTTTTTCCAGTAGTCATGTATGGATGCGAGAGTTGGACTGTGAAGAAAGCTGAGCACTGAAGTATTGATGCTTTTGAACTGTGGTGTTGGAAAAGACTCTTGAGAGTCCCTTGGACTGCAAGGAGATCCAACCAGTCCATTCTGAAGGAGATCTGTCCTGGGTGTTCATTGGAAGGACTGATGCTGAAGCTGAAACTCCAGTACTTTGGCCACCTGATCCGAAGAGCTGACTTGCTGGAAAAGACTCTGATGCTGGGAAATATTGAGGGAAGGAGGAGAAGGGGATGACAGAGGATGAGATGTTTGAATGGCATTGCCGACTTAATGGACTTGAGTTTGAGTGAACTCCACGAGCTGGTGATGGACAGGGAGGCCTAGTGTGCTGTGGTTCATGGGGTTGCAAAGAGTTGGACACGACTGAGCAACTGAACTGAACTGAACTAATAGTTGAGAGTTATGTTTATTCAGTGGTGATTTTTAGAATTTCAAGCCCAATAGACCGCATCTCAGGTAGACCTGAGATATTGCTCCAAGGAGGCATGGTAGGGAGTCATGTTGTATAGAAGTTTGTAACAAAGGGCGGCAGGCAGCCTGAATATCAGAGATATTGTTAATTAAGGGAAACCAGATATCTCAAGTTAAAGGAATTTAGCATTCTTCTATGTAAGGAAAGATGCAAGTTTTGGGCTTAGGGAAATCATTCCTTTCATATGCGTCTCAGCTACCTGGTGCCAGCAGCATCCTGTATTTTCACACCCGCCCCCCCCGCACCTCCACCTCACCCCCTGACTCAGAAATTCACATTTGGAAGGCCAGAAACACTGATGCCTGTGACATCCTTGTTTACAGATGTGGCTGGAGATATTCCACTTCATACTCTAATGAGGAAAGGCCAGATGCTGATGTCCAGAGATGCAGAGATGAAACAGAGCAGGGGTGGAGGGTCAACCCTCTTTGCAGACATCACAAGCATAATTCCTGTCAGTTATCAGCACTTGTTCAGATTTTGTGGCTCTGTGGACTCAAGCAACCTAGTAGCTGGGTTTTCCTGAAGGCCAGAAGGCAAGACCAACCAGATGAGCAGAATGAAATAATGGTGTCAAGTGGGTCTTTCTGGGCAATTTTCTAGATTTTGCTGGGTTTTCACAATGAGCTGTATGCCTTCTGCCTCTTCCCTCAAGTTTCCTGGTGACACTGAAACATATATCACACTTTTGTGAGGCCAGGCTCAGTCTTAATCTGTGGCCAAGGACAGAGAGATGCTTCCTCTTGGCAAAGGCTTCTTCTTGGTCTTAAAACTGTATGTTTTTCTCTACAGCAGTTTTCAAATAGTATTGAAATTGTTGATTTGGCATGAGGGAATGAGGTAGCAATGGGGGGTGATGAGAAAAAATATGTTTCTACTACTACAAATGTTAAAATATTTTAAAAATATTTAAATGCTAAATCTCCTTGACTGACAAATTCTTGGTTCAATTTATCTATTTTTACTAAAATTGAAGGTTTTTCTAAAGACAGAATTCAGAGTACTTTCCAACGTATAGTGTTAGTTTTCTGTATTAATGACCAGTGTTACAGAGTTAAAACATTGTGGGTATCTGAGTTTAAAATCTTCCAACAAGTTTAGGTTTGGGAAAAATCTTTCTGGGGGGAGAAGGATAAGGGAGGGTGGAAACAAAAACTAATTCCCTAAAAATATCTGACAAGAAGCCTGCCTTGTGGGGTTTTAATATTGCTTCTTAAACACAGTAGGCTGCTGAGTATTTTATTATTTTTATTTATTATTATTATTATTTTTTTTTGCTCATTTTTTAAAATTTATTTATTTTTATTTTACTTTACAATTCTGTATTGGTTTTGCCATACATTGACATGAATCCACCACGGGTGTACATGCATTCAGATCCAGTGATTACATAATCTGTTATAACATAGTGAAAGTCATTCAGTCATGTCTGACTCTCTGTGACCCCATGGACTGTAGTCCATGGAATTCTCCAGGCCAGAATACCAGAGTGGGCAGCCTTTCCCTTCTCCAGGGGATCTTCCCAACCCAAGGATCAAACCCAGTCTCCTGCATTGCAGGTGGATTTTTACCAACTTAAGCACATATCAATTTCCAGCTCAAAAGGGATTTTCCAAGTGGGCCATGTATGAAAGCTCTTTCCAAATGAAACACAAAATCTGGTTGTAGTTAATTGTGAAATATTTTAGCTACAGAGAGATTGATTCAGATTGATAAGAGAGATTGATTCAGGTAAATAACTTAACCCATTTTCCATACAGTATCTTTTTCTGAAACAGAAAGCAAAAACAAACAGGTATATGTGACTTAGTTACTTGATTAATCTAGGAGCAAGTCTTACTTGTGCTGGTGATTACATCATATTTGTATAGAACTGGTTGAGAATTAAAGCACTTTTTCTATTAAAATTATAGCTTTCCTTTCATGGAAACTAATCTAGTGCACACCCAATTTGGATGTCTGTAGGCAAGATTTTAATTAGTGGGCTTCCCTGGTGGCTCAGATGGTAAAAGCGTCTGCCTGCGATGTGGGAGATCTGGGTTTGATCCCTGGGTTGGGAAAACCCACTGGAGAAGGCAGTGGCAACCCACTCCAGTGTACTTGCCTGGAGAATTCCAGGGACGAGGGAGCCTGGTGGGTTGCCGTCTATGGGGTCACATGGAGTCGGACATGACTGAAGCAACTTAGCAGCAGCAGAGTCAAATTCCTGGCAGAAAGAGCTAGGGTCCTAAAATACATTAGTAAAGTTACTTAGATTTCATTTATAACAAGCATCACAAGGTTTATAGGAATTATGTAAATTATTTGCTATCAGGAAATTTGCTAATTTCCAAAGAAAGAAGACAGGCTTGACCTGAGTACCTGGAAGATTGGTGTGGCTGCTGCTTTGAATTCCAGAAATACTTTTGCAAAAGATAAAGGGCTTTCAGAAAGATTCTCCATTCCCATCCCATCCTGTAGCATCTATTAACTAACAGAATTTTGAGGTAACATTAACTAATTTATAACTTTCAGCCACATTTAATTAATTTTCCACTCCATTTCTGCTTGCAAATGATATCTCACTTGGAATAATGGCTTTGCACTGGTTTGTTTGCTGGATACATCATTCCAGATGGAATAAGAAATGGAAATTTGCAAATGCAAAGAAGCATTATTTAAACACCACCCCCAAATGTGGAGGGGTTTAATTTATTCTGTGGCCTCTAATTGTGCTAATTAAGAATTTTCATAAAAAAATTTAAAACAGTGGTTCCTAACTTGGGGCCTGTAGACTATAGGTCAAACCTTAGACTGCATGAACTCTGCATCTACTGAAATAAGCAGAATTTCAAATGTGTGTGCATATATAATTTTTACTAGATACAGAGTTTTCCACTTTTTGAGATTCCCAGAATTGTTCAAAATTCAAAAAATATTTAAGGAGGGGGGCGGTCCTAAGATGGCGGAGGAATAGGAAGGGAAGACCACTTTCTCCCTCACAAATTCCTCAAAAGATCATTTCAACGCGGAGCAAACCCCACAAAACAACCTCTGAATGCAGGCAGAGGACATCAGGCAACCAGAAAAGCAGATCAGTGTCTTCAAAACTAGGTAGGAAAAAATATAAAAGACGAGAAAAGAGACAAAGGAGGTGGGGAGGGAGCTCCATCCCGGGAAGGGAAGCCCGTCCCGGGAAGGGAATTCTAAGAAGAGAGGTTTCCAAACACAAGGAAACACTCTCCCTGCCGAGTCTAAGGCGAGCCTTGGAAACACAGAGGGCAACATAACAGGAAGGAAAAACGAATAAATAATTAAAACCAACAGATTACGAGCCCAACAGTAACTCCCCCAG
>NW_024070203.1:2477505-2501600 GCF_014754425.2 Oryx dammah | reverse complement strand
GCTGACATTCTATGACCCTTTCTTTCTGATAACCAAAAACCTTATTTTTTCCAAGGGTGTTTTTTTTTTCTTAAACCAGGCACCACCCTCCAGATAAAGTTGCATTTCTATAGGGTGAGGGTGTAGTGAGTTACAATCAAGAAAGGAATTTATTTAACCCAAGGTTAACAGGATTAATCTTAAAGGTTAATACCTATCTCTCCTATATGCTTCAAGGTTAATACTTATTTCTTCTATATGTTAGTTATATTCATTATAAGGGCAGGGAATATGGAGATTTAGCAGCATACATCAGCCCAACAAATGAAAATCCATTTACCAATGTTCCCCTTAAGATCTATTTGGTCTTAAGATAGTGATAAAGTTACATTGTTACATAGCAAGGACACAGTGATTTATAACAAAGTACAGTGATCTATTACAAAAGAGAAAATTCATTAACTCAGAAAGTCTAGTATTGCTAACATCAAAAACTACTATATTTCCTTTTCTATATTCCAAATACATTGATTAATATATTCCCAGGTGCCTAAGGATATGGAGGCCTGGCGGCAATCATTGACTCAACAATGAGAAAAGTCCTATGCTAATTAAGACTAAAAATACTCCAAAACTCTGTGCTGTTTATGGTTGAGAGGTAGTAAACAATCATGTGGCAGGAGTATGGATAATCCTGTCACACAGGCTAGTCTGTCAGCAGAGAGGTTTGACCTGAGACATCCTTGTCCCACCCAGAGCAGGGAATTAGCAGCAATTATTGACACAACAAATGAAAAACCCTTCACCAATATAATTCCTAACCAACCCACTATACTGATAATTTCTAACTCCCCAAAAGAATTGGCCTTTAGTAAGTCTAAAACATCTCATGCCTCTCAGATTGGGAGGCTGTAAACAATCACATGTGGCCGGAGAAACCTATACAGGTGGGCTAGATAACCTTCAGAGGAGTCCGTAAGCTGAAACACTCTTGTCACGCCCAGGAATTTTTATTGCCTTGGAGCTGCACATTTACTCCTTCTCCAATAAAAATGGTTATGGGGGAGAGCCCCCCATAAAGTCAGAGGTGTAGGCAAGAGCATAAAACAGACTCTGGTTTTTGGGTAGATGCTCAGGAACAGGGGGTTTCCTGAGGCTTGATCACGCCTTTGCGTATGCCAAGCCTCCTTCCTCATGACCTTTGCCATGGGCGGAGTTCCTCATGCTGGTCCCCAAAAAAATTCAAATCCAGCTACAGAATAAGGTAAAATATAAGAATAATAAATGTTTTTCTTGGATCTCAGCTGTCAGTGTCTTTTCCCTCTGAATCACAGTCTATCTCACCCCCCTAGGAGGCCCTTCAATACTGGGCTCGAATCTGGATCTTTTGTGGGGGCAGATCTGACTCCAATCTGGTCCTACTCCTGTGTGTTCTTGCCTCTATCATTTACATTTGCCCGTGCTAGTGCATTTTCTTTTGTGGGACCTCTCATTGTCCTTTTATATATTCCATAGATTCAAACATTGCCTAGTTGATTGTGTGGATTTAATCTGCAGCTTGTACCACTGATGGGAAGGTTTTGGCTTCTCTTTTTTGGCCACATTGTGCCTGGGTTTCAACTGTGGTTTTATTTCCACCTCTGTGTATGAGTCATCCCCAGGGGTTTACTTCTCAGGCTGCCTTGGAAGCCTTGGGTCTGCCCTAGGGAAGACTGGTGGGGAGGTGGTATGGCTGCTTGGATTGAAGGGCCCTGGCAGTACTAGGTACTCAACGGAGCTGGCAGCTGGGAATTGGCAGCTAGCAGGGAATATGGTGCCCTTGGGGCCTTTTCTAGCCTCTAGCTGCTCTGACCCAGTGGGGATCATGCATGGGGGGTGATAAGGAGAACTTGGCTCATGGGTACCCTGGCAATGCCAAATACACAGTGGTGCTGGTGGCAATTGTCACAGGAGGTATGGCACTATTAGCTTCTAGCTTCTGGCATTTCTGCCCCAGTGAGGATTTAGCATGGAGGTGGCACAGCTGCTTGGATCATGGGAACTCTGATGGTGCCAAGTGTACAGGGACACCAACTGCCTCAGTCTCAGGAGCTATGATCCTTGCTGTTCAGTCAGCTCAGTTGTGTCCAACTCTTTCTGATCCCACGGACTGCAGCATGTCAGGCTTCCCTGTCCTTTTCCATCTCCCAGAGTTTCTCAAACTGATGTCCATTGAGTCGGTGATGCCGTCTAACTATCTCATCCTCTGTCGTCCCCTTCTCCTTCTGTCCTCAATCTTTCCCAGCATCAGGGTCTTTTCCAATAAGTCAGCTCTTCCCATCAGGTGGCCAAAGTATTAGAGTTTCAGCTTCAGCATCAGTCTTTCCAATGAATATTTAGGACTGATTTCCTTTAGGATGGACTGGTTTGATCTCCTTGCAGTCCAAGGGACTCTCAAGAGTCTTCTCCAACACCACAGTTCAAAAGCATCAATTCTTTGGTGCTCAGCCTTCTTTATGGTCCAACTCTCACATCCATACCTTACTACTGGAGAAACCATGGTTTTGATTATATGGACCTTTATTGGCAAAGTAATGCCTCTGCTTTTTAATATGCTGTCTAGTTTGGTCATAGTTTTTCTTCCAAGAGACAAGAGTCTTTTAATTTCATGGCTGCAGTCACCATCTGCAGTGATGTTGGAGAGTCTTTCCTTAGCCTCTGACAGCTGGCAATCAGAGGGCCCTCTCTGTTGCTTGGTCTGTTCAGGCACTTACAGGACTCCTCAGTCAGGGTCCTTTTCTGTTTCTTGTTGCATCAGGCACTTAAATGGTCGACGTCTCCGGGGTCTTTCAGCTGTCTAGTGCTGACTTCTATGGAGAGAGAGGCTATAGCGATGGCTCCAACCCCTATTTGTGACTCAGCAGTATCGCCTTACTTCCATTTTTGTCTGGTTTTCCTTCACAACATTTCCCACTGTGAATTCCTCCCTCAGGTCCCCTGGGGCTGTCTCCCCACAGTCAACAGCAGATATTTCCCTAGGATTGCTCTCCAATCTCTATGCCCCAGCTCCCAGCCACTGCACTTTCTAGGGGACTTGCATCCCTGTCCAGGGTATGTGTGGCTGCAACAAGATAGTTTGTATGAGTCTCATTCCATTCAGAATGTCCCAGATTAGCTATTTCACTCCCCGGTATCCTCAAATGCCTCACTTCTGTCCTAAAGAATTGTCCCACGTGGGGACCTGACCCCAGCTTCATTTGCCCCATTCCCAGTTGCAGATCCAGTCCTACTCACTCCCTTCTTCTTCACCCTCCTTCCTTTGTCCTACCAAGTTGTGTGTGGTTCTATATATTCTTTCCCAGTCGTCAGGTACTCCTGCCTGCTCTCAGCTGGAGTTCTGCAAGATCTTCTGTTTCTGGAGGTATATTCCTGATGTATACATGGAGACAGATGCACTCCATATCTGCCTACTCCTCACCATCTTGGATCTTAGTTGTTGTTGTTTTTATATTCAGCTGCATGAAATTGTATATATTGGAGATTAATCTCTCATTGGTTTCTTCCTTTGCAAATATCTTCTTCTCCCATTATGTGGACTGTTGTTTTCATTTTCTTTATAGTTTCCTTTGCTGTGCAAATCTTTTGTGATGAATTAGGTCCCATTTGTTTATTTTTGTTTCAAATTTCATTGCTCTTGGAGGGAGATTGAAAAAGAACTTGCAGAGAATGTTCTGCCTATGTTTTCCTCTAAGAATTTTATTGTATCTGGCCTTACGTTTATGTCTTTAATCCCCATTTAAGTTAATTTTTGTGTACAGTGTTAGAGAATATACTAATTTCATTCTTTTATATGTACCTGTCCAGTTTTCTCTGCACCATTTATTAAAGAGGATGTCTTTTCTCCATTGTATAGTCTTGCTTCCTTTGTTGTAGATTAAGTGACCATAGGTATGTGGATTTATCTCTGGACTTCCTACTCTGTTCCACTGTATTTGCACCAGCACCATACATTGTTGATTACTATAGCCCTGTAGTATATTTTGATACTACAAATTTATTCCTCCAAATTTATTTTTCTTTCTCTAGATTACTTTGGCTATTCAGGGTCTTTTGTGTTTCCTTACAAATCGTAAATTTTTTTGTTTTAATCCTGTGAAAAAATGCCATTGGTAATTTAACAGGGATTGCACTGAATCTGTAGATTGCTTTGGATAGTATAGTCTATTTCACAATTTGATTTTTCTAATCTAACAAGGTGGTATATCTCTCCATCTGTTTGTGACGTATTTGATTTCTTTCATCAGCATCTTTTAGTTTTCTGAGTACAGGAAATCCTCCTTACATAGGATTATTCCTAGGTAATTTATTCTTTTGGTGAGATGGCAAATAGGATTGTTTCCTTAATTTCTCTTTCTGATCTTTCATTGTTAGTGTACAGGAATGCAAGCAATTTCTGTGTATTAATTTTGTAGCCTATAACTTTACCATACTCACAGAAAACTAGTCAATCTAATAACATTAGGACCACAACCTTGTCCAACTCAATGAAACCAAGCCATGCCTGCGGGGCAACCCAAGATGGGCGGGTCATGGTGGAGAGATCTGACAGAGCGTGGTCCACTGGAGAAGGGAATGACAAGCCACTTCAGTATTCTTGCCTTGAGAACCCCATGAACAGTATGGAAAGGCAAAATGATAGGATACCAAAAGAGGAACTCCCCAGGTCATTAGGTGCCCAATATGCTACTGGAGATCAGTGGAGAAATAACTCCAGAAAGAATGAAGGGATGGAGCCAAAGCAAAAACAATACCCAGTTGTGCATGTGACTGGTGATAGAAGCAAGATCCGATGCTGTAAAGAGCAATATTGCATAGGAATCTGGAATGTCAGGTCCATGAATCAAGGCAAATTGGAAGTGGTCAAACAAGAGATGGCAAGAGTGAACATCGACATTCTAGGAATCAGCGAACTCAAATGGACTGGAATGGGTGAATTTAACTCAATGACCATTATATCTACTACCATGGCAAGAATCCCTCAGAAGAAATGAAGTAGCCATCATAGTCAATAAAAGAGTCTGAAATGCAGTAGTTGGTTGCAATCTCAAAACCGACAGAATGATCTCTGTTCATCTCCAAGGCAAACCATTCAATATCACAGTTATCCAAGTCTATGCCCCAACCAGTAATGCTGAAGAAGCTGAAGTTGAACGGTTTTATGAAAACCTACAAGACCTTTTAGAACTAACACCCAAAAAAGATGTCCTTTTCATTATAGAGGACTGGAATGCAAAAGAAACACCTGGAGTAACAGGCAAATTTGGCCTTGGAATATGGAATGAAGCAGGGCAAAGACTAATAGAGTTTTGCCAAGAAAATGCACTGGTCATAGCAAACACCCTCTTCCAACAACACAAGAGAAGACTCTACACATGGACATCACCAGATGGTCAACACCAAAATCAGATTTTGCAGCCAAAGATGGAGAAGCTCTATACAGTCAACAAAAACAAGACCAGGAGCTGACTGTGACTTAGATCATGAACTCCTTATTACCAAATTCAGACTTAAATTAAAGGAAGTAGGGAAAACCACTAGACCATTCAGGTATGACTTAATCAAATCCCTTATGATTATACAGTGGAAGTGAGAAATAGATTTAAGGGCCTAGATCTGATAGATAGAGTGCCTGATGAACTATGGAATGAGGTTCGTGACATTGTACAGGAGACAGGGATCAAGACCATCCCCATGGAAAAGAAATGCAAAAAAGCAAAACAGCTGTCTGGGGAGACCTTACAAATAGCTGTGAAAAGAAGAGAGGTGAAAAGCAAAGGAGAAAATGAAAGATGTAAGCATCTGAATGCAGAGTTCCAAAAAATAGCAAGAAGAGATAAGAAAGCCTTCTTCAGGGATCAATGCAAAGAAATAGAGGAAAACAACAGAATGGGAAAGACTAGAGATCTCTTCAAGAAAATTAGAGATACCAAGGGAACATTTCATGCAAAGATGGGCTTGATAAAAGACAGAAATGGTATGGACCTAACAGAAGCAGAAGATATTAAGAAGAGGTGGCCAGAATACACTGAAGAACTGTACAAAAAAGATCTTCATGACCCAGATAATCATGATGATGTGATCACTAATCTAGAGCCAGACATCTTGGAAAGTGAAGTCAAGTAGGCCTTAGAAAGCATCACTACGAACAAACCTAGTGGAGGTGACGGAATTCCAGTTGAGCTGTTTCAAATCCTGAAAGATGATGCTGTGAAAGTGCTGCACTCAATATGCCAGCAAATTTGGAAAACTCAGCAGTGGCCACAGGACTGGAAAAGATCAGTTTTCATTCCAATTCCAAAGAAAGGCAATGCCAAAGAATGCTCAAACTACCTCACAATTGCACTCATCTCACATGCTAGTAAAGTAATGCTCAAAATTCTCCAAGCCAGGCTTCAGCAATACGTGAACCATGAACTCCCTGATGTTCAAGCTGGTTTTAGAAAAGGAAGGGGAACCAGAGATCAAATTGCCAACATCCACTGGATCATGGAAAAAGCAAGAGAGTTCCAGAAAAACATCTATTTCTGCTTTATTGACTATGCCAAAGCCTTTGACTGTGTGGATCACAAAAAACTGTGGACAATTCTGAGAGAGATGGGAATACCAGACCCCCTAACCTGCCTCTTGAGAAATCTGTATGCAGGTCAGGAAGCAACAGTTAGAACTGGGCATGGAACAAGAGCCTGGTTCCAAATAGGAAAAGGAGTACATCAAGGCTGTATATTGTCACCCTGCTTATTTAACTTCTATGCAGAGTACATCATGAGAAACGCTGGACTGGAAGAAACACAAGCTGGAATCAAGATTGCCAGGAGAAATATCAATAACCTCAGATATGCAGATGACACCACCCTTATGGCAGAAAGTGAAGAGGAACTAAAAATGCCTCTTGATGAAAGTGAAAGAGGAGAGTGAAAAAGGTGGCTTAAAGCTCAACATTCAGAAAACGAAGATCATGGCATCTGGTCCCATCACTTCATGGGAAATAGATGGGGAAACAGTGGAAACAGTGTCAGACTTTATTTTTTAGGCTCCAAAATCACTGCAGATGGTGACTGCAGCCATGAAATTAAAAGATGCTTACTCCTTGAAAGAAAAGTTATGACCAACCTAGATAGTATATTCAAAAGCAGAGAGATTACTTTGCCGACTAAGGTCCATCTAGTCAAGGCTGTGGTTTTTCCTGTGGTCATGTATGGATGTGAGAGTTGGACTGTGAAGAAGGCTGAGCGCCGAAGAACTGATGCTTTTGAACTGTGATGTTGGAGAAGACTCTTGAGAGTCCCTTGGACTGCAAGGAGATCCAGCCAGTCCATTCTGAATGAGATCAACCCTGGGATTTCTTTTGAAGGAATGATGCTAAAGCTGAAACTCCAGTACTTTGGCCACCTCATGCGAAGAGTTGACTCATTGGAAAAGACTCTGATGCTGGGAGGGATTGGGGGCAGGAGAAGGGGGCGACTGAGGATGAGATGGCTGGATGGCATCACGGACTCGATGGACTGAGTCTGAGTGAACTCCGGGAGATGGTGATGGACAGGAAGGCTTGGCGTGCTGCGATTCATGGGGTCGCAGAGTCGGACACGACTGAGCGACTGAATTGAACTGAACTGAACTGATAAGTTTACCAAATTCTTTGATGAGCTCTAGTTTTTTTCTGTTAGCATCTTTAGGATTTACAATGTGTAATATCATGTCATCTGCAAATAGTGACGGTTTTGATTCTTACTTTTCCAGTTTGAATCCCTTTTATTTCCTTTTCTCCTGTGATATCTCCATCACTTGATGGACATTTGGCTTGTTTCCAGTTTTTGGCTATTATGAAAATGGTGCTATGTACATTCATGCACAAGTCTTTACGTGGACATTTTTCTCAGGTTGGTTATGATCTAAGAATATAATTACTGGAATGTATGGTATGTTTAGGGTTTAATATTTAACAAACTGCCTTACTGCTTTTTCAAAGTGGCTGTATCATATACATTTCCACCAGCAAAGCACAAGGATACTGGTTTCTTGGTTTCAAGTGACCTTGTTGGCCTTTTTGGTTACATTAATCCTGCTTGATGTATAATTGCAGCTAATAATGGTTTTTCAAAATACTTATTCAAATGTGTATTTTTAAATGGGGTTGTTTATGTTAGTGTTGAGATGAAGGTCATGTTTCTATACTATGAATATAAATTCTTTATCTGATATGTGATTTGATAATATTTTGTTCCACGGTGTGGTTTGTCCTTTAATTTTTGAATGGGGCCTTTTAATGAACAGGAGTTTTTAATTTTTATAAAATGTAATTTAACACTTTTAGTCTTAGGGATTTTGCTTCTGTTTTTTTCTCTAACCAATCTTTACCTGACTTCAGGTATCAATAATTTCTTGTGCTTTCTTTTAAGTTATTTTATGGTTTTAGGCTTTACCTTTAGGTCTGTGCTCCACTTTAAGTTAATTATGGTGTAAAAGATGAAGCTTTTTTTGTTTGTTTGTTTTTCTTTTAATATATGAAATTTCAATTGTTCCAGCAGCATTTGTTGAAAAAAGATTCTACGGTTTGTCCACTCATGCTTTTGCGCTTTTGCTACAGTCAGTTGTCCATAAATTACTGAATCTGTAGAAGGTCTATCATGTTCCATCGATCTGTCTTCATGCTAACAGCACACTCCTTGATAATTGTAGCCATATGGAAAGTTTGAATTCAGGTAATGGACATCCTCCTATGTTGTACTTCTTGGTCAAGTTTGCTTTGCTTTTTCTATGTCCCTTGTATTTCCATACAAATTTTAGGGTCAACTTGTCCATTTCTAACAAGTTTTATGGGAGTTTTGATTGGAATTTGATAGTAATTGAACCTATAGATTAATTTGGAAATAAGTGCCTTTTCAATATAGTCTTATGGTTGATGAACATGATATGTTCTACATGCATTTAAGTCTTTAATTTCTCTCAATACTTCACGGTTTCAGTATACTAGGCTTTCACATCTTTTGTTCTATTGAATCCGCAAATATTTTTATTCTCTTATACTATTATGAATGACATGATTTTTAAAATATCAGTTTCTGATAGCATGCTGCTAAAATATTTAAATATAATTTGTTTTTATATATTCATGTTGAGTCCTGCAATTTAAGTAAACTTATTTATTAATTCTAAGAACTTCTTTTGAGATTTTATCAGCTTTTCTACATTGATGTTTATATCTATGAATAAATTTTAATTACCTGTTTCCAGGGTGGATGACTTACATTTGTTCATATTTTCTATTGCACTGGCTCAAACCTCCAGTTTAATGTTGTATAAAAGCAGTGAGACCAGCGATACTTGTCTTGTTCTTAATCTAAGGGGAAAAGTGCTTACCTTTACCATTAAGTATGATATTAACCATAGGTTTTTCATTGATGCCCTTTGTCAGACCGAGAGAATTCCCTCTATTCTGCTTGTCAAGAATTTCTGTCAAGAATGACTGTAGTTTTGTCAACTTCCTTCTCTACATCTATTGAGACAATTGTGGTCATTTTTATTTGTTGGTTGTTAATATGGTAAATTATATTGATCATTTTTAATAGAAAATTTTTATTTATGGCTATGAAGGAAACTGATTGATAGTAATATTTTCTTAAAATTGTTTGCTTTTGGAGCAGGACATAGTATATATTGGGAGTATTTTTTTCTTTTTGATTTTCCTGAAAGAGTTGCTATAGGGTTGGTATCATTTCTTAAGAATTGGCAATATGCACTGGTAATCCATTTGGGCCTAGAGTTCTCCTTGTGGAAAGGTTTTTAAGCTACAAGTTCAATTACTTTAAAAGATACATATTTATTCATGCTATCTCTTCTTTCTTGGGAGATCATTGGGAGTTTGTATCATTCAAGGAAATTAATCAGTTCCATCTACATTGTAGATTTCACTGGCGTGAAGTCATTTATGTTATTCATATATTAATGTTCATATATTATCCTTGTAATATATAGAGAGTCTGTAGTTACTACCCCTTTATGTATCTTGATATTGGTAATTGTGTCCACTGTCTCTTTTTCACACCAGTATAGCTAGAGTTTTGTTAATTTTACTGATTTTTCTCAAGCATCTAACTTTTAATTTCATTGATCTTTTCTATTGCTTTTCTTACTTTTATTTAATTATTTTTCATTGTAAATTTATTATCACATTTCTTCTGCTTATATTGGACTTAACTTGACCTTCTCTTTCTAATTTCTTAAGATATAAATGGATGACAAATTGTTTTATATTTCGTAGGTCTGAAGAGGACTATGTTTATTCTTCCTGTTGACAAAATCAACAGGAAGATAGAATCAGTTACTTTTAATTGTCTTTTAATATTTTAAAGACCTTACTCAACTGTTTTCTCACTTGATTGCTTCTGATGAGAAACAGATGTCATTCCTACATTCATTATATGGTGGGTAATGTGTCTATTCTCTACTTGCTTTTGACATTCCCTTTTACCACTGAATTCATTGATCAACTTGATTATGATGAAAGCCTTGGTGTAATTTTCTTTATGCTTCTTGTGCTTGGAGTTTACTGAGCTTCTTGAATATATGAGTTTATAGTTAACAACAAATTTAGAAACATTTAAACATTAATTCTTGAAACACTTTTTCTTTTCCTTTTGTTTTCCTTCCATTCAGGGATTTTTGATTGAAATTGCCCCATACTCATGGATACTTTGATCATCTTTTAATTAAATGTTTTCTGTTTTATCTTGGTTTGTTTCCATTGCTATGTCTTCAAGTTCATTAATCTTTTCTTCTGTAATGTTCAATCTGTCACTAATCACTTTCTAGTGCAGTATTTGTTTCACACCTTGTATTTTTCTTCTCTAGAAATTTGATTTGAGTCTTTTAAATTTCTTTCCTTGTTTCTTCTTAACTTTTAAGCATCTGGAATATAGCTATAAGGAAAATTTTAATGCTTTGTCTGACAATCTTAACGTCTATATCAGTTCTCATAGATTTTATATTCTTCCCTCTTTCCATGACTAGTAGCTTTTTCTTGATTCACAAGCATTGGGAATTTTATCTTGTTGGTCTCTGGCTATTTGGGGATTTCTATAATGGCACCCCACTCCAGTACTCTTGCCTGGAAAATCCCATGGACGGAGGAGCCTGGTAGGCTGCAGTCCATGGGGTCGCTAAGAGTCGGACAGGACTGAGCGACTTCACTTTCACTTTTCACTTTCATGCATTGGAGAAGGAAATGGCAACCCACTCCAGTATTCTTGCCTGGAGAATCCCAGGGACGGGGGAGCCTGGTGGGCTGCCGTCTATGGGGTCGCACAGAGTCAGACACGACTGATGTGACTTAGCAGCAGCAATATAACTATTATTATTATTTTTATTTTGTATATATATTTTAAAATTTTATTTTAATTGGAGGTTAATTACTTACAATATTGTATTGGTTTTGCCATACATCAAGTGACCCAGTTAACTTACTTGTGAAGAGTCTAAGCCTCTCAGGCTTTGCTTCTTAGATTTGTTATGCAGAACAAGGGCATGTTTAGTCCAGGATTTCCCTGTGACTCAGATGGTAAAGAATCCGCCAGTGATGCAGGAGACCCCAGTTTGATCCCTGGCTTGGGAAGATCCCCTGGAGAAGAGCATGGCAACCCACTCCAGTATTCTTGTCTGGAGAATCTCCATGGACAGAGGAGTCTGGCAGGTTACAGTTCTTGGAATCATAAAGAGTGGGACACGACTGAGTGACTAAGCACAATCATTTATCACCAAAGGAACTAAGCCCTGTCTAAATGCTCCACATGGTACCCTGTGAGTTCTGAGACTAGTCTGGCTGCTATAAGAAAATATGATTTTTGGTCTGATGTGAGCCACATGTACTGTTCTCTTTAATCCTTTTGGGTAATTCTTACTCTAGACTAGTTTCTTCACATTTATGCACTGAACAGTACTCAGTTGAATACTTTAAGAAACCCTTTGCAAATATCTAGAACTCTTTATGTAGCTCTGTGCTTTCCAGTGTTCTCTTCTAAGAATTAACTGGCCAGTTTCCCCAACTTAGAGAGTTGGCCATCTCTAAATTGTTTCTCCTTCTCAACAGGAAACTGAAGCCACATAAGTTCATCTTATTTACTTCCCATCTCTCAGTGATCACTGTATTTTGTTGCCTGAGGTATAATCTTTTGAAAAACATTTTTTGAAATTTGCTTTTCTTTTGATTGGAAGGTATATGTGGTTCTTCACACCTTAACTTTGCAAAACAAAATCCTTCTCAAATAAATCCTTCTCAATATTCTTTCATAATAAATTTTTTTCTTATTTTCCACGAGACAACATAAAGACATACAATTTGTGCCTTACACATTGACTTGCTAAAGACACAATGTTTGAAGTTAATCTCTTAAGGAATCTTCTTGGTCACTTTTCTAAACAGTGGCAAAGCATCTTTGCTTTAACCACTCATGGTACTTATAAGAACATAACAAGTTAACTGATGACATTCATTTTATTACATAGTTTTTAATTAGCTCTGGAAGCTTTCTTCTCACTGTTTTTCTCCTTTATGACTTGATTGCATCACCAGCAGAAAAGCCCCATTCCTTCTGCCAAAGATTCCTATGAAGAAAAGTTCTGGGGCCTGACGGTCCTAAAGATGGCTTTGTCCAGATGCAATTTAAGTGTGCAGCTGGAGAACCTAATTAATTTGATTTCTGATCTCTGTGATAACATATGCCTCCCCCCAAAAGTGGGGAAAGTCAAGGTCATCTGTTGCTAATCATCACAAGATTTGAACTTCAAAAAAATGGAAATAGAAGATTTTCATGAAGAGCCCTTATGTCCTTTTGCTTCCTTTCCAAGACTTACAAGAACATCATTTTTCAATCTCAGGGGCAGAATAAAATAATTATTCAGTCTTATCCTAAGAGGATAAGAATATAGCTAAATATCCATTTAAAAATATTTCTTTTTCTTTCAATGTACATTCTTCAATGGATTTCAGGAGGATTACTGAGTTTCTGTTTTTATTCTTCCTTTCTCCTTTTTGTAAAATAGGCCAGGCTCCTTAGAGGAAATAAGTCAATAAAATGCTTGTCTAAAGTGTGGAGTTTAAAAGCATCTGTTTAAGAAGGCAAGGCAAGGGAGGAAGAGAGGAAATGACTTATATATCTAGGCTTCTACAAGCAAGCATGGCCACTGATTCTGTGGATGAAGACTTACTGGCAAATCCATTAGGCCAGCATGAAGGCTCTGGGCTCCGATCCAGGCTGCCTGGATTCAAATTCTGGTTCATTCACTTGCTGGCTAAGCCATCTTCACCAAGTTACATAACATTACTGTATCTCTGTTTCCCCAACTCTAAGTGGAATAGTGATGTCACCTCTCTCTGAGGTTTGATATGAAGATAATTTGAGTTAATATTTATAAAGAACTTAGAATAGTTCCTAGTGCATACAAAGTGCCACATATACAAGTGTCCTACAAAATATGCCTTTTTAAAGTATATTTTCTGGGAAATACAACCATTTGCTGACCCAAGAATCACCCTATTTTGGGAACGGTCATTTTGTGCAAATGTTATGAAGGTTGGGTTCCAGTGGGAAATAGAATTGAAACATCTATGAAAGAACTTGTGTAGAAAGGGCTCTTATCTCATTACAATAAATGAGCAGAGCATTTTTTCATAAAAAATGTATTGAGGTCTTCCTGGATATTAAGCATAATGCCAGGTGCTAGGAATGTAAGGATGAACAAGGGCTAAGTTTCGCTTAAGGAGCATTGCAGTCAGCAGGCCAATAAATGGATAATTTTAAAACAATGTGGGGATGCAGTAGGAAGAATGTTTCTAAGGAGCACTAGATAAAATGTCCTAATCCAGTGTGTCGGAGGAGTGGGAAATCAGGTCAAAGAAAGCCTCCTGTAGTTGGTGAGTGTAAGGCAACCAAGCCGTTAGGAGGGAAATGGCTTTCCTGGCACAGGGAGAGAAATGACAGCCATTATGAATAAGGGAATAAAGTGAGTCTTATGCTGAGCACTGCTGGAGACTGCACAGGCAGAGGGAGCACTGTGATTTGGTGGGTACTGCCTTTCTTGGTAGCTCTTCTTGTGAGTGACATCCCTGGACAGAGCAGTACTATATTTCAGGGGCTAGGAAGCAAGGAAAGTATGGTGGTAGCAAGGGTGGGGGCTGGGTCCCATGGGTAGAGGCTGGGTCTGTGGGTGAAGGCTGGGTCCCATGGGCTGGCTGTATCTTGAGAGATCACTCTAGGATCTGGAACTGCACTCAAGATCTGGAGTTGAGGGCACAGTTTCATCACTTCACCCATGGGTGAGCTGAGTCTCACTCAGGTTGACACAAAATAACCAGACTCATAAGCCACTGGTTTTCAACCACATGTCATATTATAAGTATACACCAAAATCTTAATCTTGCACAATAACCGTCATGCTCACAGTGCCTCTGATCCCCATTTTGTTGCTGAAATCCATTTCAGAAATCTAATTAGAGATCTGATTGCTGATTGGTCAAAGTCATTCTTGGGGTGCATTTCCAACAACCTAGACAAGTGGATTCCTCACTGTTTTATTTCGATATGCAATATTTCTACCCCAATGATACATATTGATCCTTGAGGGAGAGAATAAGCTTCCTTTTCTGGAGAAAACTGAATAAAATTGGATAGGTCACTGGCTCATGGCTTCCTGGTTTTAGAATTCCCTTATCTCAGAAGGCTATATTATGTTATGATAACTTGGCCACAGTTTTCTCTAACACCAGATCTATAATCATGCTATATTAAAGAAACACTGTTGTTTTCTCAAGTGGTGTGGGGGTTTCTTGTTTTCTTCACAAAATTAGGGTAAAACCTTTCCATTGTAAGGTACTCCTGTGATGCTTATATGATCCATCATTTGTTGATTTTTGTTAGATTTCAAAAGATAACATTTTCTTTCGCTTTATCTCTTAACCCAGGTCTTTGTTTTGGTTTCATTTTAATTTTTGGTGGTTGACATTGCAGACTAATTTATAGCCTTTAAATGTACTTCTGGGGCCAGACAGTAAGGGAACTACTTGAACATGAATCTCTGATGAGTGCAGAGTATGAGAGCATTAGGATTAAATCTGAGTGATAAAAAAAAATACTATGAAAACTTATTGTTATTCATTGGCAAATTTCAGAAGCAGGAGAGAAATTCCATGTGCATCATATTTTCATCCCTTGATTCTTTCTTTGCTGTGTCACAAGGCCAAATTGCCACCTGGACCTCCTTAATGCCGCCAAGCAACTACTTGCCATATAAGCTCCCTGATTATTTTTCATGCCTTTTGAATTGTATCTCCCTTTAATCATAAGTCAGTAATTACTTGCTGTGTCCAGCAGTGTAGTATCTACCATATGGGACAAAGAATTATCAGTTAGTATACTATATTGAACACATATATATGGAATTTAGAAAGATGGTAATGATAACCCTGTATGCGAGACAGCAAAAGAGACACAGATGTATAGAACAGTCTTTTGGATTCTGTGGGAGAGCGAGAGGGTGGGATGATTTGGGAGAATGGCATTGAAACATATATAATATCATATAAGAAATGAATCACCAGTCTAGGTTCAAAGCAGGAAACAGGATGCTTGGGGCTGGTGCACTGGGATGACCCAGAGGGATGGTATGGGGAGGGAGGTGGGAGGAAGGTTAAGGATTGGGAACATGTATACACCCATAGCAGATTCATGTCAATGTATGGCAAAACCAATACAATATTGTAAAGTAAAAAAAAAAAAAATAAAATAAATATAATAAAAGAATGATCAGTTAAAAATAAATAATTGGAGAGAAGAGATAAGATGCATGAAAAACATCACACATTAAAAAAAATAAAAATAAATATATATAAGTTGTTTTACTAGAGAGTGGGGCTCCCGAGGTAACTCACTGGTGAAGAATCTGCCTGCCAGTGCAGGAACCACGGGAGACGTAGATTCCATCCCTGGAGAAGGAAATGGCAGCCCACTCCAGTGTTCTTGCCTGGAGAATCCCATGGACCGAAGAGCCGGTAGGCTCTTGGAGACAGTCCATGGAGTTGCAAAGGGCCTGACGTGACTGAGCAACTGTGCACGCATGGGCAATCACTTATGAATTTGAAAGAAGAATTATAATGATTTAGTGCAGCTAAAGTATGCTGATAAAGGTGGCACTTGTGGTGAATCTTAAAGAATGGATACGTAGATCACGTGTTGACACAAAGGAGATTTTAGAAAAAAAAAGCTTAGAGAAAATGGAGATGGGAGTGGGTTTCCTGTGTGCTGTGTGTGCCTGTGTTGTTGAAGGGCAGGTCATAAGAAGAAGTAGTCCTGTGGAGGGAAAATGTAACGTGAAAGTGGTAGTCATTATTACTCACTTACTCCCATGGACTGTAGCCCACCAGGCTCCTCTGTCCATGGAATTATCCAGGCAAGAATACTGGAGTGGGATGCCATGCCCTTCTCTGCCAGTTCTTTTTGACTCAGAGATCAAATCCCGGTCTACTGCATTGCAGGCAGATTCTTTACCATCTGAGCTACCAGGGAAACCCCTTATGGTGGGAGGCTGTTCCTATTATGAAATCCAGGTAAGCATCTTTGAATAGGTAAACATAACTATGATTTATGAAGTGTTTCCAATGCTATGTCCCACATAAATTATCTCATTTCAGTCTTAACCAGAGACCTGTGAAGTAGGTACCACTACTGTCATCCCCATTTTACAGAAGAGGAAGTCAAGGCTTAGTGCCTGAGTTCTCAGCCAGTGAGCAGTGGAGTAAGAGTGGGTCCATAGAGATATGGGCTACTGAGTCTGGGTTTCTTCTACAAGACCATCTGTCCTCATTCCACAGGCTTTGCTGTAAGAAATGGGAGCTCTGACTTACTGCCTTAGGGCGACAGAAGGCCATTACTGCTCTGTGGGTGATGCGGTGAAAGTAGCATCTAAGGAGAAGCAACATCACAGGGACACGCAGGGCCTGGGGATCAGCTCGTGGAAAATCAGTGGGAGAAGGGAATGAATGTGAGGACAGATCATCAATAAAAAAGTGATGTTTTCCTTGCCTCTCTCTGCATCGTTTAGCTCTACTACAGGCACATTTTGGGTATAGTGAAAAGTGGAATAGCACAGATTGCCCTCACCTGGTGCTATACACTTCCACTTCGAGTGGATTCTGATTTAGTGGAAGGATCTGGACTGGGTCCCATTTGTTGGCATATGAAGAGGTTTGGGGTAATTTGGCCAGTTGGAAGGAGATTATTTTGAGCCAGGAAAGCAAACGAGTAATACCCTCGATACCTGGAGTGGGTGTGATTTGTTGCTTAAACATGCATCTTACTCACCTTGAGGCTCATTTGTGGGGGCTATAATTCAGGATAAGCCTTCATTTCTATGAACACACACCAGGACCATGAGCTTGCTTCCTGTTTGCTAAGCAGACAGTGGGACCCAATTTCTGATGATCCGTTTTCCTCTTCAACTTACATCTTGGCTCATAATGAAATCCCACCACACCAAATGTCATCTTGCATGATTCATGCTTCTAATTTTTCTCAATAATCCCAATGTGCTTTGACACCAGTAATTCCATAAATCAATGAAATAAGTAGAGATATTAGTCCAAAGAGAAATACAGTTTTCTTCATTGTGGCAGACAGAAATGTGTTACTAGTTTTCTAGTTAACCCAATACAGGAAGGCATATTCTTGTTAAAATATAAAAGGAAAACTAGTAACTGACATATATTGCCCTTCTGTTTAGGTACTTTCCAAAATTTTCTGTAACAGGAACAACAACAAAACCAGTATGCTTTTGTTATGTGTACAGCCAAAACCTAAAACTCAATAAGCATTATTATTGCTTAGTTACTCAGTTATTGACCAGATGGAATATAGTTATAATAACTGGTTTAATGTTCTTTTTCTACAAATTCTATCATTTGTGCCATTTTGGTGGCTGCTTCTATTAACTGATTTTCTTTTCCCTCATTATAGCTAATATTTCCCCACTTCTTTGCATATCCTTAACCTTTGAGTGTGTGCTACACATAGAATTTTGCATTGTTGACCGCTGACATTTTTGTTTTCTTTTAAATATTCTTGAGTTTTACTCTGGGTTTCAGTTCAGTTACCTGCAAAGAGTTTGAAACAGTTTAAGGTGTTCTTTGTAGGCTTGGATAAGTCCGATCAGAGCAGCCTTTTTTTTTTTTTTTCCTTAGTTGGAGGATAATTGGTTTACAGTGTTGTGTTGATTTGTGCCGTACAACATGAATCAATCATAATTATATATCCCCTCCTTCTTAAACCTTCCCATCCCACCCCTCTAGGTTGTCACAGAGCACTGAGCTGAGCTCCATGGGTCGTACAGCAGCTTCCCACTAGCTACATGGTGGCGTACATGCGTCAAAGCTGTTCTCTCAATCCACCCTGCCATTTCCTTCCCCTGTTGTGTCAAGTCTGTTCTCTATCTCTGTGTCCTTTAAATGCAGGGTTAAACATTCCCAGCTACTGAGGCCATGCTCTTCTAAGCACTCTGCCTGACACCTGACACCTTCTTTCTACTGAGTGTTCTCTACTGTGGTTGGTGGAGATGTGCCCTGCTTTCTGTTCTGTGTCCGCTCAGTGATTGCCCTCCTGCTCCTGCCTAGTGTGCTCCCCCTGCTCCCCGGATTTGTCACACACAGGTGCCCATTAGCTGATGACTCAAAGGGACGCCTCAGGCCACCTACGTGAATGTGTTTGTGTGTGTGTGCTTTTCTCCCCTATTTGTGTGTGTGTATTTCTTCCCTGTTTGTGCAGCTCTCTCCTGTCCAGTATTTTGCCTGCAGGTCTTGCCTCCTGTGCCTCCTTGGACTCTCCTTTCTGTCTCCTCACTCAGGGGGACCGTTGTGTCCTGAAATACTCTGCTGCGGCAGCAGTGAGCTGGGCAAACCCTGTGGCTCACCTTGTTTGTTCCCTGTCTCATGGAGATCACTTGTCTGTTCTGTTTCCTGTTTGCTGTCTAAAAGCTCTTGTTGCACATATATTTGGACTTTGTTCTTAGTTACCTAAAGGTGGAGAGTAAATCTAGTCTTGGCTGGAACAGAAAGTCCAGTTACTCAGATTTTGGATGTGTCAAAAAAAAAAAAGATAAAAATTTGAAAACTTTTGGTAGTTATAATAAATCATGAGACATTTCCTTGTGCTCAAGAGCAAATCTGGAATAATTCAGATGTTCTTTGGGCCCTGTGGGCAGAACACAGAACTCTTCCAGATCCTCGTTATATCTCTCCACTGCAAAAATTGATGTTCCAAAATTCTGTTGTCCTTACGTCAGTTTTTTTGGGGGGGGGGGAGAAATGAGATGAAAAAAGACTCTCTGGACTAGCAAGTGTGGAAGAGTATTAACTGTATTTGGGACAAAAATCATTGTGATATGCATTTGGGACAAAAAACATTATGATGTATTTCTGTGTACCTACAGCCATGTATATGCATTTGTTTGAATGGTATTATAATTGATAACTAACAATATTTGGGTGGAATACATGTTATGGTAAATTGAATTCTTGGTTAAATTAATATTTGATAGATATTATTTCATGTCATATTGAATTATTTCTTTAAAATATTTTATATTTTTACCTGGCAATAGAGAAAATTCAATTGGCTCAGAGGTTAAAGCGTCTGCCTGCAATGCAGGACACCTGGGTTCGATCCTGGGGTCAGGAAGATCCCCTGGAGAAGGAAATGGCAACCCACTCCAGTATTCTTGCCTGGAGAATCCCATGGACGGAGGAGCCTGGAGAGCTACAGTCCATGGGGTCGCAAAGAGTCAGACATGACGGAGCAACTTCACTTTTAGTATTTCTCATGTATCTATGATTCTAGTAGTATTTCCAGGTCAAAGTGTTGACCATCACTAATCGCTTTATACTACCCTATATGTGGCCAGTGCAGTGTAAATGTGGCTCAACTGTGAATACTTTGCTCAGATAAACAATGTTTGGCATCCAGGAGACTGGGCACAGATGTATTCCTGTAAAAAGGAGTATAGTCAAGGCAAGGTTCCAGGAGAACCAGGTTTGACAGCCAAGAATCCAACAATGTGCACTAGGTACCCTGTAGGTAGAAAGGAGATTTGACAGCAAATAGAGGAATGTTCCAGATCCAGGAGAAAGTGAATTTGGGGAAATCTCGGTATAAGTAGTATGTGTAGACACAAGAAGACAGTGTAGGGACAGGCAAGGCCTTTTTCTTCAAGGAGGTGGGTGAAAGAGGAGAGACTGAAATAAAAACCAAGGGGTTAAAATCCAAAATATGTAAGAACTCTTCCAACTCAGTAGGAAAAGAACTGAAATACATGTTTTAAAATGGGCAGATCTTCTGTAAAGACCTTTTTTTTCCAAAGAAGGCTTAAAGCTTTCTAACAAATACACAAAAGGATGCTCAACATCGCTAACCATCAGAGAAATTCAAATCAAGACCACAGTGAGATTTCATCTCACACCTGTCAGAATGGCTGGGGTCAAAAAGACAAGTGTTGGTGAGGGTGTGGAGAAAAGGAAACATTGCTGATACAAATGTAGATTAGTGCAGCCATGATGGAAAACAGCATGGAAGTTCCTCAAAAAAATGAAAAATAATTTTGAATTGCTGCATGATCCAGCAATCCCACATCTGGGATTCCATTTATCCAAAGGGAAAGGAATACTAACTCAATCAATTTATTTATATCCTCATGTCCATTGCAGCATTATTTACAATATCAGTACATGGAAATAACCTACATATCAATCGATGGATGAATGACTAAAGAAATGTAGTGTATGTATTCAATGGAAGATTATTTGGCCATGAAAAATGAGAAAATGATGCCAGTTGCAACAGTGTAGGTGGATCTTAAGGGCATTATGTTCAGTGAAATCAGTCAGACAAAGACAAATGCTGTATGATTTCAATTCTATGTGGACTCTAAACACACACACACCCCCACACACACAAAACCAGAACTCACAAATACAGAGAATAGCTTGGTGTTTGCCAGAAGTGGGGTGGTGGTGGGCAGGAAATGGGCAAAGGTAAGAACTTCTAGCTATGAGATAAATAAGTCCTAGAGATGTAATATAGAGCATGATTACTATAGCTAATATTATTGTGCTGTATATATTTTTTCATGGATTTTTAAAAATTTATTTAGTTTTTAATTGAAGGATTTTTTATTTACAGAACTGTGTTGGTTTCAGTGGCTGAGAGTGTAGACCTTGAAAGTTCTAATCACAGGGGGAAAAAATTTCTAACTATGTTTGTTGATGGATGTTAACTGAACTTATTGTGGTGATTATTGAGCAAAATGTATATGTCTCAAGTCATTTTGTCGTACACTAAAATATACTTCTATATCAGTTTTATCTTAATTAAAGTAAAAATACCTAGTAGTGTTGGGAAGTTACTTGAGGTATGAAGTACCTGCTATAGGACTCAGGATGTGCTTTCTGACAGCATTTTGCCGAAGGCTGTGGGGTGACCCACTGAGTTTTAAGTGGATTCAAACCTAAATATGGAAATGATTTTAGAGCCCAGTGTGAGTCTTCAGAGGCAGTAAGCAGATTGTTATAATGTTGGGGAATGTGCTGACTGTACCAGTGCAGGCCCTTTAAATCAACTCAGTATAACTCCACAAATGTACACTAAGAAGTCATTAAAAAGAAGTCAGAGGTATGTCACTCTGGGATTAATCCACTAACCTGCTCACAACATTCTTTTGTGTTAGTGAAATAGGAAAGAATCTTTGTATTCTATTACAAGCTCATCACTAAAGGGATGTTGCTTATAACCTTAAATTATACATAATGGCTCTGGAAACCCTGCCTCCCAGGTAATGAGCATTAAGCTAAAATGCCTTTGTTTAGCTTTCAGGAAACATCCTGACCAGGCCCACCTATAAATAACTGCAGGAAGAAAGAAATTAACACATTTGCTCTGGAGGCTGATGGGAACTAGGAAGTGTTTGACTTTATTCTCTCTCCTTTTAGTGAAAAAGAAGCCTGAATTCTAACCTAAGTAAGATGATTCTTTGGGTCATGAGCCCACTCTATCCTTAGGTCTACTGGCTTTTTGAATAAAGTCTCTATTCCTTGTCCCATCAACTCATCTCTTGATTTATTGGCATGTCGTGTGGCCAGCAGTGTGAGCTTGGACTCTGTAACATTAGCTCTTGTTTCCAAATCTCGTCCTTCAAGTACAGATGCCCAGATCTTTTCTTCTGGTGCTTGTCACCTTGCCTTTGATTATTGTTCTTGTTTGGGCTGTTTCCAGGTATGTGGGGTCTCCCTCCACGACATGCCTTTGGAAATTCTCTCTCTGGTCCTAAAATTCACTAATCTGATCTATGAGGCAGTCCTTTTACGTCTTCAAGGTTTCTCAGGGACTGACTGATGAGTTCTTTTAGCTGCTTGATCAACAGTCTTAAACCTGAGTTAAAACCTAGGAATGACGTTTGAATGTATCCCTGGAATGAACCAGTTCTCAGTTCAGTTCAGTTCAGTCACTCAGTCGTATCCAACTCTTTGCAACCCTGTGGACTGCAGCACACCAGGCTTCCCTGTCCATCACCAGTTCCCAGAGTTTGCTCAAACTCATATCCATTGAGTTGTTGATGTCATCCAAGCACCTCATCCTCTGTCTTCCCCTTTTCCTCCTGCCTTCAATCTTTCCCAGAATCAGGGTCTTTTCCAGGGAGTCAGTTCTTCCCATCAGGTGGCCAAAGTACTGGAGTTTCAGCTTCAGCATCAGTCTTTCCAATGAATATTCAGGACTGATTTCCTTTCGGATTGACTAGTTTGATCTCCTTGCAGTCCAAGGGACTCTCAAGAGTCTTCTCCAACACCACAGTTCAAAAGCATCAATTCTTTGTCACTCAGCTTTCTTTATAGTCCAGCTTACATCCAGACACGACTACTGGATAAACCATAGCTTTAACTGGATGGACCTTTGTTGGCAAAGTGATGTCTGCTTTTTAATATGCTGTCTAAGTTGGTCATAGTTTTCCTTCCAAGGAGCAAATGTCTGTTAATTTCATGCCTTCAGTCACCATCTGCAGGGATAGAATACGGAACCATCACTAAAATCCTTTAAGTGGGCAGTTTTCATCATACTGCTCTCAGGGCATGCTCAGAGCCCAATTTCAGGAATTATCAATCATGTATGGCTCTGGGCGTAATTTTTATCTATGCGATTTGGGGGCTGTATCACCTCTCAGGCTTGGTGTCCCCATGTATGATTATAGATGAGCGTTATCAGGCAAGTGTGTCAGCTCTCAGTTTATTTCCTCTCAGTTCTAAATGCACTCTTCAATTTTGTTCTTTTTTAAATGGCAGACCTACTGTATAGCCCTGGGAACTCTACTCAGTACTCTGTGGTGACCAAAATGGGAAGGAAATTCAACAAAGAGGGGTATATATAAACATATCACTATTGCACTTTGCCGTACAGCAGAAAGTAACACAACTTTGTAAAGCAACTATACTCCAATAAAAATTAATTTAAAATGTACCCTTCAATATATGTGGTAATAGAATTTCTTTCAGCATTTCTTTTTTTTTAATATAAATTTATTTATTTTAATTGGAGGTTATATTTCAAATCAAGCCTCTCACAGTTCTGGTGGTTTTCTGCATTCCTGGGCTTGGTGCTGCACTACTGCCTCTGTCTTGGTGTTGCCTTCTTCTGTTGGCTGATTTTGCCTCATAGTGTCTCTTATCAGGACACTTCTCATTGGATTCAGGGCACACCTGGATAATCCAAAATTATCTCCTCATCTTAAGGTCCTTAACTTGATTACATCTGCAAAATGCTTTTCCCAAATAAGGTAACATTCACAGACTCCAGAGATTAGAACATAGATGTACTTTTCCTTGTGTCCACAATTTAGCCCACTAAAATGATTTTTGTGTTTGTTTCTTATTTTAATAAATTTAGATTAAGATGCCATGATATATCACACTATTAGCTCAGTTAATAGGGCTTCCTTAGTGGCTCAGGTGGTAAAGAATCTGCTTGCAATGCAGGAGACCTGGGTTTGATTCCTGGGGT
>NW_024070203.1:2167568-2477495 GCF_014754425.2 Oryx dammah | reverse complement strand
AAAGAATCTGCTTGCAATGCAGGAGACCTGGGTTTGATTCCTGGGGTGGGAAGATTCCCTGGAGAAGGAAATGGCAACCCACTTCAGTATTCTTGCCTAGAAAATTCTATGGACAGAGGAACCTGGCAAACTACAGTGCATGGGATTTGCAAAAAGTCAGACATGACTCAGTGTCTAACACTTTTGCTCAGTTAATAAACCCACAAATATTTTTTCCAGTATTTATTTATTCCATAGTCATATTACTAATGTGATTTTCTTAGGTTTTGTAATAATAGTCATGCTATGTGAACTTCACTTGCAAAACATTTAGTCATTTCACTGTTATGCATCCTAACCAACTCTTTCAAGTCCCAAAAGGTTGATCCTAATGCAAACCCATGCATGAGAGTGAGCTGGCAATGATACAATAAGGTAATATTTTCTCCATGCAATCAGATGAGTGCTTCATTCCACTAATATCTGAAACTGATTAAGCTTAAAGAATATACCTGAATTGCCAAAGTTTGTATGAAGTGTTATGATATCTAGGAAGATTTTTGGGTCAGGGATCACAAGGACATGTCTGTAGAGGTTTAACCACAAAATTCCTTCACTGTGTGAATTAAATTGACATGCTGTAGGAAATTTTTCTCTATTTCTATAGCTTTCCCCCATTTCCTTCCTTATATAACACACATTTAGGTAGAAGTGTTTTTAATATTCACTAACTTAAATGAGGTTTATTTTGAGCATAATCATAGGCGCTGCCTGAGTGGGAGGAATTTGTGCTGTGGTTGTGAAAGAGGAGAAAAGGTGCTTCTCACATAGAGAAGTTGGTGAAAAGATACGTAATAGACTTGGGAGAATACCACTACTGCCATTAATAGATTCTAGGATGTGGACAGCTCAGAATGCAGAGAACCCTCTACTCTCACCCAAGTTGGACTCACCCCCATGAACTTGTAGTTTCTGATAGGTCGCTGAGTTCTGTTTCTCAATGGTGCTGCTGATAATACAGGGATATGATTTTTTTTTTTTTTTGCATTTATTTATTTATTTGGCTGTATGGAGGTTGTAGCATGCAGGATCTTTGGTTGCTGTGCACAGACTCTCTAGTTGTGGCACATGGGTTCCAGGGCATGCAGACACAGTAGGTTTATTTTTTAAAATAAATTTCTGACATTTAAGTGTTGAATATCACCAATTCTTCTTGTGTATGTTTTCTGACAAAAAAAACTCAGAATCTTGTTCCCATGCACATAAGATTTGAAAGACCACAATAAAGGACTAAGCCTGAATATTTGTTCATAACACTCAAACGCCTTGTACATGTCATTTTTATCTCTAAAGGGCTCCCTATTTCAAAGCCCTTTTAATTCCTATGACTTCAGATGAAAACTCCCAATCAGGATGTTCATGAACATCTGCAAATATCTTTTTCTGTTGGAAGATGTCAGCAGACAATGGCACGAGCAGTTAGTGAGGGACTGGCTGGGACCTGGCAACAGAGCAATGAGCAGTTTCTCATGTTTGAGAACCTGAATTGCTTCTTGATCTTGACATTTTTCACAGCACACCTGATGAATGGATCTCCAAGATGATGAGAAGGGGATGAATCAGAAGACAGAAGCTCTTTGTTGTGATTGAAGGTACTGTGGTTTGAATCCTCTATTCTGCCTCTTGCCTTCTCCTCTCCTTGCTTTCTATCATTTTCCTGTTCCATCCTGGCCATTTTCCTTTTTCAGCTCCTCTCCCACCTCACACTAAGAAAGCTTAGACATTCATTCATTCAACAAATATTTACTAAGTTTGACTGTGTTCTCTGCACTGTTAGGTGATTGGATATAGAGTAATCAATAAACAAATTGCTTATGTGGAGCATCTATTCAGGCAGGAAGGTTAGATCCTGAACTTGTGGTTCATGTCACACAGTGGAAGAGCTCTTCACCAGCACTCTAAAGATCTGTCCTCTGTAATGAATGACCCTTAGCACTGGAGACCAGAATCCACATCTGGGGTTGCATGTGGAGGGAAGGAGTTCAAGTAGATTGGTGATATGGAGGGCAGAGCTGAAGAGGAGCACAAATGCAGTGAAGGGACCCAGAGGAAGGAAAGGGGTAGCTGCCTAATGTAAGACATTTTAAGGAGATACACATATAACTAAAGTGAATTTTTGAAGGCTGTGTGCATGAAAGAGTATACATAACCCCTGAACTTTTAAAGTAAAGCAAATAATAGTTGCTTTTACAATTTTTCTTTAGGATTTTAATAGATTTGTATTTGCATTTGTATTTCTGGGTAACAAATTAAGAGTTTTTATTATGATGATTTTTATTTAGTTTACGATGTTCATGTTTTCCCTACCTTTTGGCCACTACAAATGAATCACATAGAATCCTTATCTCAGTACAACTGGAAGAAAAAAATAGTAGCTAATACTGGAGTTACTTATCGGTGAATAACAGTTCCACAAAGTGAGATTGGTGAGTAAGATGTGTTTTATGACTGAGAAAAACATGGGAGGCTAGTCTAGAGGGCAAAATGTAGGGTTGTGGGGTTGCCTTCTGCCCTCATCAACTCATTCTCTCTCTTTCTCTTCCTTCCTACTCCAAGCAAGTATATGTATACAACTTTCTTATACACTTAAACTTAAATTATCAGCTTAATATAGACTGTTATAACTATAATATGTATTATGAAAGCCTCTTGGTAATGACAAATCAAAAACCGATAACAGATACAAAAATGATAATGAGAAATAACCAAAATCAACATTATAAAAAACAGTTCTCAGAGACAGCAAGAGAGGAAGAAAGGAACTGCAAAGCAATAAGGAAACAATCAACAAAATGAAAATAGTAAGTCCTTACCTATCAAAAATTACTCTAAATATAAATGGTTTAAATTCTCCAATTAGGAGAAATAGAGTGACTGAATAGATCAAAAAAGCAAAACCTAACTCAGTGCTGCCTACATGACACTTAAGCTACAAGAACATTCACAGGCTGAGGGTGAAGGGATAGGGAAAAAAAAAAAATCCCATTCAAATGCAAACCAGAGGAGAGCAGGTGTAGCTATGTTTATGTCAGAGAAAATAGAATTCAAGTAAAAAGCTATTACAAGAGAAAGAAATGTCACCATATAATGTAAAAGGGATCAATTTATTAAGTAGATATAAATATATTAAATAGGTATAGCAATTTTAATATATATAACCCAATATGGAAACATTCATATATTTGAAAAAAAAATAACAAATCTAAAGGCAGAAATAGGCAGAAATGATAACAGAGAACTTTAACACTCCATTTTCAACAATGGATAAATCATCCAGACAGAAAATCAGCAAGGAAATAAGAGATTTGAACTTCATTTTAGACCAAAGAACCTAACAAACATATTCTGAACATCCCATCTGAGAGCAGCAGAATACACATTCCGCTAACGTGCACACGAAAGTTCTCCGATGTAGATCACATGATAGGCCACAAAGTAAGTCTTCACAAATTTATGAAGACTGAAATCATCGAGCAATTTTTCTTTTTTAACCACAAAAATGAAACTAGAAATCAATAACAGGAGGAAAGCAGGACAATTTATAGATATGTGGAAACAACATGCTTCCAAATAACCAATGGATCAAAGAAGAAGTAAAAAATAAAATAAAAATAAATAATGTCAAACAAACAAAAATTTAAAAAGGAAATTATGGGACGCAGTAAAATGTACTAAGAAGGAAATTCTAGTGACAAACGCCCACATTAGAAAGAAACAAAAATGATCTCAAACGCCCTAACCTTATATCTCAGTGAAGCAGAAAAAGAACAAATTAACCCCAAAGGTAGCATAAAGAAGGAAATAATAGAGATTATAGCAGAAAGACATAAAATAGAGACTAGAAAAAATCAAAGAAACTAAAAGTTTTTTCTTAAAAGATAAACAAATTTGAACAGTTAACTAGTTAACAAAAAAGAGATGAATAAAATAAAATTTTAAGTGAAAGAGGACACATAACAATTGATCCTAGAGAAACACAAAGATGATTATATTTCAATGAACAATTAAATACTAACAAATTAGATAGCCTAAAAGAAATGGACAAATTCCTAGAAACAACTGATCAATCCTGAATCTTGAAGTAATAGAAACACTAAACTGTCCTGATAATGAAGTGCAATGGGGACACTGCAAGGAAAGAAAATTTCAAGCCCATGGCCTTAATGAACACAGATGCAAATATCCTTAGCAAAACACTAGCAAACAGAATTGAAGAGCACGGAAAGAGGACCACACACTGTGAGTACGTGGGTTTTATCCCTGGGGATCAGGAAGGGTCCAACATATGCAAGTCAAAAACGTGATACATCTCATTACTAGAAGGAAGGATAAAAATCTGATGAATGTTTAAATAGATGTGGAGAAAGTATTTGATAAAATTCAACATCCTTTTATGAGAAAAGTTCTCAACAAATTTGTTATGGAAGGAATACACCACAAAAATAATAGAGTTCATATATGAGAAGTCAACAGTTAACATCATACTTAGTGAAAAGTGAAAAGCCTTTTCCCCATGACCAGGAACAAGACATAGATACTCACTCTTCTCTCTTCTATTCAGCGTAGTACTGGGAGCCCCATTGCTGTTGTTAGTCACTAAGCTGTGTCTGACTTCTTGCGACCCCATGGACTGTAGCATCCCAGGCTTCTGTCCTTCAGTTTTTCCCTGAGTCTGCTCAAATTCACTTCAATTGAATTGGTGATGCCATCCAACCATCTCATCCTCTGTCATCCTCTTCTCCTTTGTCTTCAGTCTTTCCCAGCATCAGAGTCTTTTCCAATGTGTTGGCACTTTCTATCAGACGGCCAAAGTATCAGTTTCACTCAGCATTGATTTCCTTTATGGACTGACTGATTTATCTCCTTGCTGTCCAAGGGGCTCTCAAGAGTCTTCTCCAACACAATTTGAAAACACCAATTCTTCAGCACTTAGCCTTTTTTTATGGTCCAATTCTCACATTGATATGCGACTACTGGAAAAATTATAGCTTTGACTGTATGGACCTTTTTTCCACAAAGTGATGTCTCTGCTTTTTAATACTCTATCTAGTTTTGTCATAGCTTTTCTCCTTAGGGGAAGCGTCTTTCAATTTCATGGCTGCAGTCATCATCCGCAGTGACTTTGGAGCCCAAGAAAAGAAAACCAGCCACTGTTTCTAATTTTTTCCATCTATTTGCCATGATGTGATGGGCCAGAGTGCCATGATCTGAATTGTTTGAATGTTGACTCTCAAGCTAGCATTTTCATTCTCCTCTTTTACCCTCATCAATAGGCTCCTTAGTTCCTCTTCACTTTTGCCATTAGAGGGATAGAATCTGTATGTCTGACGTTGTTGATATTTCTTCCAGCAATCTTGATTCTGCTTGTGATTCATCCAGGCTGGCATTTCACATTATGTACTTGGTATATAAGTTAAATAAGCAGAGTGACAATATACAGCCTTGATGTACTCCTTTACCAATTTTGAAGCAGTCCATTGTTCCCTGTCATATTCTAACTTGTGTTTCTTGACCTGCATACAGGTTTCTCAGGAGGCAGATAATGAGTTCTTGTACTCCCATCCTTTTAATAATTTTCCAATTTGTTGTAATCCACATAGTCTTTAGTGTAGTCAATGAAACAGAAGTAGATGTTTTTCTGGAATTCCTTTGCTATTTTGATGATCCAACAGATGCTGACAATTTGATCTCTGGTTCCTCTGCCTTTTCTAAATCCAGCTTGAACATCTGGAATTTCTCAGTTCATGTACTGCTGAAGCATCCTTGATGGATTTTGAGCATTACCTTGCTAGCATGTGAAATGAGCGCAACTGTGTGGTAGTTTGAACATTCTTTGACATTGCCTTTCTTTGGAATTGGATTGAAAACTGATCTTTTCCAGCAATTAAGAAAATTCACACACACACACACACACACACACACACACACACACACACTCACTCACTCACATATAATTGAGAAAGAGCACCCAAATCAGAAAGGAAGAAGTAAAACTGCCTCTGAAGATAGTATGCCCTTACATACAGAAAACTTCTCACCAAAAAATTGTTACAAGGAATATATTTTGTTAAAAGTTTCAGAATGGTGATAGAAGAGACAAAACATTTTCAGACATATGTATCATCAGAACTAAATGCTAGCATGGAGATTATATTTAGAATCAACAAAAAATTTATTGATCTGATTATTTTAATGTCAAACAAGCAATCTAAGAGTTCTGATTGTGGCAACTTGAATATGACAAAAACTGAGACTTTGTCTTCCTTTGCAGCCCCCAAATCTGCATTATCCTAGCTTGTTGAAAGCTGGTTGCAGGGTGGATATTCTGCTCCCTGCTCTCCCTTACCCATTTTTGTCCTATTCATCACAAGCCCCTGGGAATCCCTGGAAGCTCAGTTTTTAAAGTATCTGCCTGCAATGCAAGAGACCCTGGTTCAACTCCTGGATTGGGAAGGTCTGCTGGAGGAGGAATAGGCTACCCACTACAGTATTCTTGGGCCTCCCTCATGGCTCAACTGGTAAAGAATCCACCTGCAATGTGGGAGACCCAGGCTTGATCTCTGGGTTGGGAAGATCCTCTGGAGAAGGGAAAAGCTACCCACTCCAGTATTCTGGCCTGGAGAATTCCATGGACTGTATAGTCCATGTGGTTGCAAAAAGTCAGACGTGACTTTTGACTTCCACTTTCACCACGAAGACCCAGCAGTGATACCTCTCAGGAACCTTGAATCCACCCACTTCTTTGCCTCCACCACCCCTGACCTCTCCTCCCAGGAATCCCAGGTACTAATTCTCACAGGGGCTCCTCCAGAGACTTCAGACAGTGCACCCTTGCTCTGGGAAATGGTCTCTGGGAAATTCAAAGCCTGCTTCCAGATTCTCCCACCACCGAGTGCAATCATTTCCTTTGCTCTAAGGCTGTGACTGTTGTTCTCTAACTGACCAGCTTTTGCTGCTTTAAGCACTCAAGTCGTCACCATGACCCCCTCCCATACCCAGGTTTTCAGCACCTGTGGTTTTATCTGCCCAAAATACACTTCCCTAGCCCTTTTATTCTAAGAAAGTCCTGCTCGGTCTTCAATGTTATGCCCAGTCTCTTCTCCCTCTCTCTGAGAAGTGTGAGTCCTGCTCTGGGGGTCCTGCAAACAAAGCAACTGACAAGGGATTAATCTCCAAAATACACAAGCAGCTCATATAGCTCAGTGTACAAAAGATAACAAAAACAACCCAATCAAAAATGAACAGAAGACCTAAATAAATATTTCTACAAAGGAAACACACAGATGGTCAAAAAGCATGTGAAAAGATGCTCAACACAGTAGTTATTAGAGAAGAACAAATCAAACCTTTTAATATAATGAAGTATCACCTCACACCAGTCAAAATGGCCATCATCAAAAAACCTACGAACAAAAGTGCTAGAGAGGGTGTAGAGAAAAGGGAACCCTCCTACACCCTTGGTTGGAATGTAAATTGGTATAGCCACTATGGAGCTCCCTTAAAAAAGTTAAAAATACAATTACCATATGGTTTAGCAATCCCACTCTTGGGCAGATACCCAGAGAAAACCATAACTCAAAATCATGCATGCACCCCAATGTTCATGGCAGCAGTGTTCACAATAGCCAAGTCATAGAAGCAAACTAAGTGTCCATCAACAGATGAATGGATAAAGAGGACATGCTGCATATGTGCAATGGAATATTACTCAGCCATAAAAAGAAATGAATAATGCCTTTTGCAACAACAATGACACACCTAGAGATGATCATATTAAATGAAGTAAGTCAGAAAGAGAAGCAATTACCAGATAATATCACTTATATGTGAACCCTAAAATATGGCACAAATGAACCCATATACAAAGCAGAAACAGACTCACAGACAGTTCAGTTTAGTTCAGTTCAGTTCAGTCACTCAGCGTGTCCGACTCTTTGCGACCCCATGAATTGCAGCAAACCAGGCCTCCCTGTCCATCACCAACTCCAGGAGTTCACTCAGACTCACGTCCATCGAGTCAGTGATGCCATCCAGCCATCTCATCCTCTGTCGTCCCCTTCTCCTCCTGCCCCCAATCCCTCCCACCATCAGAGTCTTTTCCAATGAGTCAACCCTTCGCATGAGATGGCCAAATTACTGGAGCTTCAGCTTTAGCGTCATTCCTTCCAAAGAAATCCCAGGATTGATCTTCTTCAGAATGGACTGGTTGGATTTCCTTGCAGTCCAAGGGACTCTCAAGAGTCTTCTCCAACACCACAGTTCAAAAGCATCAATTCTTTGGTGCTCAGCTTTCTTCACAGTCCAACTCTCACATCCATACATGAGCACTGGAAAAACCATAGCCTTGACTAGATGGACCTTAATTGGCAAAGTAATGTCTCTGCTTTTGAATATACTATCTAGGTTGGTCATACTTTTCTTCCAAGGAGTAAGCGTCTTTTAATTTCAGGGCTGCAGTCACCATCTGCAGTTATTTTGGAGCCCAAAAAAATAAAGTCTGACACTAATTCCACTGTTTCTCTATCTATTTCCCATGAAGTGATGGGACCAGATGCCATGATCTTCGTTTTCTGAATGTTGAGCTTTAAGCCAACTTTTTCACTCTCCTCTTTCACTTTCATCAAGAGGCTTTTTAGCTCCTCTTCACTTTCTGCCATACGGGTAGTGTCATCTGCAAATCTGAGGTTATTGATATTTCTCCTGGCAATCTTGATTCCAGCTTGTGTTTCTTCCAGTCCAGCGTTTCTCATGATGTACTCTGCATAGAAGTTAAAAAAGCAGCGTGACAACATACAGCCTCAACGTACTCCTTTTCCTATTTGGAACCAGTCTGTTGTTTGATGTCCAATTTTAACTGTTGCTTCCTGACCTGCATACAGGTTTCTCAAGAGGCAGGTTAGGTGGTCTGGTTTTCCCATCTCTTTCAGAATTTTCCAGTTTATTGTGATCCACACAGTCAAAGGCTTTGGCATAGTCAATAAAGCAGAAATAGATGTTTTCCTGGAACTCTCTTGCTTTTTCCATGATCCAGCAGATGTTGGCAATTTGATCTCTGGTTCCTCTGCCTTTTCTAAAACCAACTTGAACATCTGGAAGTTCATGGTTCACATATTGCTGAAGCCTGGCTTGGAGAATTTTGAGCATTACTTTACTAGCATGTGAGATGAGTGCAATTGTGTGGTAGTTTGAGCATTCTTTTGCATTGCCTTTCTTTGGAATTGGAATGAAAACTGACCTTTTCCAGTCCTGTGGCCACTGCTGAGTTTTCCAAATTTGCTGGCATATTGAGTGCAGCACTTTCACAGCATCATCTTCCAAGATTTGAAACAGCTCAACTGGAATTCCATCACCTCCACTAGCTTTGTTTGTAGTGATGCTTTCTAAGGCCCACTTGACTTCATATTCCAAGATGTCTGGCTCTAGATTAGTGATCACATCATCATGATTATCTGGGTCATGAAGATCTTTTTTGTACAGTTCTTCAGTGTATTCTTGCCACCTCTTCTTAATATCTTCTGCTTCTGTTAGGTCCATACCATTTCTGTCTTTTATCGAGCCCATCTTTGCATGAAATGTTCCCTTGGTATCTCTAATTTCCTTGAAGAGATCTCTAGTCTTTCCCATTCTGTTCTTTTCCTCTATTTCTTTGCATTGATCACTGAACAAGGCTTTCTTATCTCTTCTTGCTATTCTTTAGAACTCTGCATTCAGATGCTTACATCTTTCATTTTCTCCTTTGCTTTTCGCCTCTCTTCTTTTCACAGCTATTTGTAAGGTCTCCCCAGACAGCCATTTTTCTTTTTTGCATTTCTTTTCCATGGGGATGGTCTTGATCCCTGTCTCATGTACAATGGCACGAACCTCTGTCTATAGTTCATCAGGCACTCTATCTAGGCCCTTAAATCTACTTCTCACTTCCACTGTGTAATCATAAGGGATTTGATTTAGGTCATACCTGAATGGCCTAGTGGTTTTCCCTACTTTCTTCAATTTCAGTCTGAATTTGGCAATAAGGAGTTCATGATCTGAGCCACAGTCAGCTCCTGGTCTTGTTTTTGTTGACTGTATAGAGCTTCTCCATCTTTGGCTGCAAAGAATAGAATCCACCTGATTTCGGTGTTGACCATCTGGTGATGTCCATGTGTAGAGTCTTCTCTTGTGTTGTTGGAAGAGGGTGTTTGCTATGACCAGTGCATTTTCTTGGCAAAACTCTATTAATCTTTGCCCTGCTTCATTCCACATTCCAAGGCCAAATTTGCCTGTTACTCCAGGTGTTTCTTGACTTCCTACTTTTGCATTCCAGTCCCCTACAATAAAAAGGACATCTTTTTTGGGTGTTAGTTCTAAAAGGTCTTGTAGGTCTTCATAAAACTGTTCAACTCCAGTTTCTTCAGAGTTACTGGTTGGGGCATAGACTTGGCTTACCATAATATTGAATGGTTTGCCTTGGAAACAAACAGAGATCATCCTGTCGGTTTTGAGATTGCATCCAACTACTGCATTTCGGACTCTTTTGTTGACCATGATGGCTACTCCATTTCTTCTGAGGGATTCCTGCCTGCAGTAGTAGATATAATGGCCATCTGAGTTAAATTCACCCATTCCAGTCCATTTTAGTTCGCTGAGTGCTAGAATGTCGACGTTCACTCTTGCCATCTCTTGTTTGACCACTTCCAATTTGCCTTGATTCATGGACCTGACATTCCAGGTTCCTATGCAATATTGCTCTTTACAGCATTGGACCTTGCTTCTATCACCAGTCATATCCACAACTGGGTATTGTTTTTGCTTTGGCTCCATCCCTTCATTCTTTCTGGAGTTATTTCTTCACTGATCTCCAGTAGCATATTGGGCACCTAATGACCTGGGGAGTTCCTCTTTTGGTATCTTATCATTTTGCCTTTTCATACTGTTCATGGGGTTCTCAAGGCAAGAATACTGAAGTGGCTTGCCATTCCCTTCTCCAGTGGACCGCATTCTATCAGACCTCTCCACCATGACCCGCCCGTCTTAGGTTGCCCTGCAGGCATGGCTTGGTTTCATTGAGTTAGACAAGGCTGTGGTCCTAGTGTGATTAGATTGACTAGTTTTCTGTGAGTATGGTTTCATTGTGTCTGCCCTCTGATGCCCTCTTGCAACACTTACCATCTTACTTGGGTTTCTCTTACCTTGGGCATGGGGTATCTATTCATGGCTGCTCCAGCTTGGCAGACCCTAAATCACATCTGATGTCTTGTAAAAGGCAGGCCTCTGGGAGATGTGGCTTTTAGCGTTCTAGCTCCCCTGATCCAAAGCGATGGGAGCCAATGCTGAATGAGAATACCCTGCACAAACGCCCAAAAAAACTCTCCTCTACTTTCTCACAGTTCTGGGAGTCCAAGGTCAAGATGCTGACCGATTTGGTGCCTGGTGAGAGCCTGTTTACTGGTTCCTGGAAGGTGCCTTCTTGCTGCATCCCCACAGGACTGGCAGATTTGTATTTTCCAAGGGGGGCGAGTCGGGTAGGGATGGACTAGAAGTCTGGGGTTGGTAGATTAAAACTATTACATTTAGAATGGGTAACCAACAAAGTCCTACCATGTAGCACAGGGTACTCTATTCAGTATTCTGTGATAAACCTTAATAGAAAAGAATATGAAAATAATTAATGTATGTATGTATATAACTGAGTCACTTCGCTGTACAGCAGAATTTGGCATGACATTGTAACTCAATAAAAATTTTTAAAAAATAATTACAGTTTTAAACTGATGCCTCCACCCGTTACCCTTCATGTCAGTGATCCTAAATGACCTCTGTCCTGGTTCTGACCCGCAGCTGGGCCTTGGGTGCTGGTTCCATGGAGAACCCAGGCCGTGCTTGCACCTCCCTGTTTCTAGCCTCGCTTTGGATGTTCTGGGCTGGGCCCTGCCATCATCCAGCATCCTCAGCCTCATCCTGGACCAATGTGATGTTGGCCTTCTGGCTACAACAACCCTTCTCTTTCCCAGAGCCTGGTTGCTACTGGTTGGTTGGTAACCTGGAAGTCTGGTTTCCTTCAGAGATGACACGGGGAATTTATTCTACTTGGCTGTCACAGGAGCACCATTGCTGGTAATTATAATCCCATAGGGAGCTTTGGAAGGTTTTGAAGCCCAGTTCCCAACCCTAGGGACTCCAAATTAATTGATATGAGATGCAGTCTGGATATTGGGATTTTTTAAAATGTGTATAGTTGTCAAAGATAAATGAAGCTGGATACTAAAATAAGAACAGATGTTAATCTGTGATGCACAATTGCAGTGGGGAAAAGAGTTCAGTCTGAACTGAGCTCAGCTATGCTTGGGTGACCAGGTGCTTTAAATGAGAATGAAGGGATAGGAAGTGGGGGTGATGAATGAGGGCCTAGCAGAGTCAGGAAGGAAAAGTCACAGAATGTGGGAAGGGGGCTGGTCCACAGGAAACCCACCTGGGTTGGTTAATGAGCACTTCTAGAAGTCAGGCTTCTGCCTTCCCACAGAGCCTGGGACTCAGGCCCCATCTGCACCTGTGGGCTGGAACAAAATCCTCCTGGCAGCTTTGAGTTTTCACAGGCAGGCACTCAAGGGGAGCTTAGGTCATCCTAGGGACGTGGCTTGAACTGGTTAGAAACAGGTTAGTGTTTTAGGAAAGTCTTTCTAGGCCAAGGTTGAGCGCTGGTGGAGAACAGGGCTCGGTTAGTGTGGCTAGAATTTGGTTGAGAGACTCTTTGTCTCAGCCAAGTCTGAGAAATGCTGATCCAGGATTGTCAGTGCCTGGCCCTGTCTCTGCTCTGAGGTCCAGGCTGCTCTTCATAGGAGGCTGATTCCTGATGTGCAGGCCTTTAAGACAGGATTAAACTGTTTCCTTTTCTCCTGGCCCCTCTCCTCCTTTACCTACATTTTTTTACTCTGATTAAGAGTGAAAAGTGAAAGTTTTAATCCCTCACTTGTGTCAGACTCTTTGAGATCCAATGGACTGTAGCCCACCAAGTTCTTCTGTCCATGGAATTCTCCAGGCAAGAATACTGGAGTGGGTAGCCATTCTCTTCTCCAGGGGATTTTTCCCAACCCAGGGATCAAACTCCAGTCTTCCGTATTGCAGGCTGATTCTTTACCATCTGTCATAAGAGTACATTTGCCTTCTCACCTGTGGACTTAATTCTTTCCTGCGTGTGAGAAGTTCCCTCCACTTTAGCATTTGAAGATCATGCTTCCTTCTCTGCACTGCCCACCCCCACATACACAGGGGGGGCCCCCCCCCCCCCGCCCACAGCCATGCTCTCAGGTAGGCGAAGCTGTGGTCCCCCACCCCCCGTGGCTCTTTTGTGACCTGGCCTTCAGCCAGCTGCCTGGGCCTCTCCCATGCCTCATTCAGTTAAGCTCTGTGGGGCTGGCTTCTCCTCTCCGGGTTCTTGCCTCTGACCCTGAACTTTCTCTACCTCATGGCATAACTCTGAAGTGGGGGAGTTTGTGGGGTTCACTGAGGGGCAGGGAGACTGGAGCTTCTCACCTGACTTCTGCTCGCTGCTCATTCTAATGCAGCACTTTCCACTGACAGAGTTCTTAAGATCATCAATTTATTAACTCATTAACAAACATTCTGTGAGTGACTTGGGAGTCTATTTTTAGTTTTATAAAGTAATCAGAGTTCATGGTTGTTACAACTAGAAGCCAGGGGAGGGGTATGACTTTCTTAGTCAGCCTTGTGTGTTTGTCCTCAGTCACTTCAGTTGTGACCCCATGACTCTGTGACCCCATGGACCATAGCCTAGAAGGTTCCTCCATCCATGGGATTTCCCAGGTAAGAGTTCTTGAGTGGGTAGCCATGCTCTCCACTGAGGGATCCTCCCAACAGGGATCGAACCCAGGTCTCCTGCACTGCAGGCAGATTCTTTACCATCTGAGCCACCAGGGAAGCTCTCAGTCAGACTATTGTCATGAAAAGATATGTAAGAAACGAATCACCAGTCTATGTTTGATGCAGGATACAGGATGCTTGGGGCTGGTGCACGGGGATGATCCAGAGAGATGGTATGGGGAGGGAGGTGGGAGGGGGGTTCAGGATTGGGAACTCATGTACACCCGTGGTGGATTCATGTCAATGTATGGCAAAACCAATACAGTATTGTAAAGTAAATAAAGTAAAAATAAAAACTTTAAAAAAAAGAAACTAAGCAAAAAAAAACCACAAAAACCAGAATGGGTCAACATCCTTGGTAATTTCAAAATGTCTTCTAACACTTGAGTTGCTCAGGTGGAATAAAGGTTTTTATTATTATAAAAAGAACATAAACTTTTTGTTATTGAGTGTTGATCACATGACCAGACATTGTTTCTACTTTTTTTTTTCTGTACAGCAGCTGTTTTCTTTTTTTTCCCCCTCAGTTCTATAATTTATTTATTGATTTATTTTTTCCCCTGCCACTTTTTTTCCCCCCCTCCCACTTCCCACCCCATACCATCCCTCTGGATCATCCCCCTGCACCAGCCCCAAGCATCCTGTATCCTGTATCGAACATAGACTGGCACTTCGTTTCTTACATGATAGTATACATGTTTCAAAGCCATTCCCCCCAATCCTCCCACCCTTAAAAATACTGTTGAGTGGGATATCACACATGTACGAAAATATAAAAAATAACTGAACATATGATGCACAAACATACATGAGGGAGGGAGACAACAGATACTGCGGTAGAAGCACAGGGCAGCTCTGGTGAAGAGCAGACATTTGGAAGTCTTACTGAGAAAACATCATTGAAATTGTCTTGGAGACAGTAGAATTTTAGCAGGTATAGATGTGGAGACATGGCCTGGGCATCCCAGGCCTGGAACCTCGAGTGCAAGGGTGAGGCAGTGGAAAACTTGGTGGGAGAACTTCAGTGTGCTGACATTATCAGCATGTGTGGTTTCAGAGAGGTGTACACCCAACTCAGTGCTGAGAAGGTTCCCATCAAAGCATGTCATTGAGTGACTGACCTTAGAGAGATTCCTCGAGGGGTCCACTAGGTGGCGCTCTGTCTTCTTTGGCAGAGTCTTTCTAGTCCCTCATAACAAGGGGTATAATCCTTGGAATTACTGCTGAGATGTACCACAAATAGATAAAACCTGAGACAGTGTAGCCTTTCTGTCTCTGTGGATGGAATACTGGGAAGGAGGATTTCCAAGTGACATGGAAAACACCACCAGATAATGGAGATTCCTTACCTGTGGGTGTGATAGTCCAGAACTCTTTTTACCTTGGAAAAATTTGGTGTCTATTCACGATTCTTCCATTTAACTCCTTTATTTAAAGTTTTCCACGCCTGAAGAATGATTGTAAAAAAAATTCTATATCTTGCATTTGTTTGAAACTCATCTACTGAATCTATTTAAATTAAAACATATCTAACCTTCCATTTTGGAAACAGGAGTATTGAGGTCTAAATGTCTGTAATCTCAAAGTCATAAAATAGAAATATTATAGAAAGGGATTTTTAAAGGTATAACTGAAGAAGAGAATAGAATCTGAAAAAGATTAGACACAGACAAATATACAACTTAATATACATATATCTGAATAATTTTGCTGTACACCTGAAACTAACATTGTAAATCAACTACACGTCAGTAAAAATGGTTATAAGATTTTAAAAAAGAGAAAAAAACACCCAACAGCAGAAAATATATATAGCTAATAACTTTTAATTACAATCAATGTATTCTGGAAATTGTTGACATATGCAAACTCCGGGAGATAGTGAAGGACAGGGAAGCCTGGCGTGCTGCAGTCTATGGTATCACAAAGAGATGGACACAACTTAGTGACTGACTAACAAAATCCACAAATGAAATTATAGCATATACTGTGTCACATGTTAATTTATTTATTTTTTGTTTTTTTACATGTGATTTTATTTATTTATTTTTTTTTTTAACTTTATTTTGCTTTATAATACTGTATTGGTTTTGCCATACATTGACATGAATCAGCCACGGGTATACATGAGTCATATGAATTCATCAAGCATTATTTTTGCCATAGATTTTGACATCTTTGGAGATAGATTGGCAGGTATTTTAATAAATATGCAGTAAGTGACAATTAAAATTCAAGTTTGCTAGAATAATTATGCTTTCAATTACCCCTATTAGCACCACACTGCACATTTTTTTTGTTGTCACTTCTCAATGAAACAAGAAACGTTGTCCTTATGTGCCCTTTACAGGTTCTCTACCTACTTAAATGGTTAAAAATTACTTAGAAGAAAGATATTTAAAAGAGCAATAATAGAAACATGTGTTAGTAAAATCATATATTTTTTATGGAATTCTGATAGGAAAGTGGCAACAAAGGTTTCTAAGACTCCTCATTGAGGATTAAAAAGCAAAATTAGAGGAGGATGCAGACAAGTAATAAGCAAATGAACAAAACTTAAAGAAGATGTTGTACATACATACAATGAATTATTACTCAGCCACTAAAGGGAGCAAATAGGGTCATTTGCAGAGATGTAGATGTATCTAGAGTCTGTCATACAGAGTGAAGTACATCAGAAAGAGAGAAAACAAATATCATATATTAATGCATATATATGAAATCTAGAAAAATGTTTCTGATGAACCTATCTGCAGGCCAGGAATAGAGATGCAGACACAAAGAAGAGACACGTGTACACAGTGGGGGAAGAGGAGGGTGGGATGAATTGAGAGCTTAGCACTGATATATTTATACTGCTGCTGCTAAGTCACTTCAGTCGTGTCTGACTCTGTGTGACCCCATAGACAACAGCCCACCAGGCTCCCCCATCCCTGGGGCTCTCCAGGCAAGAATACTGGAGTGGGTTGCCATTCCTTCTCCAGTGCATGAAAGTGAAAAGTGAAAGTTAAGTCGCTCAGTTGTGTCCGACTCCTAGCGACCCCATGGACTGCAGCCTACCAGGCTCCTCCATCCATGGGATTTTCCAGGCAAGAGTACTGGAGTGGGGTGCCATTGCCTTCAAACAGATAGCTAGTGCAAACCTGCTGTCCAGTACAGAGAGCTCAGTTTGGTGCTCTGTGGTAACCTAGGGGGATGGAATGCCAGGGAGGGAGGCTCAAGAGGAAGGGGATGTATGTATGCAGATAACTGACGCGCTTCATTGCACAGCATAAACTAACAAGCACTGTAACGCAATTATAGTCCAATTTTTAAAAGACAGAGTCTGTGAGTAGAATTTCGATGTGTTAGATGCCTGAATGCAGTAGGATATAATAAACATGGGTGAAAGGAGGAGAAACTAACAAAATGGAGGCAAGGTTTTGTTTTTTCCCTATCTTTTTATTGTTTGGAGACGAATTGCCAACTTGTCTGGGAAGACCATTGAGATAATGTGCTGATAGCTATTTAAGAAAGTGACTTTCCTTCCTATTTCAGATCACATTTCTGACCAGCACCCTCTGGACCACGTCTCCCGAGTCACTGATGATACATGTGAGTGGGCTGAGCTGCACCCTTGACAGACTCTCTTCTTGAGGTCTGGAAGACTACCCCCGCTTTCCCTGTGAATCCTTCAAGGCTCAGGCTGAACATCTGTCCTCTTGACAAAGCCGATCACAGTCACGTGCTGCACAGGCAGTGCTGATGTTCACCAACTTTCAAGCTTCTCGCCCTCTTCCTAGATACCCACTAAACCCTTTCCTAGCTCCTTTCCTAGTTCCTTATGGTAGAAAGTGAAGAGGAACTACAGAGCCTCTTGATGAAAGTTAAAGAAAAGAGTGAAAAAGCTGGCTTAAAACTCAATATTCAAAAAACTAAGATCATGGGATCCAGTCCCATTACTTCATGGCATATAGATGGGGAAATAATTGAAACAGTGAGGCTTTAATTTCTTGGGCTCCAAAATCACTGCAGATGATGACTGCAGCCACGAAACTAAAAGACGCTTGCTTCTTGGAAGAAAAGTTATGACAAACCTAGACAGCATATTAAAAAGCAGAGACATTACTTTGCTGACAAAGGTCTGTCTGGTCAAAGCTATGTTTTTTCCAGTAGTCATGGGTGGATGTGAGTGTTGGACCATAAGGAAGACTAAGTGCTGAAGTATTGATACTTTCGAACTGTGGTGCTGGAGAAGTCTCCTGAGAGACCTTTGAATTGCAGGGAGATCAAAGTAGACAGTCCTAAAGGAATTCAATCCTGAATATTCATTGGAAAAACTGAGGCTGAAGCTCAGGCTCCAATACTTTGGCCACCTGATGCAAAGAGCTGACTCACTGGAAAAGACCCTGATGCTGGGAAAGATTGAAGGCAGAAGAAAAAGGGGACGATAAAAGAAAAGATGGCTGAATGGCATCACCGACTCAATGGACATGAGTCTGAGCAACTTCCAGGAGTTGGTGAAAGACAGGGAAGCCTGGGGTGCTGCAGTCCATGGGGTTCAAAGAGTCAGACATGATTGAGCAACTGAACTGAACTGAGAACTTGTTCATTCCAGGGATTCACTTGAGAAAGAACATAAAAGAGCTAGAGAAATTAGAAAACATAAATAAAATGGGAGCACTGAATATGGACTAGAAAAAGTGAAAAAAAAATGAAATAAAATAAAAGATCCTCATATATTCCAGTTGTTTTTAAACACGACTGCTCACTAGAGGCATATCTGGAGCTCTAGGGGAAAAAAGCAATACCTGGGCATTTGTATTTTTCAAAAAATTCCAAGATAATTCTGATATGCATCTGGGTTTTAAAAAGTGATTACAGATTTTTCTACTAGTACCTAGTTTTGGTGATATACAGTTCTATTAGTTTTCTATTGACCAATCAGGATACAATGGTATTAAGTAAGTACTAGTTAAATAATCACAATAGTAAAAGTTGTTTATCATTTCACAATCAATAGCCAGACAAAAATAAAAGATAATTACAATTACAAGCCATAATGGGAACACGATTAAACTAACAATATCAAATACTTACATACAATTTGGGGGGTCAGGCAGAGTGCTGTGGTGCGTGGAAGTGCGTGCATGCACACGTTTTCATCTGCTCAGCCAGTCTATGTCTTTCTGTTGGTGCATTTAATTCATTTACATTTAAGGTTATTATCAATATGTATGATCCGATTACCATTTTCTTAATTGTTTCAGGTTTATTTTCTCTAGGTAGGTCTTTTCTTCTCTTTTTTCCTGCCTAGAGAAGTTCCTTTAGCATTTTTTACAAGGCTGGTTTAGTGCTGTTGAATTCTCCTAACTTTTGATTGTCTGGAAAGCTTTTGAAATCTGAACAAGAGTCTCACTGGTTAGAATATTCTTGATTGTAGGTTATTCCCTTTCATCACTTTAAATATGTCATGCGATTCCCTTCTAGCTTATAGAGTTTCCGTTGAGAAATCAGCTGATTGCCTGATGGGTGTTCCCTTGTATGTTATTCATCATTTTTCCTTTGTTGCTTTTAATATTTTATCTCTGTCCTTAATTTTTGTGAGTTTGATTACTATGTGTCTATGTGTGTTCCTCCTTGGAATTATCCTGCCTGGGGCTCTCTGTGCTTCCTGGACTTGGCCGATTATTTTCCTTCTCTTGTTAGGGAAGTTTTCAGCTATTATCTCTTCACATATTTTCTCAGGTCCTTTCTCTCTCTCTTCTCCTTTTGGGGCCCCTATAATGCCAATGGTTATGCATTTAATCTTTGCATAATGGGGAACCTTCCCAGACAGCTGCTGCCAGTCCCCACCATCCCTGTGGTGAGCCCCTGCTGACCCATGCCTCCATAGGAGACTCTCCATCAGTAGCATGTAGTTTGGGCTCAGTTTCCTGTGGAATCACTGCTCCTTTCCTGAGTCTTGGTGTGGGAAAGGTTTTGTTTGTGCCCTCCGAGATTAAAGTCTCTGTTTCCCCTAGTCTCGTGGAGGTCTTGTAACCAAATCCCGCCGGGCTTCAAGGTCAGATGCCCTGGGGATTCTCGGTCCCTTTGTCAGGTCTCAGGCTGGGAAGCCTGATGTGGAGTTCTGAACCTTCACAACAGTGGGAGGACTCCTTTGGTGTTATTGTTCTCCAGTTGGTGGGTTACCCACCCGGCAGGAATGGGATTTGCTTTTATCTTGATTGTCTCCCTCCTACCATCTCACTGCAGCTTCTTCTTTGTTTTTGGACATGGGGCGTCTTTTTTTGGTAGGTTCCAGTGTCCTCCTGTTGATGGTTGTTCATCAGCTAGCTGTGGTTTTGGCGCTCTCACAGGAGGAGATGAGTGCATGTCCTTCTACTCTGCCGTCTTGAACCAGAAGCCCTTCAGATAAAACGTCAACAATCATTTCTTCAGGGATATCTGCCTGGTCTCCTAAACTATACCTCCTCCCAACATGTTCCTTGTACTGAGTTTATGTCTTTAGTGTCTACACTGTCCACTGTTATAGCCCCAGATCTTTACACACTGCTTAGCACAAAGGAGAATAATAGAGATCAATAACTTGAATTATTTTACTTATTAGGCAGTGACATGAACATTCTTTTCACATATCTTTCTTTCACTATACTTTGAAGTTCTTGAAACCATAAGCCAGGACTTTCATTGCTAGCACAGTGTTGGCACAGAATTGGCGTCTGAAAGGACTGAGTGAATGATTGAATGGAACAATCAGTAACAGAAGTATCTGTGCTTGGTCCCTGTGCTGAGAGGGATGGGATGGGACAGTTCAGTGTATTAGGATGACACAGGTGCATAGAGAATCTTGAAAGCCATCACCGCTGCCTGGACAGGAACACACATCTTCTTGAGATTTCTGAGCATCATGTGCATAAAACAAGAGCAGGTACTAAAAGTGCCTGACTATTCATGAGCTAGGTTTTTTCCTGCTCTTTTGAGAAAAGATATGGGTGGAGAGATGGGAGTGAAGAGAGAGCCTGCATTTTCTGGGTAAGAGTATAAGCTTTAGTGGAGCATTGAGAATGAGGTGTGAGGAGACAGGCTTTGGGGCAAATACAAATACAGGACAAGTGCAAAAAAGGACGTGGAAGAGTGAATTTTAAGAAGTCATGGTTTATAAATTCATGTTCAGTGAGGAACACAAAAGTATTTAATTATTGTGGGTGTAGGACTGTTTCTTCAAATGTAACTCTGTACTGACATGTGATACCCTGGAATGAACAGATTTATTTAGCAAAGAAGAAAATATGTATTTCCTATTGATCTTACCACATAGCTATGCCATTTGATTTGCAATGATATTTCATGAATAGTTCAGGTAATCACTTTACACATAGAAACTGAGACTCTGAGGAGCTAAGAAGCCTTAACCAAATTCACAGCTGGAACATGAAAACAACATCAATGCACACACCTGTGTTCTTTCCCACCCTCCATGTTACTACTGAATAAAGAGGACATAATATTTTATTCATTATTTTATAATTAACTTTAAAAAATTATTATTGGAGAATAGTTTATTTACAATATTGTGTTAGTTTCAGATGTGCAGTAAAGTGAAACAGTTATACACATATCCACTATTACTTAGATTCTTTTCCCATACAGGTCATTGGATGACTAAAGAAATCACTAATTAAGAAAAGAATCTTACAAAAATTTTATAGAACTATAAGAAACAAATCTTATTTTTATATCTTTTGAATATCAAGCATATGTGCCTATTTACTAGCATGGGAACTCATTATTTAAGTCCATTTCCTCAGATAGGTTGCAACAACTAACTGCTTTTTTAATTAATTAACTACCTTGTTAAACAGCCATTTGTTGATGCCAGCCAGAAGATTAAACTGCAAATAAAGTAGAGTCTCTTTTCTCAAAGAATTTCCCCTTCCTGGAAAGATGTTGTGATAGAAAATGAGAACTCAGTGTGGTTAAATGCATGGATAGAAAATAGACACAGTTATCAGTTCAGTTCAGTTCAGTCGCTCAGTCATGTCCGACTCTTTGCGACCTCATGAATCGCAGCACGCCAGCCCTCCCCGTCCATCACCAACTCCAGGAGTTCACTCAGACCCACGTCCATCGAGTCCGTGATGCCATCCAGCCATCTCATCCTCTGTTGTCCCCTTCTCCTCCTGCCCCCAATCCATCCCAGCATCAGAGTCTTTTCCAATGAGTCAACGCTTCGCATGAGGTGGCCAAAGTACTGGCATTTCAGCTTTAGCATCAGTCCTTCCAAAGAAATCGCAGAGCTGATCTTCAGAATGGACTGGTTGGATCTCCTTGCAGTCCAAGGGACTCTCAAGAGTCTTCTCCAGCACCACAGTTCAAAAGCATCAATTCTTTGGTGCTCAGCTTTCTTCGCAGTCCAACTCTCACATCCATACATGACCATTGGAAAAACCATAGCCTTGACAAGACGGACCTTGTTGGCAAAGTAATGTCTCTGTTTTGAATATGCTATCTAGATTGGTCATAACTTTTCTTCCAAGGAGTAAACATCTTTTAATTTCATGGATGCAGTCACCATCTCTGCAGACACAGTTATAGAAGCATCTAATTCCATCTAGAGGTGGGCTCAATAAGGCTTTCTAGAACTTGGCTTGAGATATGCCTTACAGGTTGTGGAAACACTTCAGGCATTGGGCCCAACATATCTATAGACTGAAGACGATAGGCAGGACAATTTGTGTGTGTGTGTGTGCATGCACGTGATTTGACTACAATCAAGTGAATGTCTTGCTAAAGCACAATTTAATGATCAGAGACAAATATGAATACTATTCAAAGGGTCTTATATGTTATGTCAAGGTGTTCAAGCTTTATAAGTACACAGTGAGGGATCCTTTAAAGGGAATGTTGTGACTATATCTGCATTTAGATAGGGGGCTCTGTCTATTGGGTGAAGGGAAGATTAAAGAGCAGAACACCAGGGATATTTTATTTAATTATTTTTAGTCCAATTTATCCTATGAAGCAAATATCAATCTAATTAATATATTCATGAATGAAACTGATAATACAAATGTACACAATAACAAGAAATTGTACACAATTGTACACAAGGAATAGAACACAATGCAATTTTCTCCTATTTTATCATTTTGTTTACTTAAAATAGCAACTGAAAAGTTTGAGACTTCAGATTCTAGACCTACATTTCAAGTCTCCAAGGTAAGGGTAAGCCATCAAATGATGAATTCATTCAGAAAATTCAATAAGAAATTCATTATAAAAGGTAATTAACTGTCTAATTCAGAAAACATGTTTAAAAAATTGTTTCTGAAAATAACCAACAAAGGAGAATTCATGAAAAAAATGCTGGAAACCCATGATATCAGGCAATGAGTGCTCAACGTTGACATATGTGGGGAGCATACTAAGTTTATATAGCATCTGGACCACATGATTGAAGGCTTTTATCTGATTTTGTTATGCTTGAAGGTATTTACTTTTGTTTGTTAAGAGAGGATTCTTAAACAATAGAAGATTGAGAATCCAGCCAATGCTTGAAAAGGAGCTGTAGTAGTTAATATTATGGACTAATGTTTATTTCTCTTACATTTTTCATGCATACTATGACAAGCACAGATATACCTTGGGTTTAAAGTCCTACAAGATTCATGTTGATGTATGGCAAAACCAATACACTATTGTAAAGTCATTAATCTCCAATTAAAATAAATAAATTTATATTAAAAAAATAAAGTCCTACAAGGAAATTGTATTACTATATTTGGGATGGCAAATTGTTTTCTATTGATCAGAGTTTCTGGGACTCAGACAAATAGGCAAGAGTGAAGATCAATCTGGAGCATTAAGGACTAAGACTGAATTTCTCAAGTGGTATTAAGCATCATCTTTCTGAGTGATAATATTTACTTTATTACAAAAAGTAATATTCTTGAAAATAAGCCAAAAGGAGGAAGATTGCTGAACTATTTCTCCAAGTTGTATCCCAAGAATAATTACAGGCTTGTACTCCCTGCCAGGCTTCTATGAATGATAGACTCCAGGATACAACAGGGTCCACAGAGAGGTCCCTTTTCACTCATCCTGTGGAGTCAGAGGACTCAAAAAGTAACTTATCTTTGAAGATATGGCCAAAAGAAAAAAAAAAGAAATCAAGTGGAAGTTTTTTTAAAATTGCATATTTATTCAAAACTGATGTTTTAAAAATTCTGCTATATCCAGCTATTCTGACTCTAATTATTCTTAAACTTTGTTGGAATCAGAATCACTTGAAGAGCTTGTTGACTAAATATTTCCCTGGGATACACCCAAAACTACTAAGTCAAATAGTAGGGGGTGTCTTATGGTTCCTTTCTGCTTTGCAAAGTATGAAATGAGCAGGCTTCTCTTCTATGGGTGAACTATGGTGCAGCACAATAAAGTAAGTTTTTAAAGCTCCTGTCCTCTCCCCATAACTCATATTTACTTTTTCTGTTTCGTTGATATAATTTAGGGAAAGGAAAGATCAGTACAAATAGTATAGTCAAAAGTTTATTAATCGTGGCAGTTTCAGTTAGTTAAATTCAAGGATTTAATTTTCCAAGGAAGAAGACACAGTCATGGTAATATCTGAATCTTCACAATGATGATTATCTGAGACCTGCTATTTGTAGAAATCTAGATCTCAAGTGGCAAGTGTGGTCTTAAATCTGTAGCTCTGGATTGGAACTACAACTAAAGAGAAAATTCAAGAGATTTGTACAGTAAATAAAATGTGAAATGATGGATTCAGACATCAGGGAGTTGAGAGGGAAGTGCCAAAAGATTACCAAATCTCTTCATGGCAACAACCCCTTTGTGGGGAAGGAGGTCTCCACTATGAACTGAACACAGCAAACTCCTGGGACCCTGGGAACTGTCATAGTTAACCCATGACAGCCTAATTTTTATACCTAAAGAGGCATTTCTCTGGCTCAGGGATTGTCTTAAAGTGCTGTTGATGTGTGCATGCTCAGTTTCTCAGTCCTGTCCAACTTTTTGTGACCCAGTGGACTGCAGCCTGACAAGCTCCTCTGCCCACGGGGTTGTCCAGGCAAGAATATTGGAGTGGGTTGCCATTTCCTCCTTCAGAGGATCTTCCCAACACAAGGATTGAACTGGCATCTCCTGCGTCTCACGCATTGACAGGCAGATTCTTTACTGCTGAGCCACAAGTAGAGCCCTAAAGTTCTGTTAGCCCTTAACATTTTGGATTTCACAGTAATTATATGCAAATTGATTCATATACTAGTTTCTTTAAGAAAATTCCTTTATTTATACTTAGCAAAAAAATGAGATCAGTTAAATATTGTTATTGATTGGGCAGTAGTTTTTTGTTAGAATTGACTTCAGTATTTGAGAGCTTCTCCTAGAAATAATAAGTGAATACAAAGCAAAAATAAAAATTTCAAAAATTCACAAAAATAAGGATTCTCAACTTCCTTTTACTTACTTTTAGGAGATTCACTCATTTGAACATGAAAATTAATTTTTTTTTTTTACAAATTTCTGTTCTTTCTTAGTGTATGTTCTTTGGAAAAGATTATATTTGTGAGATACTTGTGAGTTGGAGGAAATTGATTAGCTATCAAAGGTTAAAAAAGGGCATGACATACCTTTTAGAACATTCTATCATGGCCTGTGGGTTATAGAACATCAAGCTTTCTTTCACAGTGAAAACTTTTGTTTCCTGTATCAAAAAAACAGACCACAGTACTGCAACTTAGCAGAACTTAAATTTTGCTATCATGTGGTTTTTCTTAGCTTCATTGGAAACTTATTGTATTAAAGCAAGCTTTATACTGTCATTTTTCTGTGTATGCTGCTTTTGTTTTCATATCACATTGTATCCATTTTTCTCAATGTCTAATTATAATTTATCTTTCCCTTCTATTTTATTGATTAAATTTGCATGGTTACCTATCTTCTTTGTTCAATTTCATTTTCTTAATGTTGCTGATATGTAGAGATGATTTTGCATGTAGCCATGTTGCTAAATTCTCTTGCAAACTATAATACCTTGTAGATCCTTCTGAATTGTCAACATGTATATAATGTCTGGGAATAGTGAAGATCTTTTTTCAAATTCTTAGAATTAAAGCATTTTTTCCTAAACTTAGGGCCCTGGCCAGGACCTTAAATATAATATTGGAAAAATGGCAAAAGAAGGTATACTCTGTATGATGTCAGTTCTTTGACATTTTGGGGGAACTTTTTCTATGGTTCAAATATACAATTAATTTTGGAGTCAGTATATTATGCATGTTTGAGAAAAGTGCCAGTTTTGACAAAAGTATTCTATTTCATTAAAGCAAACTTCTTAATTTTGAAGTTCCAGTCTTCTATATCTTTTGGATTTGAATGCTTTGTCACACACACATTCTCTCACATGAGAGAGATGTGTTAAATTCTCCACTTATGATTTTGGATTCTCCAATTATGGATTTGTGTATTTTTTTTCTCTTTTGGTATTTAGTTATATTTCCATTATTTATATCAAGGCTAGACCAAGAGGTCTCCAACCTTTTTGGCATGGGGACGTGTTTTGTGGAAGATAATTTTTCCATGGATCCAGGGCTAGGGGGAGGGGGAGGGGAGGGAGAAGATGCTTCAGGTATTAAAGTGAGTGATGGGGAGCCATGCGGAGCAGCAGATGAAGCTTCACTCCCTCCCCAGCTGCTCACCACCTGCTGTACGGCCAGGTTCCTAACAGGCCATGGACCAATACTGGTGGTCCAGGGGTTAGGGATCCCTGGGCAAGACTATAATACTCATCTAAGTTTCTAATTATTACATATTCCTATGGATTAAATCTTTTATCATCTTGAAATTTCTTGTATCTACTAAAGATCCTTGCCTTAAAGCCTCTTTGGTCTGAAATTAATATAGATATACCAGGTTTTATTTTTTGCTTAGTGTTTGCATCTTTTTCTTTCAAAATGTGATTACTATCATATTAATGTATGCCTCATTAAAAAATTAGTCAAGCACACTTGGTAATATATTTAGAATATTTTGCCCACTTGATTTAAAATGCTTATGGTTATATTTGAGTTTAAAAGTACTATCTTACCATCTGTTTTCAATTTAAGCCATCTTGTCTCTTCTTTTTTTATCCACTTTCTTTTTCCTTTACATTTACTTCTCTTCTTATTCCCCTTGAAATCAAATATTTTTGTTATTTATTTTTTCCAGTTTGTTAGCTTGCTAGTCATAGTTTATTTTAAATTAGAGGGTGATTACTTTACAATTCTGTGATGATTTCTGCCACACATCAACACACATTGGCCATAGGTATGCATATATCCCATCCCTCTTGAATATTCCCCTCTCACATCTTTCTCCAACCCACCCTCTAAGTTGTCATGGAGCACTGGCTTTGGGTTCCCTGCATCACATAGCAAACTCCCACTAGCTACTCATTTCACATATGGTAATGTATATATTTCAATGCTATTCTTTCAAATAGTCATACATTTAAAAATTCTCTTTTCACTTCAGTTCAGTTCAGTCGCTCAGTCATGTCCGACTCTTTGTGACCCCATGAATTGCAGCACACCAGGTCTCCTTGTCCATTACCAACTCGCGGAGTTCACTCAAACTCATATCCATCGAATCGGTGATGCCATCCAGCCATCTCATCCTCTGTCCCCTTTTCCTCCTGCCCCCAATCCCTCCCAGCATCACGGTCTTTTCCAATGAGTCAACTCTTTGCATGAGGTGGCCAAAGTACTGGAGCTTCAGCTTTAGCATCATTCCCTCCAAAGAAATCCCAGGGCTGATCTCCTTCAGAATGGACTGGTTGGATCTCCTTGCAGTCCAAGGGACTCTCAAGAGTCTTCTCCAACACCACAGTTCAAAAGCATCAATTGTTCAGCACTCAGCTTTCTTCACAGTCCAACTCTCATATCCATACATGACCACTGGAAAAACCGTAGCCTTGACAAGATGGACGTTTGTTGGCAAAGTAATGTCTCTGCTTTTCAATTTTCTTTTAGTGGTTACCTAATTTTAAAATTATAAGAGTATAATAAAGATTAGTATTTTATTGCTTTCTAAACAATGCAAAAAATTTGGATCATTTTTTAACTCTTTCTAACCTTCTCCCACCTCTAGGGCTATTTGTTATATATTTTCATTCTGCATGTAATGTAAAACACACAGGTCTTACTGACATTGTTACAGAGACAATATGTTGATTTAAAGTCACTCACCCGTTTAACTCCTCCATTGTCTTTAGTTACTTCCTACACTGAACAAGCTTTCACCTGGGTCCATTTCTCCTTTGCATGAAGAACTGATTTTCATCTTTCTTTTAGAGGAATTCCATTGTAGAAGAACTTTCTCAATTCTTCTCAGTTTCACTTTTATTTTTTAAGAACTTTTTTTTTTTTTTTGCAGGATATAGAATTCCAGTTATTTTCCTTTTTAATCTTTAAAGATATCCTTCTGTCTTCTGGCTTATGTCATTGCTGTTCTGAAGTCAGTTTTAATATTATTGTTGCTCATTGGAAGATAATATGCCATTTCTCAGTTTCTGCTCTAAAGGTTCTTTTCTTTGTATTTGAGTTTCAGTAGTTTAATTATGATGCACTTCTGTGTCCATGTGTGATACCTATGTATGTATATATGTACGAATCTATCTATCAGTCCATTCATCTTTGAAATTGCAGAGATTCGTGAACCATGACCTTCCAGACATTCAGGCTGGTTTTAGAAAGGGCAGAGGAACCAGAGATCAAATTGCCAACATCTGCTGGATCATCAAAAAAGCAAGAGAGTTCCAGAACATCTATTTCTGCTTTCTTGACTATGCCAAAGCCTTTGACTGTGTGGGTCACAATAAACTGTGGAAAATTCTTCAAGAGATGGGAATACCAGACCACCTGACCTGCCTCTTGAGAAACCTATATGCAGGTCAGGAAACAACAGTTAGAACTGGACATGGAACAACAGAGTGGTTCCAAATAGTAAAAGGAGTATGTCAAGGCTGTATATTGTCACGCTGCTTATTTAACTTCTATGCAGAGTACATCATGAGAAACGCTGGGCTGGAAGAAGCACAAGCTGGAATCAAGATTGCCGGGAGAAATATCAATAATCTCAGATATGCAGATGACACCACCATTATGGCAGAAAGTGAAGAGGAACTAAAAAGCCTCTTGATGAAAGTAAAAGAGGAGAGTGAAAAAGTTGGCTTAAAGCTCAACATTCAGAAAACTAAGATCATGGCATCTGGTCCCATCACTTCATGGGAAATAGATGGGGAAACAGTGGAAACAGTGTCAGACTTTATTTTGGGGGGCTCCAAAATCACTGCAGATGGTGACTGCAGCCATTAAATTAAAAGACGCTTACTCCTTGGAAGAAAAGTTATGACCAACCTAGATAGCATATTCAAAAGCAGAGACATTACTTTGCCAACAAAGCTCTGTCTAGTCAAGACTATGGTTTTTCCAGTGGTCATGTATGGATGTGAGCATTGGACTGTGAAGAAAGCTGACTGCCAAAGTATTGATGCATTTGAACTGTGGTGTTGGAAAAGACTCTTGAGAGTCCCTTGGACTGCAAGGAGTTCCAACCAGTCCATTCTAAAGGAGATCAGTCCTGGGTTTTCATTGGAAGGACTGATGCTAAAGCTTAAACTCCAATACTTTGGCCATCTCGTGTGAAATGTTGACTCATTAGAAAAGACTCTGATGCTGGGAGGGATTGGGGGCAGGAGGAAAAGGGGACGACAGAGGATGAGATGGCTGGATGGCATCAACAACTCGATGGCCGTGAGTCTGAGTGAACTCCGGGAGATGGTGATGAACAGGGAGGCTTGGCGTGCTGGGACTCATGGGGTCGCCAAGAGTTGGACACGACTGAGCAACTGAACTGAACTGAACTGAACTTGAATCTTCAACTGGATATAATCCATCATTTTGACAATTTTTTGGTCATTATCTCTTTATATATTGCTTCTGCTATGATTCTCTGCCTATGTTTCTCTGGAATTTCCATTGTACATACACTAAAAGTGTATATCCTTCATGTTACACAAGCTGTTTTTTTTTTTTTTTAATTTCCATATTTTTATTCTCCTTTAATCTGGACACTTTCTATTGCCCTGTCTTATAGCTTGTTATTCATCTGTTTTGCTGTATCTAATCTGTCATTAAATCTGTTTAATTGCTTCTATAGATCAGTTCATTTTACATTTGATTAATTGTTTTTATTTGATTTGATTATGTCCAGTGTTAGGATGAAATTCTCCATCTTTTTTTTTTTTTTTTCAGATTTTAATTGTTGTCTTAAATTCCTGGTTACTTAACTTCAATGTCTTCACCACCTAACCATATATTATTGCCTTTCTTCTATCTTGGCATTTAATTGTTTTGTCTTGTGTCTTGGCGGTTGATTAATTCATAATTCATAAAGGTTGACTAATATGTATGAAAAATATTATGGATATTTTGAGGTTTCAGTTGCTATTTTATTGGATTTCCTTTGCTTTCTCACAGGCAGTTAGAGTTCAGCAACCCAGAATGGAGTTAGCCCAGTTCTATGAAATCTGTTCTACTTCAGGTGTGTCCTTACTCCTGTGATGTTGTCTTTCTTACTCCCTCTTGATGTTGTCTCTTTTGGTTGTCTTTTCTTGAGATTTTCCTGGTCTTCGACATAAGAAGTTATTTTTTAGTGATTTAGGTGATGGTAGTCAATGATTCTGAGAAGGAAATGGCAACCCACTCCAGTGTTCTTGCCTGGAGAATCCCAGGGATGGGGGAGCCTGGTGGGCTGTCATCTCTGGGGTTGCACAGAGTCGGACACAACTGAAGCGACTTAGCAGCAGCAACAGCAGCAGTCAATGATTCTAAGTGAGGGTGGTAGTTGGGTCCTACTCATACATGAAGCCTTTGCCGACACTTACCTTCAGGGGGCAGTGAGGCGCTGCCTTTCTCTGCCCAGGGGAGGATGCCTGTTGGGCTCTGCACACACTCGCAGTCAACATGGACACCTGCCTGCCAGGATGGGGAGTCATGTTCTGACTGCCAGGCTGTGCTGGTAATCAGATCTCTTTCTCAAGTACTCCTGATGTCAACTGCCAGAGAAGATAGGTTTTAGGGGAGGCAGTTCTTCTGAGGTATGTCTGGTGTTATCCAAAACGTTATGCCCTATGTGGGCACTCCCTTCTAGTTCCTTTGGCTAAAGAAGCCAGGCTTATTGTATTTTTGTTTATTTTCAGTTTTTGTCTGCCCTATTGCTCTTTCAAGCTTCCAAAATTCTCCATTAGCCAAGGCAAGAAGAAATCCAGAACTTGCCAGGTTATTGTTTCACTCACAAGATCCCTAGAAAAGCTGTCTTCTTTTTTTCACCTGAAAAGATCTTCTGATGTTCATTTCATATATCTCCTGTTTAAGAAGCAGAGAGGAATCGGGTAAAATATTTCTATTCTTCTTATCTGGAACTGGAAATTCTCCTTATTTTAATACTTATCCTCCATTTAAACATAATTTTGCAAACTTCTAAGTAACCAGCTTCATTCAGTATGAAATTCTTACACCACTCAAGCTCTGAGTGGGAAGGAGAAGTCGGGACAGAGTGGTACCCATGTCAATGAGACTCCAGCATCCCAGATCCACACCCAGAGAACTGCACCTTGGCGACCACCATCCTTTTGTGTCTTTTGTAATACTGAGTTCACTGTCCTTACTTTTCTGAATATAACATAAACTTCTGTTCACTAGAGGAAATTTTTATTTCTATTATTATAGAAATTTATATCTATTATTATAAAATTTTATTTCTATTATTTTATTTAAGGCTTCAAAATTGTGCTAGATCCCAACATCCAGGCACAAAATATATTCCTTTTATCTTGGTACATTTCATTGCATTGTTTAAAAAATTACTTAATAATTTCCTTTCAATCTAATATTTTATCTCTTGATGGCCTCCTCATTAGAATAGTTACATATTTTTATTTTTAATATTAGAATATTACATACTTATTATTTATTTATTAGAATGTTTACATACTTATTAAAATTAAACAACAGCAACAAATTCCTAGACTCCACTTTCTTCTTGAGCTACTGTGCCACCTGCCAGCCAGTTGGCTGGATGCTTTGGTCTCCACCATTACTAGCCTCTTCACAAGTACATGCTGCCTTGCACTCTCCACACCACCATAAGCGTGAACTCTACCAGGTCACTGATGGTCTCTGTCTTCCTAAATGCAGTGGGCATTTTCTCGCCTTTCCCTTCTTGACCTGTGATCAGCATTGGATGACTCTTTGACATTTCTTCCATTTCTCCCTTTTCTGCTTTAAACAAAAGCAACATATCTATTTTTTCCAAGATGACTTTTTAACGTTTTTTTTCTCTTTTTGCTATATCAGAAACACAAACTCATGCTAGACATTCAAATGCTGTTTAAGAAAAGCTAAAATTTGCTTTTCTTACTAGGACTCAAGGTACTTCTCCAGAGGAAGGCATGGTTAGGTCACTGCTTATAATTTCCTCACATAAAAAGTTTATATTTCTCATGACAATATTTTGATACACCTAAAATGCATTTTTAATTCATGGTAATTCTTTTAACTGCCCTTTGACAGTCCGCCATCATACAATGTTATCCCATATCTTAAGAGAATAAAGGAAAAAAAGGCAATTAAAAATTATTCCCCAGTTTTCTGAGTTTCAAAATAGATGGTTGAAACATGTTAGAGGAATCATTTTGAGAAAATAAAATTTTGAGTTTTGAGTTATGCTACTGGAGTTATTTGACTTACAATACTTTGAAGATATTGTTGATTCAGTTCCAGACCACTGCAATAAGGTGAAAATCGAAATAAAGTGAGTTGTGAGAACTTTTTGGTTTCTCGGTGTATATAAAAATTCTGTTTACACTATCTGTGAAGAAACCTGAGCACCAAAAAATTGATGCTTTTGAACTGTGGTGTTGGAAAAGACTCTTGAGAGTCCCTTGGACTGCAAGGAGATCCAACCAGTCCATTCTAAAGGAGATCAATCCTGGGTGTTCATTGGAAAGACTGATGCTGAGGATGAAACTCCAACATTTTGGCCACCTCATGAGAAGAGTTGACTCATTAGAAAAGACCCTGTTGCTGGGAGGGGTTGGGGGCAGGAAGAAAAGGGGATGACAGAGGATGAGATGGCTGGATGGCATCACCGACTAGATGGACATGAGTTTGGGTACACTCTGGGAGTTAGTGATGGACAAATAGGCCTGGCATGATATGATTCATGGGGTCGCAAAGAGTTGAACACAACTGAGTGACTGAACTGAACTGAATTGATAGTACATTAAATGTGCAACAGCAATATGTCTAAGAAGCAATGTACAAAACTTAATTAAAAATAGTTTATTGCTAAAAATTTATAACAATTATCAGATAATGCAGGGTTGCCACCAGTCTTCAATTTATATAAAATACAATATCTGGGAAGTATAATAAAGTGACGTGCAGTAAAAGAAATGCCCTTTTCAGTGTTTTTTATTTCACATAAGTGGTGTCTCCATCTATACATTTGTGTGTGTGACTCAAAACCCAGAAGTTGTCTGAACAGTTTATTCATGCTCATCCTTGTATACCATTCATTTGAGCGTCCTATTAATTGTGTTTCCTAGACTTCACAAGGTTATTACAGTTTTCCCTGTCGCTACTACCATCACCCTAGCCTAAACTACTAGTATCTCTTGTCTGAATTTCTTACTATTGCAGACACTATTCTAATAAGTCTTAAACTTCTCTCTCCATGTCTATGTGGCTCATCTCAAAACAACTTCCTCATTAATAGCTAGAATACCCTGGTGTCTCAGATGGTAAAGCGTCTGCCTGCAATGCAGGAGACCGGGGTTTGATCCCTGGGTCAGGGAAAATCCCCTGGAGAAGGAAATGGCAACCCACTCCAGTACTCTTGCCTGGAAAATTCCATGGACAGAGGAGCCTGCTAGGCTATAGTCCATGTGGTCTCGAAGAGTCGGACACAACTGAATGACTTCACTTTCACTTTCACTTTAGAGGGCAAACATCATCTTCAAGTGTCCTTTTGAAATTCTCCAGAGAATTTTCCACTGCTTTAAGAATGGGGGAAAAATAATGCAAATCATGTTTTCCAGGGCACTTCCTCCCTCTACTGTGATCAGGACCCAGGCAGATTTGATATCCTTGCAGTTTTCTCAAATGTTTGTTCTTAGGTACTTTATCTTTTTTGATTTCTCATTATACATTCTGATATTCTTCATTTTTTAAAGTTTCCCAAAACTTCTGTCTTATTATGTTCCAGAACTGATTTCTTGTAACTTTCAAATATAAAATTTTATTATTTTTAAATAATAAAAATTGTACTATCTACTTTATAATATTTATTTTGCCTGCTTTTCCCCTCTAGTTTAACTGCAGTGGTTAATACTCCTGGAACATAATTATGAAAGAGTAAAGACAGCAGGCAGCTCTCAGAATTTTCTAGTTTTGTGTCACTAACTATCTTCCTGATTTTATATTTTGTTTTCTCTCTCTCTTTTCTAAAAGTCATCTCTGTTCCTAACGACTTTTTCTGGTCCAGGCTTGTTTAACTTCATAGGTATCATGTGTAAAAAGGAAACAGTCTCTACTGGATAAGCTGAGTGGCACTCTCTCTCTTTTGTTTTTGTTTTTTGAAATGAAAAAAAGAGAAAATTTAAACAATGAATATTTTCACTTAAATTCCAATAAAATTCCTTCAATGAATGAATATATTCAATATACAAAATGACAATTTATTTAACAGTTTATTGCTGTGTATTCAAAATGTTTTATTTTTTATTAAAATCTCTCTATAATATGTATGTTTGTACTTAAAACTCCTTTACATGAATTTTAAATGATTCTGTCAGGGTATAGTCCTATAAATTCATTCTTGACTAAACATATGACATTTTTTCAAAAGACTATTGATAAAACAGCCCAATTCTCTAAATTGTGTTCTGGAAGTTTTCTACTAATTAATACTTCCATTAAAGCAGGATTAGTTTTCAAGTTTTGCCTGCAATTAAAGGAAGTAACCCCCTTGGGAAGGGGCAATCTCAGACTACTGATTCTGCTGGCATCTTGCATTAGGTGACGGTCTTGTACCTCCTGGCCTTCCCTCTCTGCTTCCGCTTCACACAGGCATAACGATGCCCAGAGGTCAGGCCACAGTCAGATGCTGGGCTGGACTTATTGAAGCTGCAGGCCCAGAAGAGCTGGCTGACTCCTGGTATGGTAACTACGATGTTGGTGTTATTATTTCTATTCCTATCTGCTCTTGGCACAAATGACAGCAGTTCTGGCAAAGCCGAACCTGTTTTCCAGTGCCAACATGTTCTACTAATGATTGCTGCAAAATGCCAGCTGTAGAGACAGAGGGAAAGATTTCTTCTGCTTTTCTTGCCTTTAGGGATGGAAGGAAGAAAAAGTCCTCAGTGAATGTGCAGTTACATTGGGAGCCAGTTACATGGAAGTTCCTCTGTTTCTAGGTCGGTACCTTCTGCCCAAAGCTCCCTGAGCTCTCTGCTCCAGGCAGAACTCCCTCTTCTCTAACCAGGTTTCTCTGCTTAAACTATGAATCACATTCTCATTACCCTCAGAAATGGTATGGACTGGGGTATTAGAGTCCTCTGAAAATAGAAGGGCAGATTTCCCTTCTCCTAAACCACTCTGCTTGCCTGGATTCTTTAAAACTTCTGAAAGGATTCTAACGAGACCACACTCAGGGAGCCAGAGCCACATTCATCCTGGGACAACTGCCTGTCTAAAGCATCCTGCAGACTGAAGGGAGAAAGTTAACTGCCCGACTCGCCCATTGAGGGCTTGCTCCTGAGATCAGCGTTCTTCAATTCTTACAGCCTTACTAGATGGCTCCTTTGGTTTCCGTCTTTAAGGTGAGAGAACCAAGGCTCAGAGAGGTTAAGGAGTTTTGCAAAGTCACGCAGCTAAAGCTGACAAAGCCAAGACTTGTTTCTAGATCTGGCTGCCTCTCTCGGGCCCTTCCTCCCCAGGAAGCACTTGGCCCCAGTCTTCGCTGCGCTCGCTGGAGCAGCCGGAGCATCCTGCTCCACAGAGATTGACGCAGTAAAGGGAAGGACAGAAGTCCACGGCGAGGGCCCTACGATGGTTCTGGGTGGGGCCTGGTGTTTAAATTCCTCTAGCGATTCTAACACGCGCCAGGTTCACCGGGCTCAATGCCGACTGCGAAGCCTCTGCAGTGAAGCCCTGCGCAGCTCTGCATTCACGCTGCTGGCGGGCGGCGGTCAGGGCTCTCTGTCCCTCGTTCCAGGCTGGCAGGATTTGGGGCAGACTGCAATCAGAGCAGGCCTGCTTGCAGAGCTTTACTATTCTCGATACCCTGAAGGATTAATTCCAAGGTTCCTAACCCAGCAGATTAAATTCTTTCCTCTCTCTCCCCCTCCCCCTTTTCCCCAGCCTGCTGTCATATTCTGCCTCAATGACTAATGTGGGGTCCCCTTGACAGCCCTCCGTTGCCCAGGTCTCCAAGGCTCTGCACGAGCTCCTCCATCTGCCAGGCGCTTCCTTCCTCACCCAGCGTCGCCTTCACTCCATGTCTGCCTTCCAAATCCCAGTGACTTAGGGGTCACCTCACCTCTCAGAAACCCTCCCCACTCCACCCCCGACCCTGACCACCACCGCCATTGGTCATCTTCATTTTCTCCAGTGAGGCCAAATTTTGTTTTCTTCCTCCATTGTTCTGCCCTCCCATCCTGACCAGGCTCAGCGCACATCCTGCAGAAATGATTTTGTTCACTTGCATTCTCCTGACTGGACTGTGGACTCTTGGAAACCTGTCTTGCCTAGTACATAGGATACAGTAATAAGCACTGAACACAAAGTGCCAAGCAAAGGTTGAGCTAGATCCTCTGGAAATATCTAGATTCTTACCTTTCTTGGTTCAGAAAGGTGAAGCCTTCTGTAGGACCACTTCTCCAGCAAAGGAAGAATTAATTTGAATCAGTACAGCTTCAAGAAGGTATTGAATTTCTACTGTGGAGTCTTTCGTTTCCAAGGTAAATATTAATAGAAGTACTGTTAATCAAAAAGCATGGTTTTGATAGACAGTGTTACAAGGTAAGCTTTTTGAAACAAGAATTTGCTTCATTTGGTGTGTATAAACACTGGAATATTACTCAACCATTAAAAAGAATGAAATAATGCCATTTGCAGCAACAGGGGTGGACCTCAAGATTATCATACCAAGTGAAATAAGTCAGACAGAGAAAGACCAAGAATGAAAAAGACAAATATCATATGATATTGGTTATATGTGGAATCTAAAATGTTACAAATGAACATATTTACAAAACAGAAACAGACCCATGACAGAAAACAACTTATGGTTCAGTTCAGTTCAGTTCAGTCGCTCAGTCATGTCTGACTCTTTGCGACCCCATGAATCGCAGCACGCCAGGCCTCCCTGTTCATCACCATCTCCCGGAGTTCACTCAGACTCACGTCCATCGAGTCCGTGATGCCATCCAGCCATCTCATCCTCGGTCGTCCCCTTTTCCTCCTGCCCCCAATCCCTCCCAGCATCAGAGTCTTTTCCAATGAGTCAACTCTTCTCATGAGGTGGCCAAAGTACTGGATTTTCAGCTTTAGTATCATTCCTTCCAAAGAAATCCCAGGGCTGCTCTCCTTCAGAATGGATTGGTTTAAATGTCCATTGACATTGCAGTCCAAGGGTCTCCTTGCAGTCCAAGGGTCTCTCAAGAGTCTTCTCCAAATCCACAGTTCAAACGCATCAATTCTTCGGTGCTCAGCCTTCTTCACAGTCCAACTCTCACATCCATACATGACTACAGGAAAAACCATAGCCTTGACTAGACGGACCTTAGTCGGCAAAGTAGGGGGAAAAATGGGGAGGGGTCAATTAGGACTTTGGGATTAACATATACACTCTATTATATATATATATGTGTGTGTGTGTCTATGTATATATAACATGATTTATAGATAACATGTTGATATATTTCAGTATATAAATATTGGTAACCAATAAGGACCCACTTTACAGCACAGGGTACTATATACAATATTTTGTAATAATCTATAATAAAAATAATATGAAAAAGAATATATAGAGAGTATATTCTATATACTTTATATTTTAACTGAATCATTGTGCTGTACACTGGAAATATTGTAAGTCAACTGTATTCCAATAAAAATTTTAAAAATAATTTGCTTCAAATAAACTGAAACATGTATACCAAATGGATCATATGCAGTGGTTTATAACAGACTGAAGTCCCGAAGCAGTCTGTAGACTGACATCTCCTGTGATGCTGGACACAAGCAGGGAAGCTGGTGTCCTTGGGAAGAGTCAAATTATGTGAGTTGAATTTCTACTTAAAATGAGAAAAACATTGGAAAACAATTTGCTCTAGTTTGGCTTCAGATACCTTCTTTTTAATTTTTTTTTTCCCCATGGAGTCAGAGGAGTAAAGAATATGGTTGGTTTAATGAAAAAGTTCAGAGGAGGTTGAAATTTGCATGTAAACACAGTTGTTCTAGTTTCCTAACTTACTGGCAAAACTCCTACATCCTATCATAGGTTTAACTTAAGTGAATTAAAGAGCAGAGGGGCTGCTGTATTATTTTATACATAAATATAACATAGAAGTGGCTGAACTACAGGACTGGACTCCACGGGAAAATCTGGATTTTCGGTGAATGCACTGCCAGACTCTGTGGTCTCCCAGTGGCATGCAGTGTAGACACACAGAGAAAAGGCAAAGGCAGTAACAGAGGGAGTGTTTCTCAGGCGCTCATGGGGCGTCTGTTCATTCATCTAATTCACAACATCCTTTCCTTTACGAGTCCTTTAGGGACCCCTCTATTTTAAAATACTTTTATTGAAGTGTAGTTGACTTACAACGTTGCATTAATTTCTGCTGTATGGCAAAGTGACTCAGTTACATATACCTGTTTTTCATATTCTTTCCCATTATAGTTTATCACAGGGTATTAAACATAGTTCCCTGTGCCATACAGTGGAAACTTGTCCATTCATTCTATATGCAATAGTTTGCCTCTGCTAATCCCAAACTCATAATTCTTCTGTCTCCCAACCATCTCCCCCTTGGCAGCCACAAGTCTGTTATCTATGTCTGTGAGTCTGTTTCTGTTTCATGTGTAATTTCCTTTGTGTCACATTTTAGATTACACATTGAAGTGATATCATGTGATATTGTCTCTCTTTCTGACTTCATTTAGTATGATTCTCTCCATTCATGTTGGTGCAACTGACATTATTTCATCCTTTGTTATGGCTGAGTAGTATTCCATTGTAGGCATGTACTGTATCTTCTTAATCCATTTGTGTGTCAATGGACATTTAAATTGCTTCCATGTCTTGGCTATTGTAAATAATGCTGCTATGAACATAAGGGTGCATATGTCTTTTTTAATTTTAGTTTTGTCTGGATATATACCCAGGCGAGGAATTGCTGGATCATATGGTAGCTCTATTTTTAGTTCTTTGAGGCAAGACCATACTTGTTTTCCATAGTGACGGCACCAAATTGTGTTCCCACCAACAGTGTAAGAGGGTAGAGATCTCTCTTAAAATAAAGTAGCATAACTCCTTAATGCAGAAAGGAATGAAGAGTATTATTTGAAAAATTTTTCATTTCCAGAAAAACTTTCAAATGTTAACAGACTAAATCAAATATATATAGAATATTTGTACAAGGACTTTTTTGAAAGTTTTAAAAAAACAGAGTAGATAGAAGTGATCAATGTGGTCAAAGAACAGACAACCCTGACTAGAGTTAAGGAAATTCTTTCTAAATGGCTTATCCCACATCTTTCAGCCATTTAAAAACCATTCCCCATCAGATTAAATGGATTTTATAGAGTTTGTGAGTGAAGTTGCTCAGTCGTGTCCAACTCTTAGCGACCCCATGGACTGCAGCCTACCAGGCTCCTCCGTCCACGGGATTCTCCAGGCAAGAATACTGGAGTGGGGTGCCATTGCCTTAACTTTCTGCATTTGCATTAAGAGCTCAAGCTCATGCTATTTGTTTCTTAGCTGTAACACTTTATTATTAGAGATGCTTTTGCAAGCTGCAGAGTACCCTCATCCTAGAACCTCATAAGTCACAGATCAACTTCTGTATACACAGAAATTCACCACATTCTTCCAACTAGTCACCAGACTTAAAACCAGCTTTTGGCAGGAAAGAGCTCCCTGCAGGCGTCCCCTTTGTCTTGTCACTAAACATAAACCAGGCACCCTCTATGCTCTACTCATCTCTGGCCCCAGCCCACACAGAAGGGAATGGTGATGACTCTGATCCTTCATCTCAATGATTAACTGAGATTATCTCCCTTTAAAAACATTCATGGCCTAGCAGAATCTTTGGAAGTGGGTTTTGGGGGACCACACCTCCACCATTCCCCCAGATTGCCAGCATTCTGATTAAAAGCCACTTTATTTTCTACCAACATTTTCGAGTAGTGATTTTTTTAAGTGGCAAGCACGTGTACATGATTTGGTAAAAATGCTTTGGGTAGAAGTGCCGTAATGGGGTCAGCTTCTGCCTGGATTCATCATGTAGACCTGGTCAAAAGGCTTATTAAGGGAGGGGAACCCCTCCTGAAAGAGTGTTTCACGGAGTGACTGACACCTCCAGAAGGAACTTATGGTAATATGTCTACTTATTTAAAGGGAACTAGGTGCAAAAGTGATAAGATTAGGTAAGCACACATTTATTGTACAATTGTAGTTTCAGCTTTTTCCTCAAATTTCAATAACTAATGCCTTGACTCTCTAAAAGTTTGTATCAAGTCTTGTGTTCTTGTAAACCTTCACTTCTAAATATTACATTACAAAACTGTCGTATGTAATGTTTATGAAAACAAATTTAAAAAATTCATGCTGTATACGTGAATTTCTTTACTTGATGAAATTTTATTAAGCTTATCTTCGATAGCTAATATTCCTTATTAAACACTTGAAATTAGAAAAGATGAAGATTTTAGCCTTTTACTCCCTCAGGGGCTTTTAGTTGGGTAACCTGTTTATTGTTTCATTAGATGAGCCATTTAATCAGATACTCAGTGTAGATACAGAAATTACTAAGTTTAATGATTCAGGAATTCCCTGAAGAGACAAATAATAGCTAAATGGAATAATCTAAATTGATTAGTTTTGCATGTATCATAACAGCTCCTGGAAACATAATATTGAATCTGTCACTTCAGTGTTATTCATTAGCTCATTTCATGCATATGTCAGTATCCAAGAGCAATTCCACAATGCAGTTTGCCATTTCATTCTTTTTTAAAAATTGCTTTGTCCTTTGGGGAGTTTTATCTTTGATAATGTAAATTTGATATGTAAACCTCATAACAAAATCGAATCATTTGATGAAGGTCATCTCTCTAATTCTTGTATTATACACTGAAGCACTGTACACATTGTACTAACTTTTTTCAGGGAGTCCACACCAGCCATATCATAAGTAATAAAGATGTTATGCATTGTAAAAGATAGGAATATGTGAGGTAGAAAAATGTATCCCTGAGGAGCTTACAGTCTGTGACTTTGAGAAGGTAATGTATAAAATATTTTTTGAATGATATGTGACAGGCTGTGGTGATTAAAAGACAAAATGTAATTTGTATATTTAATAAAATGTTGTCATTCAAAGAGCTACTTTGGCAATCTATCTAACTATCAAGTTTGTTGACATTGCTACAGTATAACTTTGGAATTCTGTCATTTGGATTTGTTTTCAGAGTAAATTACAAAAGCATAAGGAAACCTGTTTCTTATTGACATACCTTTTTAAAAAACCTGAAAATGCTGTTGGCCTGTTTGATGGATAATATTCAATAACTGTTGATGTTTTAAAATTACATTTCTCACCCTGAGAAAATTAAAATTATATACATGCCCAGACACCTGAGAGCAAATTCCAATGAAGTTATTACCAATATAGAGTTATTTTAACAAAAATGGATGATTTTTTTAAGGTGACACATTTGAAGACATTGATGACTTGTAGTGTATTCATTTAATCCATATTTATAATATTTACATAAAATGTATATATATATGTATTTATATAACATGTGTATATTTATATGATAGAGTGCAATGCTATGGAATATCACATGGATGATGTTCAGATAACAGAAGGAAGGGACAGGGCATTCAATAGAGAAAAAAAGAAAATAGTGGAAGTAACTAAATGATAGTTCCAACCACAGGAAAGAGACCAGTGAGCACTTCAAAATGATTGGAAAGTGATGGTGACACATTTGATTTAAAAAAAAAAAAAAAGCAATAGGAAGGGGAAAAAAATAAACAACTAAAAGATTTCTAGTTTCTCTTTGTAGAATGAGAGATGTTGACTCCAAAGGAAAGATGGTGCTTCTATGACTAGAAACAAACAATAACATAATTTTAAAGCCAGACCTCAGATATTATCTTGCTAGAATTCTCCTCTTTCTCAGAAAACAAAGAGAGAAGGTATTTGACCAAAAGCGATGCAGGATGCTGGGGGCTGGTGCACGGGGATGACCCAGAGAGATGATATGGGGAGGGAGGGGGGAGGGGGGTTCAGGATTGGGAACTCATGTACACCCGTGGTGGATTCATGTCAATGTATGGCAAAACCAACACAGTATTGTAAAAAAAATAAAATAAAATAAAGCATGAAGCTGGCCAACCGACAGCCAACATTTGATAATACTTCCTCTTTGGAATAGATGTGTTTCTTTTTGAGTAGAAAAGTCATGATAGTAGAGGAGTGGTGATTTAAGCAAAATAAAAAAATTGAATGGAGGAGGCTATGTTCATAGAGATGTGAAGGTAGAAAGTCAAAGCCTTGGGACATTCCAAGGGAAGGAGAGTGATCAACCAGGCAGAGAGAGACCAAGAGCTTCCAAGTCTTTTGGAGGAGAAGGCAGTGGCCAAAAGGCCAGATAAAAAATGTTCTTATTTTAAATATAAAAAAATAAAAACATATACATACATTTAATAAATAAAATAAAAAATTTAAACAATATAATCCTGCAATATGAAGGAAATTTAATTTCTAATTTAAAAAACTCTCCATAGAGAAACCTCAAGGATCAGTCAGTTTTACTGGTGAATACTACCGGTGTTTACAAAGGAATTAACACCAGTTCTAAACAATCTGTTTCAGAAAATAGAAGAGAAAGAGGCATAACATAGCTCATATCATGAAGCTAACATTACCTTGATATCCAAGCCAGACAGACACATTGAAAAGAAGAAAAACTAAAGATCAATATCTGTCACAAGTAAAGAGGTAAAAGTTTTTAAATATTAACAAATAGAATTCAACAATATATCATGCATTAATAATTATTGATAATTATATTAATAATATAGTGTGCAACAAGAATTACTTATTATAAGCAAGAGAGGTAATCACAGGTATGCAAGACTGGTCCAGTATCAAACAATTGACCAATCAATGTATTCAACCATATTAACAGGCCATATTTTTCTTGATTAAAGAAGAAAAATCACATGATCATGTTAGTCAATGTAGTAAATGCATTTGACAAAATTCAATACACATTTGAGACAAAACTCTCAATAAAATAGGTATAGAGGATAATTTCTTCAACTTAATAAAGGACATCTACAGAACCCTACAGCTAACATCTTAATGGTGAAAGACTGGATATTTTCCCCCTACAATCAAAAAGGCATGATGTTCATGTTATCACATTTATTCAACATAATACTAGTAGACCTAGCCAGTGCAATAACATAAGAAAATTAAACAGAAGAGAAACAAATTAGAAAAAAAAAAAAGAAAACTGTCCCTATTTGCAGATAGCATAGCTATCTACATAGGAAATCACCAAGAATGTACAAAAAACTCCTAAATATTGCTGTAACTATAAAAATTCATACAGAATGCAAAAGATTCAGAATACACAAAGCCATTTTGAAAAATAACAAATTTAGAGGACTCACACTTCCCATTTTGAAATTTATTACGAAACTGCAGTAATCATGTTAATGTGGTACTAGCATAAAGATGGAAATATAGATCAATGGAACAGATTTTAGGGTACCAAAATGAACCCTTACATTTGCAGTCAATTGATTTTCAATAAGTGTCAAGGCAATTTAATGAGAAAAGAATAGTCTGTTCAACAAGTGGTGATGAGGCACATGAATGAATGAATTTGCAATGCACAAAATGCAAAGAATGAATTTGGACTCCAAACTTCACATCATACACAAAAATTAATTCAAAATATATGAGATAAAGGACTTCCCTGTTGTCTCAGATGGTAAAGCATCTGCCTAACATGTTGGAGACCCAGGTTCAATCCCTGGGTTGGGAAGATCCCCTGGAGAAGGAAATGACTACCTATTCCACCATTCTTGCCTAGAAAATCCTGGGGACAGAGGAGCCTAGTAGGCTACAGTCCATGCGGTTGCAAAGAGTTGGACATGACTGAGTGACTTCACTAGTTGAGATAAAGCTATAAGTCATTTGAAGAAAGCATAGAAAGAAATCTTGTGACCTTGGATTAAACAATGGTTTCAGGGATAATACCAAGAGCATCAGTGACAAAAGAAAAAAAAAACAGATATATTGAAATATATGAGAATTAAAATATTTGTGAATCAAAGGATATGGTCAAGCAATTGAAAAGAAAATCCACATAATGTGAGAAAATATTTGCAAATCATATATCTGATAAGAGACCAGTATATATAAAAAAGAAAAAACCAAAACACTTATTACCCAACAGTAAAATAATTAATAATAATCAAACTAGAAAATGAGCAAGAATTTTGAAGAGAAATTTCTTCAAAGAAAAGATACAAATGGCTAATAAACACATTAAAAGATCCTTAGAACTATTAGCTTTTAGGTAAAAACAAATGAAAACCACAATGAAATATTACTATATGCTTACTATTAAAGTTGTATTTAAAAAGGTGGACAATAAGAAGTACTGACAAGATGTGGATAAATTGGAACTCTTTTTCTCCCATATAGGTTGTTACAAGACATTGAATATAGTTGCTGTATACAACAGGACCTTGTTTTTTGTTTTGTTTTCAATTTTATATATAGTATTTTTATATGTCAGTCCCAAGTTCCTAACTTATCTCTCCTCCCACTTTCCTGTTTGGTAACCATAAGTCTGTTCTCTATGTCTCTGGGTCACTTTCTGTTCTGTAAATACATCAATGTGTATAATAGATTTCAGACTTATAAGTGACATGGCATTTCTCTCTCTACAGGCTGAAGACTGGGCCTGAGCTTCTGTGGTAGGAGCGCTGAGTCTGAACTGCTGGATTAACAGATAGCTTCACGCACCAGGGAATATTAATCATAGTGAGGTATCCCAGAGGTCCACACCTCAGCACCAAGAGCCAGCTCTGCCTGTCTGCAAATCCAACTGCTGGAAATCTCAGGCCAAAAACTAGTTAGACACAGCCCCACACATTAAAAAAAAAATGAGATGACAAAAAATATGTTACAGATGATAAATGAAAAAGAAATAGGCAACCTATCTGAAAATGAATTTAGAGTAATGATAGGAAAAATGTTCCAAAATCTAGAAAATAGAATGGAGAAAATGCAAGAAACATTTAACAAAGATCTTAAAGAATAAAAGAGTAAACAAACAGTGACAAACAACACAACAAATGAAATAAAAAATACTCTAGGAGGAATCAGTCACAGAATAACTGACCAAGAAGAACCAATAAGTGAGCTTGAAGACAGAATGATGGAAATAACTGCCAACAAGCAGAATAGAGGAAAAAAAGAAGGAAAAGAATTGAGGACAGTCTCAGAGACTTCTGGGACAATATTAAACACAGCAACATTTGAATTATAGGGGTCCCAGAAGAAGAGAAAAGTTCTGAGAAAATATTTAAAAGATGACAGTTGAAAATTACCCTAACCTGGGAAAGGAAATAGCCATCCAAGCCCAGAAAGTGCAGAGAGTGCCATACAAGACGGGCCCTAAAAGAAACAAGATATATATTAATCAAACTAACGAAAACTAAGTACAAAGTAAAAATATTAAAAATCAGCAAGACAAAAGCAACAAATAACATACAAGGGAATTCCCATAAGCCTATCAGCTGATTGTTTAGCCAAAACTCTGCAGGTCAGCAAGAAGTGACAGTATATATTTAAAGTGATGAAAGGGAAAAAAACTACAACAATGATTACTCTACCCAGCAAGAATTTCATTCAGATTTGATGAAGAAATTAAAAAGTTTACAGATAAACAAAAAGCCATGAGAATTCAGCATCACCAAACCAACCTTACAACAAATGGTAAAGGAATTTCTCTAGGCAGGAAACACAAGTGTAGAAAAAGACCCCCCAAAACAAATCCAAACAATTAACAACATAGCAATAGGTACATACATATCAATAATTACCTTAAATGTAGCCATTTACATGCCCTCAACTGGAAGACACAGACTTGTCTAATGGACACACAAACACATACATGATTTCTACAAGAGACACATTTCAGACCTAGGAAACATACAAAGTGAAAGTAAGGGGATGGAAAAAGATATTCCATGCAAACGGAAATTAAAGAAATCTAGAGCAACAGGACTCATATCAGACAAAATAGACTAAAATAAAAAACTATTACAAGAGATAAGGAAGGACATTATGTAATGATCAAGTGAACAATCTAAGAATATTTTTTGTAACAATTATAGGCATGCATGCACCTAACATAAAAGCACTTCAATACACAAGGGAGGTGCTAACAACCGCAAAAGGAGAAACTGACGGTAACCCAGAAGTGAGGGACTTCAACACCCTACTGACACCAACAGACGGATCACCCAGGCAGAAAATAAAAAAAGTAAATGCAAGCTTTAAATGACACAATAGACCAGATATAAGTACCTGATATTCATAGGACATTCCACCTGAAAGTGGCATAATACAAAAAGAGCAGAATAAAGAAAATAATAAAAAAGATAGTTTCTCAACTGTATGGGACACTCTCCAGTATAGACCACATTTAGGGTCACAAATCAAGTTTCAGAAAATTTAAGAAAATTGAAATTGTGTCAAGCATGCTTTCTGACCTCAATGCTATGAGATTAAAAATTAATTACAAGGGAAAAAAACTTAAAAAAATCACAAGCACTGCTAAATATCCAAGTGATCATTGCAGAAATTTTAATAAATACATAGAAACAAGTGACAATGGAAATATGATGACCAAAAACCTATGGGGTGCAGCAAAAGCAGTTGTAAGAGGGAAGTTTATAGCAATTCAATCTCACCTGAAGAAGCAGTAAAAAGCACAAGTAAACAGTCTAAACTTATAATTGAAGCAACTAAGGAAAGGAGAACAAAGAAAACTCGAAATCAGTAGAAGGAAAAAAAGGCTTAAAGATTAGAGAAGAAATTTTAAAAAAAAGAAATGAAGAAAATGGCAAGCATCAATAAAAGTAAAAGTTGGCTCTTTGAGAAGATACACAAAACTGATAAATCTTTAGCCAGACTCCTCATGAAAATTAAGAGGGAACTCAAACTAATAAAATTAGAAATGAAAAAGGGAAAATCACAACTGACACAGCAGAAATACAAAGGATCATAAGAGACTGCTACAAACAACTATACACCAATAAAATGGGCAACATTTGAAGAATAGGACAGATTCTTGAAAATGTACAACCTTCCAAGACAGAGCCAGCAAGAATCAGGAAATATAAACAGACCAATCACAAGTAATGAAATTGAAACTGTAATTAAAAATCTTCCAACAAAAAAAAAAGTCCAGGACCAGATGGCTTCACATGGGGAATTCTATCAAACATTTAGAGAAGAGCTAAAATTTACCCTTCTCTTCCAAAAAAACCGCAGAGGAAGGAACACTCCCAAATTCATTCTACAAGGCCGCCATCACCCTGATACCAAAACAAGACAAAGATATCACAAAAAAAGAAAATTATAGACCAATATCACTAATGAACATTGATGAAAAATCCTCAACAAAATACTGGCAAACAGAATCCAACAACACATTAAAAGTATCATATACCATAACCAAGTGAGATTTATCCCAGAATGCAAGGATTCTTCAATATATGCAAATCAACCTGTGGGACAGACCATATTAACAAATGGTAGAATAAAATTATGTTCATCTCTATATATGCAGAAAAAGCTTTTGACAAAATTCAACACTCATTTATGATTTAAAAAAAACAGTCTCCAGAAAATGGGCATGAAGGGGACCAACCTCAGCATAATACAGGTCGTATATGACAAGTCCACTATAAACATCTTTCTCAATGGTGAAAAACTGAAAGCATTTTCCCTAAGATTAGGAAGAAGGCAAGGATGTCCACCCTCATCACTCTTACTCAACATAGTTTTGGAAGTTCTGACAGGTTACGGCCATGAGCTGTGAACAGATCTGGTATTCATGACCCCTGGAGAAGAGGATTTCAATCTGGGGCCAGAAATGAGCCTGATTATTCAGAGCTTTTGTGTAGCAAAGTTTTATTAAAGTGTAAAGAGATAGAGAAAGCTTCTGACACAGACATCAGAAGGGGACAGAAAGAGTGCTCCCTCACTAGTTTTTAGTAAAGCCTTATATTCTTGTTTGCAAGCTGCTAATCATAGATAAAAGAAACACCTCAAAAAGACTGAGTTGAACCAAGCTCCTCTCCCACAACATGCATTTTGAGATGGATTCAGCACAAGGGGAGTCATCCTTGGCCATAAAACAATTGATATGAGTCTTGAAAAAAAGCAGATTCCCAAGCAAATACATGGATTTAATAGCAGTTCATTTCCATGAGTAAGACATATTGGTTTGCTGAGCAATTAGCAGCTCAAGGTTTGAGATAAAGTTAGTTTCAGGTGCAACCCACTGTCATCATGGCAACACAGGATTAGAGGCTCTTTTATCTTGTGCAGAGAAGAGAGAGAGAAAAAAATCAACCACTTGTAGTTTATTTCCTCCTGCCACTTGGGGACCCTGGCCCCCTTACCTGATCATTAGCTTTTTCAGTCCTCATCATGGCAATCAGAGGGGAAAAACAAGTAATACAAGTTGGTAAGTTCAGTTCAGTTCAGTTCAGTCGCTCAGTCGTGTCCGACTCTTTGCGACCCCATGAATCACAGCACGCCAGGCTTCCCTGTCCATCACCAACAAGTTGGTAAAGAAGAAGTAATACCATCACTGTTTGCAGATGACATATTACTATACACAGAAAATCCTAAAGATTCTATGAGAAAACTACTGGATCTAATCAATGAACTTGGTAAAATTACAGGATACAAAACTAATGCACAAAAATATCTTGCATTCCTATACACTAACAATAAAAGAGCAGGGAGAGAAATCAAGGAGACAATCTCATTTACCATTGCAACAAAAAGAATAAAATACCTAGGAATGAACCTACCTAAGGAAGCATACTTCCTTCCTTACTTACTTAAATACCTAATTAGAAATCTATAAAAACTGTAAAAACGCAGAAAACTATAAGACACTGATGAAAGAAACCAAAGATGACACAAACAGATGGAGAAATAAAACATGTTTCTGTATGGGAAGTATCAATATAGTGAAAATGTATATGCTACTCAAATCAATCTACAGATTCAATGTAATTTACCAATTGCATTCTTCACAGGACTAGAACAAAAAAATTTACAAATTGTATGGAAACACAAAAGACCTCAAATAGCCAATGTAATCTTGAGAAAGAAAACTAGAGCAGGAGGAATAAGGCACCTTCACTTCAAACTATACTACAAAGCTTACAGTAGAAAGCCCAGAGAGAATAAACTCATACACCTAAGGTCAACTGCTGCTGCTGCTGCTAAGTCACTTCAGTCGTGTCTGACTCTGTGCGACCCCATAGACGGCAGCCCACCAGGATCCTACGTCCCTGGGATTCTACAGGCAAGAACACTGGAGTGGGTTGCCCTTTCCTTCTCCAATGCATGAAAGTGAAAATTGAAAGTGAAGTCGCTCAGTTGTGTCCAACTCTTTGTGACCCCATGGACTGCAGCCTACCAGGCTCCTCCATCCATGGGATTTTCCAGGCAAGAGCACTGGAGTGGGTTGCCATTTCCTTCTCCACCTAAGGTCAACTAATCTATGACAAATGCAGCAAGCCTATACAATGGAGAAAAGACAGCCTCTTCAATTAGTGGTGCTGAGAAATCTGTACAGCTACATGTAAAACATGAAATTAGAACCTTACCTACCCATGGTGGATTCATGTCAAGGTATGGCAAAACCAATTCAGTATTGTAAAGTAAAATAAAGTAAAAATAAAATTAAAAAAAAGAACCTTACCTAACACTATACATAAAAATAAACTCAAAATGAATTAAAGACCTAATTGTAAGACCAGACACTAAAAACTCTTAGAGGAAAACATAGGAAAACAATTCTTTGACATAAACCACAGCAAGATCTTTTTTGACCCACCTCTTAGAGTAATGAAAATCAAAACAAAAATAAATGTTTGCAATGTAATTAAACTTAAAGGCTTTTGCACAGCAAAGGAAGCCATAAACAAGATGAAGAGACAACCCTCAGGATATAAGAAAATATTTGCCAATGAAGCAACAGACAAAGGGTTAATCTTCAGAATATATTAACAGCTCATGGAGGTCAATATAAAAAAAATCCTATCAAAAAAATGGATGGAAGACCTGAACAGATATCTCTCCAAAGAGACATACAGATGGCCAAAAAGAACATGAAAAGATGTTCAACACCACTAATTATTAGAGACATTCAAACAAAAACTACAATGAGGTGTCACCACATATAAGTCATACTGGCCATCATCAAATATTCTACAAATATTAAATGCTGGAGAGGGTGTGGAGAAAAGAGGACCCTCTTACACTGTTGATGGGAATATAAATTGATATAACCACAGTGGAGAACGGCATGAATGTTCCATAAAACACTAACATGGAGCATGTACTCCGGTGTTCGTCCCAGTACTATTTACAATACCCAGGACATAGAAGCCACCTGGATGTCTACTTGAGATGAACGGATGAAGAAGATGTGGTACATCCATTAAAAGGACTATTACTCAGCCATAAAAAAAGTGAAACTAACTTACTTGTAGGGATGTGGATGAACCTAGAGCCTGTCATACAGTGCAAAGTAAGTCAGAAAGACAAAAACAAATATCATATTCTAACGCATATATAAGCAATCTAGAAAAATGTTACCGATGAAACTACCTTCAGGGCAGGAACAGAGGTGGAGACATAGAGAACAGACTTGACACGGTTTGGACAAGACAGGGTGGCATGAATTGAGGGAACAGTATTGACGTACATACGCCACCGTGTGTAGAAATAGCTAGCTAGTGGGGAGCTGTTGTTTAGCACAGGGAGCTCAGCTTGGGGCTCCGTGATGATCTAGAGAGGTGGAATGGGGGAAGGGTGGGAGGGAGGCTGTAGAGGGAGAGGATATATGTGTATCTATGGCTGATGCTCATTGCTGTGCAGCAGAAACTACCACAACATAGTAAAGCAATTATAATCCAAAAAAAAAAAGAAAAGAAAAAATGATGTCATGCTGAGGATATCCTGTTTTTCATGATGATCATCATATTGATAGATTATGCTATGATAACCAAAAAAGGTCTACTGCATTGTTCGTGATCTTTGTGTGTGTGTGTGTTTTTTTTTTTTTTTTCTGTCAGTAATTGGTGCTATGGTCCATAATGTGAAAATAAGGAGGGGAAAGGACTGGAATGATTGGGCTGGGTCTATAGCTTGTTTTGTGCCATAAACATACATGTGTGGAGGTTAGGAAAAACTCCTGAAGCTCTGTCTTTACTGGTATAGTCCACGTACCTAGGCTTGGACTTTGTTTATTTTTAATAATATTGAACTCTTCCCTGGACAGCAAGATTGATTCCTCACACTTTGCTCAACTCTAACAGGGTTACTCTGGGTGGGGCGACCTTTGAAGGACGGGTCTCTTGCTCACCACTTCCAATGGATGGTCCCACCTGCTGAAATAATGACCATAATAAGCATGGGTGAACCTTGAAAGCCTGATGCTGAATGAAAGAAGCCAGGCACACAAGACCAAAGAGTAGAGCTTTGTTCACACGAATATCCTTAAAAGGCCAGTCTAGAGAGACAAAAAGCAGCTTAGTTCTTGTCTGTTGGATTGGGGAACAGTGGAGTTATGGTTAAAGTATAAGGAATTCTTTTGGAGATGATGAGATTGTTCTGAAACTGACTGTGCAAATGGTTCCATGTGTCTGTGAGTATGCTAAAAACCACTGGATTGTACACTTTAAGTGGGTGAATTGGGTGATAGATGAATTATATCCCAATAAAGCTGCAATACTTAAAGAAAAGAACAAGCTAATATGAATAAAGTACTCATCTCTGTAGGAACCAAGATTGAATTTGGAACACTTCTGCCTGGGATTCCTGGTAAACCCTTGTTCTCCCTTCTCCATGTCCCAGCACACACACACACACACACACACACACACACACACACATACTGAGTTAGCTTATTTTCTCTGTTGTTCTTTATTCGGCATGGTCCCCATTTCCTTCCTTTTCTCCTGGTCCACTATCCTGGGGATCATTGCGCACCTGGCAATTGAGTCCTTTAAGGAGTCCTTGGATTGAGAGGTTGCCCACACATTCCTCAGTGCTCCTCAGGAATTGTAGAAAATGTTTGCAAAATGTGTAGTCAAGTTGAAAGCAACAATAATTGAGACTACATCACTTCATGAAGAACTAGAGGTCAGCTGTACTTTGATAAGTAAGTAAGTAAATAATTGTTAGTTGCTCAGTCATGTCCAGCTTTTTGCGATCCCATGGACCTCAGCCCACCAGCCTCCTCTGTCCATGAAATTTTCCAGGCAAGGATACTGGAGTGGGTTGCCATTTCCTTCTCCAAGGGATCTTCCAACCCAGGGATCAAACCCAGGTCTCCTTTACTGCAGGCAGATTTTTTACCGACTGAGCTACCAGGGAAGAGATGTGGAGAAAGTTGTGTACACAGCAGCAAAGGCCATAGTGAAGGCAGACCCATCATGGCTTTCCAGAAAAGCAAGTTGCCTTTTGCTAAAGTGAGCCATGGGTGAACTGGAGACTACAGAAGAGGTAGGGCAAGGGTGCTGGGGAGTTTGTATCCCATGCTGAGAAATGTGGGGAGGGGAGCGTCTTAAACAGTGGTCAGTCTGGAAGTGTTTGATACGTGAGTCAATTTTAAGTAGAATTTTTGTCTCTATAATTATGGTGCTTCTTGATGGTTTTTAACTCTCTTCAGAATTTGCAGCATATGGTCACACAAAACTAATTTTCTTCCCTTGAAGTGATCATTTCATGTTTTAAAACCATCATTAATTTGATTTTTATACAAGTCTAAAGGTTATCATGAGTCACATTCAGCATCGTCATTTTTATTACATAAGTTTCCAGTTAAATATTAACCAGGCTTTTAAGAGGCTTGTTAAATATTTTATTGCACACCCTCAGATTTCATGCTAGTTGTTTTGTAGCCATGACTGAGCAACCTGAATGTTGCAAAATTTTTGGCATGAAGGTTGCATAATTTAGAGATAAAGAGCTTCTTTGCAAATGCAAAAGATAGACAATCAATAACACAAAATTTCTAGGTAAAACTAATATAAAACTCTCTGGAATCACATTGATCAGATTGTCAGATTGATTAGTTTGTGAATCACAGCCACACAAAGCAAGGTGTCCTTTAGTCACGGGCTTCCTGTTATATTTCTCCTGACACTATTTTAATAAGATTCTGACAGGACCCAGAGAATCAGTTTTGATCACTGTCACTCTTATTTTCCCTTCAGTCTGTTAAGGTAATTATTAACTTAGCTAAGCTAAATACCACCACTCTATTTACAAGCAGCCCCTAGAACATTCTCAAATGGAAATGATGTTTCAGTTGGCACTCACTCTGCCTTTCACTTCCAACATATATCTAGTATGCCTCACATGTACACCTTATGTCTTTAATTGTTGATAAGCTTCTTGAAGTCTAGAGCTCTGTTCCACCCCAGCCCTTGATTAGTAGAGCACCAGCTAAGAGGAGGCACTCCAGCACCTTGTCATAAATGAGTGAATGAATGAATAGCATCATTATATTTTCTTCATTATCCCATTTGAAGTTCCTCTCTTTTATTTCAATGTTGGCTAAAATTATTTGTTTAAGCCTTGCACTGAGGTTCCTTCAGACATTATTTACCCTACCATATTTCAATGTAAATTATTAAATATCTACTTGGGAAAAAGCCTGTATTAAGAGGATAAAAGGTGCAGAGAAAAGACCTTCAAGGGGTATTTCTCTTTCTCTTTTTCCCTCTCCCCCAAATCAATTTTCAAAAACCAAAATATCAGAAATTGGAAACTGTCACAGACACATTTTAAACATATTTGTTACTAATTAAATTTGCACTTAAAGAAATTTTTAAAGAAAGACAGCAATCTGGATTTGTCTGCTCACAAAAAGAATATGTCTTTTTATGCTACCTTATATCGACAAAAGATGGGTTCCTTTAAGTTACAGTCACAGATTAAGCTCATTATGTGGTCTTTCTCCAATCAAATTTATGATTTTGGTTGAGAATTTAAGCAAATACTTATTTTTAACTTATATAAAGGTTGGTAAATTTAATTGCTTTAAAATTTTCAAACTCTCAATTTCTACATAAAATGTCTGGCTCATGATCTTGTGATATATCCAAGGGTTGTAATTATTTTAGTGCCTCATTTTCAAGTGGCACAAAAAAGTAATTTGGTGGCAGGCTTTGGAATTATTTTTCCGTGAGTTGATACATACATTCCAAAACAAAATATCTGATAAGCCCATAATTGGTAATGAATTTGGGATACACAATTTAACTGCTATATTTATCTGTTGCCCGACAAAAGAAAACAACTTCTAGACCTCTCCAGACTTCACCAAGATTTAGTATGTAACAATGTCCCAAGGGTGTATTGGCAGGTGAGAAATCTTGATTTCTGGGAAACCATCACTTTAAAATGTTGCAGATTTCTTTCATAATTTACATTAGTGAAGGACAAGTGGGAATTGAAGACAGAGTGTAACTCAATGAAGACATGGAGTGTTGGAAGGAAAGAAGAATTATGCCACAGCAATTCTGGGAAATATGAAATTTATCAGGTCAGGCAGGATGAACCCAAGTATTTGAGGATTTGAGATCTGACATTAAAATGTTAAGAGAAAGGATATACCCTTTCTGAATGGTTAATCATAAAAAAATTTAAAATTAGCTAGATGTGGCTAAGTTTGAGGTTATTGCTTAAGAAAGGAAACTGTAATCTTAAGGCGGGGTGGTTAAAATCTGTGGTGAAATATCATAATACTTGTAGAAGGTAGTAGTATTCTGGTGCTGCTAAGATAAAAGGAGACTATTGAACAAGAGAAAACATTTTCCAGAATTTAATTTTGATGAGTATGTTGTGTCTTTGTAAACTTGTTGGTTGTTATGCTTTGGTATTTTTATGCAAAAGGAAAATGATTAAATCAGAGAAACTAGACATCATTACACCCAATCTAGGATTTTTACAATAGTTACTAAAATGGCCTCCCAGTTTACATCAAAGTAAAATTCGGTTTTTACGATGAGTGAACAACTCACGTGATTTGCTCTGCTCAGCCACCAAGCTTCCCGCCCTTGTCTCCTGCGTGCACCCCCACCTTAATTCCCCCACTGCAGAGGCTATACGGGCTCCCTCTGCTATTCCTAGGACATGCCAAGCACACTCCCACTCAAAGAGTTTGCACTTGCTGTGTTCTCCTGCTGAACCCATGCTTTGTTCTTTCTTTCTTTTTTTTAACCTGCATGTTTTGCTTGGCCATCTCCCTTACGGACTTCATGTTTTTGTTGAAATGTCACTTTATCCATATGTGTTCCCTGATATTGCTATATAAAATAGCACTCTCCTTATCAATTTCCATACCTTTTATTCTGCTTCATTTTTATGACATTTAATCCCCATAGCACTTATTTGCTTCCTTCTATCTCCCCACTAGCAGGAGTGCATAAACTTGGATTCATCACTGTATTGCCAGTATCTGGAACTGTGTTTGGCACATGGTATGTCCTCAAGAAAAGATTTATCAAGTGAATGAATGACAAATGAGAATATATATTGATTCTTTACAGCCTAAAGTCTTAGCTTCCCTGGTGGCTCAGCTGGTAAAGAATCCACCTGTAATGTGGGATACCTAGGTTCGATCCCTGGCTTGGGAAGATCCCCTGGAGGAGGGAAAGGTTACCCACTCCAGTATTCTGGCCTGGAGAATTCTGTGGACTACATACGCAATCTAAAGTCTTAGAGCTCCCTTAAAATAACATTTATGAATGAGGGAACTCTCCTGGTTAGTCAGAAGAACTTACAGAGGGCAGAAGTGGGGATGTGTTTGTCTGCTTATCTCGATGTCTGACACTGTGAGGAAAAAGAGCAAAACAGACCAGCAAGGGCATTCAGTTAGAAACAAATGATCAGTGAAGAGTTGGAAGCAGCAGTTACACAGATAATCCCAAAGAGTAAGCAATCCCTAAATTTGTAAAGTGATACACACAATGCAAATCTTCCCCTCTTAAGGAAGAGGGCTCCTAGAGGGAGAAGGAACTCTTCTCTCATGTGCACGCTCTCTCTCTCTCTCTCTCTCTCTCTCTGAGCTGATGGAGATCCAGGATGGGAATTTTCAATCAGAACATATGAAACAGTCAGGAAGACACAATACCTGTTAATTTACTGGGAATTATCCGTCAAGTAAAATACATATGCTCGTTGATTTACAGCCAGGACCCAACTCTATTGTTCTTACTAGCTTTCGATTTAGGAGGATTTTCATAGAGTATGTTCTGCAGGTACTAATCATTGTGAGATAACCAGAGAAATAGATTCTCTGTTCAACTAGTGTTAAAAAAGCCTGGGCTAAGCAAAGTTGAGCAGGTCTCTGTATGAGAGAACTTCTCAAGGCCAATCAGGGATGTAGATTAGTACCACCCAGCTGTAAGCAAAAAACTAACTGTGGTTCACCAGCCAGGTCTACAAGGATTGAAGTTGTAACTCCCTGCGGTCAAGTTCAACAGTACACACAGAGAGGGAACAAAGACAATAGCAGAATGCTCTGTGCTATGGACAAGCAGGTTACCTCAGGAAGAATTTTAATGAACCCAGACTCTTGCACATTCCCATACATAGAAAAATCATGAAAATCCTTGCTGCTGCTGCTAAGTCACTTCAGTCGTGTCCGACTCTGTGAGACCCCATAGACGGCAGCCCACCAGGCTCCCCCATCCCTGGGATTCTCCAGGCAAGAAATGGAGTGGGTTGCCATTTCCTTCTCCAATGCATGAAAGTGAAAAGTGAAAGTGAAGTCACTCAGTTGTGTCCAACTCTTTGCGACCCCATGGACTGCAGCCTACCAGGCTCCTCCATCCATGGGATTTTGCAGGCAAGAGTACTGGAGTGGGGTGCCATTGCCTTCTCCAATGAAAATCCTTAACTTGCTATATCTGTTCCTTATGACTACCAGTAATTTTTTTACTGAGATGGATGTTTGACTGCATGCATTCCCAGCCATAAATCATATATAAACTGGCTTTTCTCCTGTGTCTTCAGAGCAATTACCCTAGAGCAACTGAGAGCCTGTCTCCCAAACTCTAGTCTTCTGCAAGGTCCCTGAATGAAACCTAAACTCATACCCCTTAAACAATGCTTTTACCTTTCAGTTGACACAGCCAAGTCTTTTAATATTTGCCAACTTCATAAGTAAAAAAGTTAGACTGCCCTCTTCCTGTAACCATCACATGTAATACTTGAGCCAGCTCTGAGCAACCTGATCCCTTATCTCATTTGTTTTCACTTGTTTTGGGAAGAACTGATTTAAAAGATTTTCTTTAATGTATTTGGGAAGAACAGTACTGTGCTATACCTTTTTTTTCATTCAAGAAAATGTTGTCTTTATTGATTCTGAGGAGTCAAAGTTCTGGGAGAAGGTGAAAGCTCCTGGACCTTTTGGTTAGCTCTACCAGATCTGCAAATCAAAGCTTGAGGTTTTCCTGCCACGGTTCTTCTTCCCTCAGTGTGACAGGAGGCAGTGTGAGGAGGGCCACTAAGGTGGGGGTCCTCTGGCATCACGTGCAGTGGCCGCTCTAGGCTGACAGTCCTGCCATCCAGCTATAGCCTTATCTCACTCTGCTTGTGAGAAAGGCAGTGTTCTCTCTTTGCTGCACCTCTGACATTACTCCATTCCTCCACGGCGTGGGTGTGATAATCCGCTCAATGCCGTGATTTGGCAACTGTCTTTCTCCTCTTCCCTCTCCACTCCAGACTCATGCGAGGTGAAGATCCTGGGTGAATGTGTCTGCTCTGCAGATTCACCATGTTCTCCAGGACCCATCTCAGTACATTTAGAGAAACTGCAAGTTTCTGGGACTTTGCTGGCGATCCAGTAGTTAAGAATTCACCTTGCAATGTGGGGGATATGGGTTCCATCCCTAGATGGGGAACTAAGACTGCACAAGTTCCACGGCAACTGAGTCAGTGCAGTGCAACTAAAAAGCCTGTGAGCCCCAACAAGGCCCAAGCACAAGCCATAAAAAGAAGAGGAAATTAAAAATTACTGTGGATAAGTGGGCTATACATGACTCTGTTCAATTTTTTAAAAATAAACTCTACTTTTAAAGCAGTTTTAGATTTACAGAAAAGTTGAAATAGCACAGAGAGTCTCACATATCCTATATAGAGTTTCCCATATTATTAACTTCTTACATTAGCATATTTGTACATTTGTACATCTGTTACAATTAATGAATCAATAATGATACATTGCTATTAAAGTCCATACTTGATTCATATTTCCATAGTTCTACCCAATTCAGGGCACCACACAACATGTCTTCTCTTCTCCTTAGACTCTTCTTAGCTTTGACAGTTTCTCAATCTTCCCCTGTTTTTGATAGTTTTGGTCAGGTATTTTGTGGAATGTCTTTCAGTGAAATTAGCTGGTATTACTCTCATGATTGGAACTATGTTTTAGGAGAAGGGTCACAGAGGTAAAGTGCCTTCATTATCACCTGATATTAAAGCATATATAATCAACATGACTTTTAACCATTGCTGTTGACCTTGATCATCTGGCTAAGGTAGTGTCTGTTAAGTGTCTCCAGTGAAAAGTTACCCTTTTTGTCCCCTTTACCTGACACATTATTTAGAAGGTGGTTCTTGTGTACAGCCCACATTTAGGGGCTCAGGAAGTCCTGCTCTCCTTGAGGATCAACTGTATACTCTGTTCTGTTCTAACATTAAGCCTTTGATACATGTATCTGTTTCTGTGCATCATTCTATAAAGGAGTTATATGTTCAGTTACTAAGGACAGTTAGTAATTCATAGGGCAACTGACAAAATATTGTGACTCAGGTAAAAGTGCAGACTAGGTGAAGAAAATTCGGTTTTTCATTCACTGAACACTTCCTGATCAGTGTAACCCTGGCCTTCAGACTTGATGCTCTGAGCATCAAAGACTTGTTCTCAGGAAGGTTATAGTTTGTCATGACAAACAACTACTCTAAAAAAAAAAAAAAAAAAAAAATTTTTGCTAGTGACATGTGAGCAAAATTTAAGACAAAACACTTTGCTGCTTGAGAACAAATTTCTACAGAATAGTTTTCTCAGGACTTAGTGGGAATTTAGTGCAAGTAGCTACAGAAATGTGTGGCTACTGTCAACTAGCCAGAATGTGACTCTATTGGTGTCCTAGAGAAGAAGATGGTGTGTAACTCTCAGCCTTTGCTGAAGGGTCCCTCCAGGGCCTCAGGCAAACATGAACCCCTGTGGGTAAGCAACGAAACAACCAGGCCAGTGAAACTAGTCCTCTCATCCTATCCACGTGGATTCTTCACAAACCCTCTAAGTTTATGGGCAAGAAGTTCCCAAAGAATATTCTAGGATACTCCAGAATACTCAGAAAGAATATTTCCAGGTCACAGGCTGTCAATAGACATACACACACAATGGCTACCTTGGAATTCATTGGATGTGGTGAAGTTTAAGGTTTCTTTCCACTGTTTTCTTTTTTGATTAATTAGACTTAAAATAAACATGCCAAAAGCCAAGAGTCTTATAAGTTTTGTCCATTTCCTACCTCTTTCAGGTTACGAGAACCCTGATTCTGTATGTGTCCAACTTTGCCCAGAGTCACTCCTGAGTAAATTTTGATTGCTATGAACTTGGTCCTGTGATCTTACACCTCTGTTAGAGGTTATTTTGGGGTGAATTCTGTCCCATATCTACTGAGACTTGGGAAAGGTCTACTGAGATTAGGGGGCTTTGGGAAAGAATTTACATCACTCCTTCAGTCCAGTTCAGTTCAGTTGCTCAGTCGTGTACGACTCTTTGCAACGCCATGAATCGCAGCACGCCAGGCCTCCCTGTCCATCACCAACTCCCGGAGTTCACTCAGACTCACGTCCATCGAGTCAGTGATGCCACCCAGCCATCTCATCCTCTGTCGTCCCCTTCCCCTCCTGTCCCTCCCACCATCAGAGTCTTCTCCAATGAGTACTCTTCATATGAGGTGGCCAAAGTACTGGGGTTTCAGCTTTAGCATCATTCCTTCCAAAGAAATCCCAGGGCTGATCTCCTTCAGAATGGACTGGTTGGATCTCCTTGCAGTCCAAGGAACTCTCAAGAGTTTTTTCCAACACCATAGTTCAAAAGCATCAATTCTTTGGCGCTCAGCCTTCTTCACAGTCCAACTCTCTCATCCATACATGACCACAGGAAAAACCATAGCCTTGACTGACTAGACAGACCTGAGTCGGCAAAGTAATGTCTCTGCTTTTGAATATGCTATCTAGGTTGGTCATAACTTTTCTTCCAAGAAGTAAGCATCTTTTAATTCCATGGCTGCAATCACCATCTGCAGTGATTTTGGAGCCCCCCCAAAATAAAATCTGACACTGTTTCCACTGTTTCCCCATCTATTTCCCATGAAGTGGTGGGACTGGATGCCATGATCTTCATTTTCTGAATGTTGAGCCTTAAGCCAACTTTTTCACTCTCCACTTTCACTTTCATCAAGAGGCTTTTTAGTTCCTCTCCACTTTCTGCCATAAGGGTGGTGTCATCTGCATATCTGAGGTTATTGATATTTCTCCCGGCAATCTTGATTCCAGCTTGTGTTTCTACCAGTCCAGTGTTTCTCATGATGTACTCTGCATAGAAGTTAAATAAGCAGGGTGACAATATACAGCCTTGACATACTCCTTTTCCTATTTGAAACCAGTCTGTTGTTCCATGTTCAGTTCTAACTGTTGCTTTCTGACCTGCATACAGATTTCTCTTTCTTATTTGTCAGGTTAGACAAATAAGGAAGAGACTTTGTGTCTCTTCCTAGATGGATTAATTCCCTGGTCTGCTGTGGCCTGAGGGGTGCTAGCCTGGGAAAGACAGACCCGCTAAAGATGGCAGAAGGGAAAGACAAAAAGAACTTTGGTGCCATAATGACATTGAACAAACCATGGATCACTTGTTTGGGAGATGACAAGTTTGCATCCTTGTTGTTTAAGCCCATTGAGTCAAGGATATTTGTTATTTGTGAACAAAGCATTCTATAGGATATGAGGGGGCTATAAATAAGAAACCACATGCATGGAAGGATTTAAGGCTTTTAAAGATATTTTCAAGATAATTTTGTCCAGAAGAGGTTGTTCAATGTGTGGCAACTTTAGAACTTGATCCCTGCTAAGAGATAACTCCATAGAATATGTTTATTGATGAAGGTAGTATCGACATCTTGGTCTGACATCTGTCTTGCTGTCTTAAGCATATTTGGGGCATATTTAATGCATATATAGGCATATTTAATGCCCCAAGTCATGTTTGCCTCATCTAGGAGTGCTTTACTCCCTGGTTGCATAAACTAAATTGTACCTCAGTATTCCTAATCTCTGGCTATCTGCTGACTAGAACAGACTCCTGGCCCAAGCTGGGTCCTTAGACACACTCTTTAGGGTATTTGGATTTGGGTCTCTGACAGACGGGGTTTTTTTTTATTAGTTTTGAAATTAAGAAGTGAGGCAAACTAGGATCTGGCTCAGCCATGTTTAGTCTGGTGCATATCAAAGGAGAGACATCAATTCTGCAGAAAAAGAAAAATAAAAGAAGAGAAACAGGGATAAGAGATCATGCTAATCCAAAGAGACACAAGACAGTAGTTTTGGTGTTCTTCTTCTTCTTATTATTATTTTTAATTTAACTTTTGGTGTTTTTATTATCCTGTTTCTGGATCTATTTTCTCCAGAAGGTTGAATTTGGTTCCATGAAATACATTTACATTTGACAACATTTCATCTCTTTTGTTGCAAGAAATTGAGGGAGTTTACATTACTTTGAGCTTTCTAATGCTTGACTAAGGTACTTGTTAACTAAAAGAGATTTACTTAATAAGATTTTATTTTTTCATTGAAAGCATTTACCCTAAAGTCAGGAACAAAACTAGGGTGCCCACTCTTACCATGACTATTCAACATAGTTTTGGAAGTTTTAGATACAGAAATCAGAGAAGAAAAAGAAATAAAAGGAATACAGATTGGAAAAGAAGAAGTAAAACTCTCTGTTTGCAGATAACATGATCCTCTACATAGAAAACCCTAAAGACACCACCAGAAAATTACTCGAGCTAATCAATGAATAAAGTAATGTTGCAGGATGTAAACTTAATACACAGAAATCTCTTGAATTTCTATACACTAACAATGAGAAAACAGAAAGAGAAATTAAGGAAACAATCCCATTCACCATTGTGATGAAAAAAATAAAATATTTAGGAATAAATCTACCTAAAGAAACAAAAGGTTTATATATAGAAAACTATAAAGCACTGCTGAAAGAAATCAAAGATGACACAAATAGATGGTGAAATACACCATGTTCATGGACTGGAAAAATCAATATAGTGAAAAAAAGTATACTTCCCAAAGCAATCTACAGATTCAATGCAATCCCTATTAAGCTACTAATAGTATTTTTCACAGAACTAGAATAAATAATTTCACAATTTGTATGGAAATACAAAAAACCTCGAATAGCCAAAGTAATCTTGAGAAAGAAGTATGGAACTATAAAAATCAAACTTCCTGACTTCAGACTATATAACAAAGCTACAGTCATCAAAACATATGGTACTGGCACAAAGGCAAAAATATAGATCAATGTAAAAAAATAAAATGCCCAGAAATAAATCTATGCACCTACATACATCTTATTTTTGACAAAAGAAGCAGGAAAGACAATCTTTTTAACAAGTGGTGCTGGGAAAACTGGTCAACCACCTGTAAAAGAATGAAACTAGAACACTTTCTAATGCTATTAACAAAAATAAACACAAAATGGATTAAAGATCTAGATGTAAGACCAGAAACTATACAACTCTTAGAGGAAAACAGGCAGGACACTCTGTGACATAAATCACAGCAAGATCCTCTATGACCCACCTCCCAGACTAATGGAAATAAAAGCAAAAATAAGCAAATGGGACCTAATTAAATGTAAAAGTTTTTGCACAACCAAAGAAACCATAAGCATGGTGAAAAGACAGCCTTCAGATTGGGAGAAAATAATAGCAAATGAAGCAAATGACTAAGGACTAATTTCAAAAATATATAAGCAGTTCATGTAGCTCAATATCAGAAAAATAAATGACCCAATCAAAAAAATGGGACAAAGAGCTAAATAGGGGTTTCTCCAAAGAAGACATACAGATGGCCAACCAACATATGAAAATATGCTCAACATCACTCATTATCAGAGAAATGCAAATCAAAAACACAATGAGGTACCATCTCACACTAGTCAGAATGGATGCTACAAAAGGTCTACATACAATAAATGCTGGAGTGGGTATAGAGAAAAGGGAACCCTCTTACTGCATATTGTCACCTTGCTTATTTAACTTATATGCAGAGTACATCATGAGAAATGCTGGGCTGGAAGAAGCACAAGCTGGAATCAAGATTGCCCGGAGAAATACCAATAACCTCAGATATGCAGATGACACCACCCTTATGGCAGAAAGTGGAGAGGAACTAAAAAGCCTCTTGATGAAAGTGAAAGTGGAGAGTGAAAACGTTGGCTTAAAGCTCAACATTCAGAAAACTAAGATCAAGGCATCTAGTCCCATCACTTCATGGCAAATACATGGGGAAACAGTGGCTGACTTTATTTTATTGGGCTCCAAAATCACTGCAGATGGTGATTGCAGCCATGAAATTAAAAGACGCTTACTCCTTGGAAGGAAGTTATGACCAACCTAGACAGCATATTAAAAAGCAGAGACATTACTTTGCCAACAAATGTCCGTCTAGTCAAGGCTATGGTTTTTCCAGTAGTCATGCATGGATGTGAGAGTTGGACTATAAAGAAAGCTGAGTGCAGAAGAATTAATGCTTTTGAACTGTGATGTTGGAGAAGACTCTTGAGAGTCCCTTGGACTGCAAGGAAGTCCAACTAGTCCATCCTAAAGGAGATCAGTCCTGGGTGTTCATTGGAAGGACTGATGTTGAAGCTGAAACTCCAATACTTTGGCCACCTCATGCAAAAAGCTGACTCGTTTGAAAAGACCCTGATGCTGGAAAAGATTGAGGGCAGGAGGAGAAGGGGACAACAGAGGATGAGATGGTTGGATGGCTACACCGACTCAGTGGACATGAGTTTGGGTAGACTCTGGCCATTGGTGATGGACAGGGAAGCCTGGTGTGCTGTGGTTCATGGGGTTGCAAAGTGTCAGACACTACTAAGCAACTGAACTGAATTGAACTTACACTGTTAGTGGGAATGCAAACTAGTACACCCACTATGGAAAACAGTGTGGAGATTCCTTAAAAAACTGGAAATAGAACTGCCATAAGACCCAGCAATCCCACAGCTGAGCATATACACCAAAGAAACTAGAATTGAAAGAGACACATGTACCCCAGTGTTCATTGTGGCACTGTTTACGATAGCTAGGACACGAAAGCAACCTAGACGTTCATCGGCAGAGGAATGGATAAGAAAGCTCTGGTACATATACACAATGCACTGCTGCTGCTGCTGCTGCTGCTGCTGCTACTACTCAGCTATTATAAGGAATGCATTTGAATCAGTTCTAATGAGGTGGGTGAAACTGGAGCATATTATACAGAATGAAGTGAGTCAGAAAGAAAAAACACCAACACAGTATATTAATGCATATATATGGGATTTAGAAAGATGGTAATGGTGACCCTGTATGCGAGACAGCAAAAGAGACACAGATATAAAGAACAGACTTTTGGACTCTGTGGGAGAAGGAGAGGGTGGGATGATTTGACAGAATAGCATCAAATCATGTATATTACCATATATGAAGTGGATGACCAGTCCAATTCAATGCATGAAACAGGGTACTCAAAGCCGGTGCACTGGGACAACCTAGAGGGATGGGATGGGGAGGGAGGTGGGAGGGGGGTTTGGGATCAGGGACACATGTACACCGTGGCTGATTCATGTCAATGTATGGCATAAACCACCACAATATTGTAAAGTAATTAGTATCCAATTAAAATAAATTAATTTAAAAAATTAAAAGATTTGATTTTTCCTGTTTTGGTAATGCCACAGCAGTTCATACTATTTTATGGCTCCGGTTTCAATCTGCCTTGTGTTAGAGTGACTTGGTGACTTGTATAATCTGTTATATTAGTGTGTGTTATGAGCAAGGATTAGCTTTACTCATTTTTTAATCTATTAAATCATGAAATATTATTCTTTGCCATAATAGGAACTTGAAATATTTACTGAGAGGTAACTATAGCCTGAAGAAAGAGAAAATAAAAAATTTCACCCACCCAAATTGAATTTTTATTTCATCTTTTTTAGGAATGCCCTGAACCACTGAATAAACACATATTCAAATAAAATTCATTTAGTTTATTCCAAGTTATTTAACACAATTAAATCCTTTTTAGTACTCAACAGCATCATCATTGTAGGAGCATTTTAAAATCATAACAAAGGCTATTGAAAGGTTTTTGCATATTTTTAGAGATTAAGTAGTTCTTTTAAAAAACAGACATGCTTCTTTTTAATGCATTTGAAGACAGTGCATTCCAAATGGGATCTCATTGTCAATGACCTTAAAACTTTTAAGAGGAGACATAGCTATAGGGGTGGCATTGCTCTAATGACCCTTCTTTTAAATAATGCAAGAATTATCCCCTTTGAATAGTGAGAGTCAAAGAAACCCTGTAAATGCTGTGACTTAGGTGGCTCAACTCTGTGCCCCTGACCTCCCTTTACTCAGAACATTTACTTCTGAAAATTTGTAATTGCAAAATCTTTCTCTGACCCTTTGAAATGTACATAAATCCTTCCCTGACTTCTTTCCTGAATTACACTCCAGGAATGTGTTTCTCCAGACCCAGGAACCATCCCTTTGAAGTGTAATCACAAGAAAGATAGTGCTGTATTGTTGGCATATCATATCACTCACCTTCCAGTGCCCTTGGGAGCATAGGAGCTAAATTCCTTAGGTGCTTTGCCCCAAGTTATAAAACTGCATCCTGACATAAAGATTTTAGAACATAAGGCAAAAACACCAGCCCATGGTTTACTGCTGAGTTTAGATGGAGTTTTAATCTCTCTCTTATTGCAATAGTCTTAAATAAAGTCTTCTTTCCTGTTTAGACGTGTGGTAAAATTTTTGCTATGACTGTTTCCATAAAATGAAAAAGTAAACTTCCGCCAGCAGTATTTAAACAATGCTGCTAGGAAACTATCAATATTATATGAATTTGATGTTAAGATATTTAATTGCTTTACACATTTTATTCAGGAGGTAATGATAAATTGTATTTAAATTAGGCTATACAGATATGCTTTGCATGACCAACTGTCAGATAAACTATTTTATTCTGTTTAGTTGCATAAGGGGTATCACCCTAACTCATTGCTAGTTCTGAGGAGCCTGGAGATTCTGGAGTCAGTTGCTTTCATGACACAAGGTACACTTAGATTACTTTTGTAATAAGTAAGTGTTTTGCTATTGAAGATTGCCTTGCCATTCTTTCTGATTTTTACTGCTTCTAACACTCATATACATTATATATTATAATGCTATAATTACTCTTGATAACAGACATTTCCAGTTTGTGACAATTATTTCCCCTTCCTTGGCAAGAGCATCTTTACAGGTAAGCACACTCCTGTTAGGGAGCAAACACCAGGTAAATAAACAAGGTGCTTTCAGTGCCCCTGGCTTCTAGCTCTGCTCACCTCCTCAGGCACCTGGCTTCTGCAAGTGGTCCCCTTGTCCTGGAATTTTCCAGGACTGGCCTGGAGAACCTCTTTCAGATGAGTGGCAGGAAGAGAAAGGAGAAGGTTCATAAAGGAGTTTCTGTAAAGTTGAAGGAAGAAAGTTACTACATGTCACAGAAGAGCACAGTGGGTTGATAGAACAGATCTTTGATTTACCCCATAATGATTAAAAAAAAAAAAGAAGAAGTTTGAAAAGCAAAAAAAAAAAAAAAAAAGTTTAAATGAAGTGGAACATAAAGGGAAGTAAGACAGGCACACATGTTCTTACCACTCAAGATTATCATCAGTGAATACTGGATCACATGTTTTGCACCTATCATTGCCCCAAGAAGAGAATTTAATTTAATTTATCATTGAGTGATAAATATACCCCATCTCTTCTGGTGATGCTAGCTCTTCTACAGTCTATTAAAGAAGAGGTCTTAGTCCTATAAATATAGGGCAGGAATAATGAGATTAAAAGAATTTCTAAAAAAAAATTCTTAAGGAACAGAGTGAAAAAGTTGGCTTAAAGTTCAACATTCAGAAAATGAAGATCATGGCATCTGGTCCCATCACTTCATGGGAAATAGATGGGGAAACAGTGGAAACAGTGTCAGACTTTATTTTTTTGGGCTCCAAAATCACTGCAGATGGTGACTGAAGCCATGAAATTAAAAGATGCTTACTTCTTGGAAGAAAAGTTATGACCAACCTAGACAGTATATTCAAAAGCAGAGATATTACTTTGCCGATGAAGGTCCGTCTAGTCAAGGCTATGGTTTTTCCTGTGGTCATGTATGGATGTGAGAGTTGGACTGTGAAGAAGGCTGAGCGCCACAGAATTGATGCTTTGGAACTGTGGTGTTGGAGAAGACTCTTGAGAGTCCCTTGGACTGCAAGAAGATTCAAACAGTCCATTCTGAAAGAGATCAGCCCTGGGATTTCTTTGGAAGGAATGATGCTAAAGCTGAAACCCCAGTACACTGGCTACCTCATGTGAAGCGTTGACTCATTGGAAAAGACTCTGATGCTGGGAGGAATTGGGGGCAGGAGAAGAGGACGACAGAGGATGAGATGGCTGGATGGCATCACCGACTAGACGGACGTGAGTTTGAGTGAACTCCGGGAGATGGTGATGGACAGGGAGGCCTGGCGTGCTGCGATTCATGGTGTCGCAAAGAGTCGGACACAACTGAGCGACTGAACTGAACTGAATCCCTTTCAAGAATACTTAGAATTTGTTAAACATTTATGCTAATTTTTAAAATAATTGTGCTTTATTTATAATCTCCAAATACCAGAAGTGAACTACTTTCTGTGTCATCAACTTTAACTAGTTGCTGCTTATGCTGCTGCTGCTAATTCTCTTCAGTCATGTCTGACTCTTTGCGACCCTGTAATCTATATATAGCCCACCAGGCTCCTCTGTCCATGGGATTCTCCAAGCAAAAAATACTGGAGTGGATTGCCATGCCCTCTTCCAGGGGATCTTCCTGACCCAGGGATCAAACCGGAGTATCTTATGTCTCCTGCATGGACAGGCAGGTTCTTTGCCACTACTTCATAAGAAATTTTAGACATAATGAGATAATAATTACTTACTTGAAAGATGACCTGTCTACTGTGCTCCATGCATGCAAGAGAGAAGTTGGCTAGGTGTGGACTGGATGTAAAATTGTGCATATAGGTGTTGGGGGGTTGGGATCTGTGCAAGTCATATAGAAGGTACTCATTTGTAGAAGACAATGCCTTCGGGCTAATGGAAGTTCAGAGGAAGTGGTAGGGATCCTGGATAGTAGTAGTGGGATGGAAGAATGATTTGGGGAGAGACAAGCATGTGGAATGTCAAGTGAATTAAGCTGATTGATGTGGTGTGTACATGTAAACCATCCCTATTTTTCCTCCAAATTTCAGTAGACCAGCTGAAAACAGTCTCTGGGCCTAATCTGTATTTCTTGCTGTTGCTATCCATGAGGGAAGATCTTTATGGTGAGAAAAGAAAGACTAACATTGGCACCACCTAGGTTCTCATCAGGGTTACCTCTAAAAGACTTTACACAGAACTCGTTCATGTGCAGATGGAAAAAGCAAATCAACAGGTAGTGTTTAATGAATGCTCACAGTGTGTGGATCTTGCCCTAAAGTGTTAACTGACTTTTATGTCTGATAAGTATTAACATATGCTATTGTCCATTTTACCCACTAAGATGGTTTGTTCCATTGCATTTGCACAGCCTGGCTAGACTTAAATATGTAAGCCTGGTTTTATTATTCCTTCGCAGTGGAATTACCCACTTTCTTAGCATTTATTGGCAGTATTTGTTGCTGGTGATGAGTTGGACACGACTGAGCAACTGACCTGAACTGAACTGGTGACAACCTGAGAAATGGCTTTCTCAAGTCTCTTATGATTAAAGAGCTGAGACAGACGTCTAAATAGATGATTTTGACACCACATAACCTGTGCAATAATAGAGAAATTTTTAAAGTGTTATTAAGCGTGTAAAAGGAATCAATATTATTGGATGAAGAGTAGGTGAGGAAAGATGCTAGATAGAGTACCTGCCTATTCTAGTATCACCCATTACAGAATTTTCCTATGGACCGTCATAAAGTCTCTCCAATTAGGGGTTGGAGGCAAGAACTGTTCTAAAAACACAAGCATAGTTTACTAGAATGTGACTTTTATTTTTGTTTTCTGGTCAGTTAACAAACATTGGCATTAATGTGCTAGTTCTAGAGCCTGGCACCCAAATTTTGGAATGCAGGAAAAATCAAAGCAATCTGCTCCAAAGTGAAGCCAACAAGATAGTTCTGCCAAAAGATGATGGCAGTGTTCTAAATAGAATCATTTTGTGATAGTAGGCCAGTTTCTTATTTTCCTTTCATTATAGTCTCTCTTGCTTACATTTGGATAATAAATACAAATGCAATTCATTTACCACAAAGTAGGCCACTTTAAATAAGTATGTTTCCAGACAATTTCATTGAGGCTATGCTGACCCACATTTATCCAAGGAATCTCATCATTGTGTTACTCACTCTGAGTGCAATTTAGTTCAGTTCAGTCGCTCACTCGTGTCCTACTCTTTGTGACCCCATGAATCGCAGCACGCCAGGCCTCCCTGTTCATCACCAACTCCTGGAGCTCACTCAGACTCACGTCCATCGAGTCAGTGATGCCATCCAGCCATCTCATCCTCTGTCGCCCCCTTCTCCTCCTGCTCCCAATCCCTCCCAGCATCAAAGTCTTTTCCAATGAGTCAATTCCCATGAGGTGGCCAAAGTACTGGAGTTTCAGCTTTAGCATCATTCCTTCCAAAGAAATCGCAGGGTTGATCTCCTTTAGAATGGACTGGCTGGATCTCCTTGCAGTCCAAGGGACTCTCAAGAGTCTTCTCCAACACCACAGTTCAAAAGCATCAATTCTTCAGCGCTCAGCCTTCTTCACAGTCCAACTCAGTAATAGGGCTCACTGAGCACATACTTGAGTTTTATGTTATATGTTCAGAGAGCTTCTGGAGAGCTTCTGGACTATCAGTGGAATTCTTTAATGTAATCAAGGTAGTGTATACAAACCCCAAAACCTAAAAACCACACAGGATGCAGGGGCAATTGTTTGAATAGTAATTGACACTTTTATTTAGAAATAAGATTTAGGGAAGATTGTGATGTAAGCAGATAGAGAGCAGAAACTATTGGAAAATATGTGGAATCTTGAATGCAAGATAAGGAATAAAGAAGGGAATGTCCCCTCACTGGGACTTCATCTCCAGGTGTGGTTGTTGTCTGTTGTGGTGTCGTTATTGTTGATATGGTGGTGTCTGCTTTCTGAAAGTAGTGCCACCTACAAACTGGCTCTTGCCTCTGCCTCTGCAATGACTAAGGCATAAACCACTGTAGCTGCCAGCCTTCAACAGCCATGAAAGGAGTCCAGGGTGGAGCTCAGAAGTGAGGACCTCTGTACTCTGAGAAAAACCTGCAGAACAGGCCTTCAGATAGTCAGATATTTTTAGGAGAAAACTTTATGAGCCCAATTCTATATCTCCTCATGTCTAGAAAAGCACTAAAATCATTAAGGTTAACATCTGTTTTTCCTGACTAGCAGCAAGGCTCTGCCAAAATATGTGTTGATTGCGTGTATTCCCCCTTCATTAATATCACATGTTAATTGATATTGATATTGATTAATAACACCTTCCCCTATCTCTTTGGAGCATTTCTTCAGAGCTACCTAAGAGGCTATTTCTTGGTGATAATCCTCATTTTAATTTAATCCTCACTTAATTCACTACTCTCACACTGTCCCTTTTTTTTTTTTTTTTAAGTCGACAGTATATTCGTTCCTACTTTACAGAATTTAAAGTTTATCTTCCTGAGTAGAATTAATTTAGACTCTGAGCAAGTATAATATCCTCAATACTAGTGTGACTCAAACCTTAGTAGGCTCTAGAAATATTCAGGGGAGCTTAACTGAAAATGCAGATTTTCAAGCTTCACCTTCAAAATCCTGTGTGAGTACATGAGTATGGGGCCTGGGAGGTTGTATGCCTCTTAATATCCCTAGGGGATTTATCTTTATTTTTGTTAATATTATTCATACGTTTATATTCTTGCACTACATCTTTTGCAAGAAATAAATAAATGAATAAAGTGTTAATTGCTCAGTCATGTTTGATTCTCTGTGATCTCGTGGGCTATAGGCCACCAGGCTCTTCTGTCCATGGAATTCTTCAGGCAAAAATACTGGAATGAGTAGCCAATCCCTTCTCCAGAGGACCTTCCTGACTCAGGGATCAAATCCAGGTCTCCTGAATTGCACACAGATTCTTTACCATCTAAGCCACCAGGAAAGCCCTTAATATTTTTCACTGCTTTATAACAAATCTTGATATGTCCTTGTATACATCAATTTTTTACATGTATCTTACTATGTATCTCTCTTGATCTAGATAGGTAAAAACTTTGATCTCCTATGTGTATTGCAAACATGTTCCCTTGTGCTATTGCATTTTAGCTATATTTCTGTTTGTGTGTTGGGAGTGTGTATAAAATGAGCAATGTGTACCATAATACACACTGGCTGTCTGCACTGTGATCTTTGGTGTATTTCACTGCTAAGAGACAGATAACTTGAATAATTGGTTTCAGTGGGATTATGGTTTTGAAATATTAACCAAATTTTAAACAATATCACCTGGCAGTTCCCTTTGGTTTCTCTATCCCTAGTTCAAAGCAAGGGGTTTTTCTGGATTTACTGCTTTATGGAAAACATGTTTGGGCAAAAGACAGCACAGGAGATGCTACTTCTGGTTTTTAAGCTAAACAGCTCAGGCCCTCTGAGTAATGGATGAAGAGGAGCAAACAATAGGCTTGAGAATATGATATTTTTCTGCCCCAAAGTCTTAGAGAAAAACAATGTTCCTTTGATTAGAGGGAAGGAATCTAGAGCTAGGAGAGAGCAAGAGGTCACTTGTAAGGGGTGGTCTTCTTCCCTTCTTCCCAGGGGTGTATGTGCAGGAGCAGACCCCAAAAGGTGAGTGGGCTCTGGAAGGCAAGGGAACTTGGGGATACCCGTCCTGGCTGACACCTCTGGAGTTTTCTGGGGATATGCAAGTCCTGGGAAACAGTTAATAGGGTGGGTTCACATCCCAGACACCAGCTAGTCTGGTAAAGTTTCTAGTTCTCCAGCATGGTGGGGAAAGATGTCCCCTTTGTGCCTGAGAGTTGAGGAAAATAGCAGAAGTTTATACTGGTTCTGTAGGGCATTTGCGGATGGAAATGAGTTGACTCAGCAGCTAACTGTGGGAACTAATTGTTGTGGACCTCAGTCATTTGCACTCCCTTGACCCTACTTCTCGTTCATAAGTACTGGATGATCTGAGTAGATGCAGATCAGGGGGAAAGGGGAAAGGCAGAGGGAAGTGTCAAAGTATGAGTCAAAGTGGTTTCTGAAAACAGACGAAGGAACCTTTGAGCGTGCCCATTCTGTGCACACCAGCGCTTGGCCTGCTGAGCTCTCATCTTGGAGTGGATGCCCGGGGGTTTGTTTTGTCATTGGAGAGGGGAGTGTACATATCTGCTGTCTATGGCCACTCTGGACTGGGGTCATAGTCAGGCAGCTGTGGACAAGCACCCTGTGTCTGAGAAGCACTCTGGAACCTAGAACACTTTACTTTGCTTCAGATCATCCCAGCCTTAGCTGGAGCAGGGTCAACGGCATTGGAAAAAAGCCCTGTATTTATCCCACTGAGCAGGGCAGGAGAGGACAGTGAATATGGCAGGACAGGTGGAATCGTCCTGATGCTCCACTCGTCATTCCTGAGCAGGTGGTGAGCTGCAAAGGGGAGCTTCTGGATCAGTTTCCTCCTCCACCTTCCTTTAACTTGCTGGTTTCCTTGTGTATCTTTTTATCACAGTCTAAGATTCTTCAAGGTAGGTTTAATTTAGTTGCCTTGGTTTTTTCACCACAGAGCTAGCTTTCCAGCTTCTAAGCTTAGGCCACATTTCCTAACTTCAGATAGAGTGTTGGCACACGTTTCTTCAAAGGGCCAAACAGTAAATATCTTAAAGCTTTGCAGGCTATAAGCTCTCTGTTGCAACTACTTGACTCTGCCACTGAAGCACAAAAGCAGCCACAGGCAACCAGTAAACGGTGGGCATGGCTGTATTTCTGTAAAACCTATAGAATGAGCAGCTGGCAATGATGGCCATCCCCTTAAAGTCTATAAATAATAAATGCTGGTGAGGGTGTAGAGAAAAGGGATCCCTCCTACACTGTTGGCAGAAATGTAAACTGGGGTGCAGACGCTACAGAGAACAGTATTTTTGTTTGCTCACTAAGTCTTGTCTGACTCTTGTGATCCTATGAACTGTAGGCCTCCAGGTGTTTCTGTCCATGGGATTCTCCAGGCAAGAATACTGGAGTGGGTAGTCATTTCCTTCTCCAGGGATCTTCCCGACCCAGGGATTGAACCCAAGTCTCCTGCATTGGCAGGTGAGATCTTTACCACTGTGCCACCAGAGAAGCCTACAGAACAATATGGAGGTTCCTTAGAAAACTAAAAATAGAGCTACCATATGATCCAGCAATCCCACTCATAGGCACATAACCAGAAAAGATGAAAATTAATTTGAAAAGATTCATGCACCCTAATGTTCACAACAGCACTATTCACAATAGCCAAATCATGGTAACAACCTAAATGTCCATCAACAGGGGAATGAATAAGGATGTGTTCAGTTCAGTTCAGTTCAGTCGCTCGGTAGTGTCTGACTCTTTGTGACACCATGAATCGCAGCATGCCAGGCCTCCCTGTCCATCACTAACTCCCGGAGTTCACGCAGATTCACGTCCATCGAGTCAGTAATGCCATTCAGCCATCTCATCCTTGGTCGTCCCCTTCTCCTCCTACCCCCAATCCCGTTCAGCATCAAAGTCTTTTCCAATGAGCCAACTCTTCGCATGAGCTGGCCAAAGTACTGGAGTTTCAACTTCAGCATCATTCCTTCCAAAGAAATCCCAAGGTTGATCTTCTTCAGAATGGACTGGTTGTATCTCCTTGCAGTCCAGGGGACTCTCAAGAGTCTTCTCCAACACCACAGTTCAAAAGCATTAATTTTTCAGTGTTCAGCCTTCTTCACAGTACAACTCTCAAATCCATACATGACCACTAGGAAAACCATAATATTGACTAGACAGACCTTAGTCAGCAAAGTAATGTCTCTGCTTTTGAATATACTATCTACGTTGGTCATAATTTTTCTTCCAAGGAGTAAGTGTGTTAATTTCATGGCTGCAGTCACCATCTGCAGTGATTTTGGAGCCCAAAAAAATAAAGTCTGACACTATTTCCACTGTTTCCTCATCTATTTCCCATGAAGTGATGGGACCAGATGCCATGATATTTGTTTTCTGAATGTTGAGCTTTAAGCCAACTTTTTCACTCTCCTCTTTCACTTTCATCAAGAGGCTTTTTAGTTCCTCTTCACTTTCTGCCATAAGGGTGGTGTCATTTGCATATCTGAGGTTATTGATATTTCTCCCGGCAATCTTGACTCCAGCTTGTGTTTCTTCCAGTCCAGAGTTTCTCATGATGTACTCTGCATAGAAGTTAAATAAGAATGGTGACAATATACAGCCTTGACATACTCTTTTTCCTATTTGGAACCAGTCTGTTGTTCCATGTCCAGTTCTAACTGTTGCTTCCTGACCTGCATACAGATTTCTCAAGAGGCAGGTCAAGTGGTCTGGTATTCCCATCTCTTTCAGAATTTTCCACAGTTTATTGTGATCCACACAGTCAAAGGCTTTGGAAAAATCAATAAAGCAGAAATAGATGTTTTTCTGAAACTCTCTTGCTTTTTCCATGATCCAGTGGATGTTGGCAATTTGATCTCTGGTTCCCCTGCCTTTTATAAAACCAGCTTGAACATCAGGAAGTTCACTGTTCACATATTACTGAAGCCTGGCTTGGAGAATTTTGAGCATTACTTTACTAGCATGTGAGATGAGTGCAATTGTGCGGTAGTTTGAGCATCTTTGGCATTGACTTTCTTTGGGATTGGAATGAAAACTGGCCTTTTCCAGCCCTGTGGCCACTGCTGAGTTTTCCAAATTTGCTGGCATATTGAATGCAGCACTTTCACAGCATCATCTTTCAGGATTTGAAATAGCTCAACTGGAAGTCCATCACCTCCACTAGCTTTGTTTGTAGTGATGCTTTCTAAGGCCCACTTGAGTTCACATTCCAGGATGTCTGGCTCTAGATGAGTGATCACACCATCATGATTATCCAGGTCATGAAGATCTTTTTTGTCCAGTTCTTCTGTGTACTCTTGCCATCTCTTCTTAATATCTTCTGCTTCTGTTAGATCCAGACCATTTCTGCCCTTTATCGAGCCCATATATATATATATATACATATATATAATGGGCTATTACTCAGTCATAGAAAATAATGAAGTAATGCCATTTGTAGCAACATGGAAATATGGATGGACCTAGATAATATCATGCCAAGTGGAGCAAGTCAGAGAGAGAATGGTAAATATCACACAATATCACTTGTAAAGTAGAATCTAAAAACAGATGCAAATTAACTTATTTACAAAACAAAAACAGATTGACAGACATAGAAAATAAAGGGGAAAGTGGGAAAGGGATCAGTTAGGAATTTGAGATTAACAGATGCACATTTTGTTGTTCAGTTGCTCAGTCCTGTTTGACTCTGTGTGACCCCATGGTCTACAACACACCAGGCTTCCCAGTCCTTCACTATCTCTCAGAATTTGCTCAGATTCATATCCATTGAATTGGTGATGCCATCCAACCATCTCATCTTCTGTCATCCCCTTTTTCTCCTACCTTCAATCTTTCCCAGCATCAGGGTCTTTTCCAATGACTCAGAGTTCTTTGCATCAGGTGGCCAAATATTAGAGCTTCAGCTACAGCATCAGTCCTTCCAATGAATATTCAGGGTTAATTTCCTTTAGGTTGGACTGGTTGGGTCTCCTTGCTGTCCAAGGGACTCTCAACACCACATTTCAAAAACATTAGTTCTTTAGTACTCAGCCTTTTTTATGATCCAACTCTCACATTCATACATGACTACTGGAAAAACGATAGCTTGACTATATAGACATTTGTCGACAAAGTAACATTATTGCTTTTTAATATGCTGTCTAGGTTTGTCATAGCTTTTCTTCTAAGAAGCAAGCATCTTTTAATTTCATGACTGCAGTAACCATCTAGAGTGATTTGGGAGCCCCCCAAAATAAAGTCTGTCACTGTTTCCATTGTTTTTCCATCTATTTGCCATGATGTGATGGGACTGGATGCCTTGATCTTAGTTTTTTGAATATTGAGTTTTAAGCCAGCTTTTTCACTCTCTTCTTTCACCTTCACCAAGAAGTTCTTTAGTTCCTCTTTGCTTTTTGCCATAAGGGTGGTGTCATCTGCATATCTGAGTTTATTGATATTTCTCCTGGCAATCTTAATCCCAGCTTGTGCTTTACCCAGCCTGGCATTTCACATGATGTACTTTGCATTGATATTAAATAAGGAGGTGATAATATACAGCCTTGATGTACTCCTTTCCCAATTTGGAAGCAGTCTGTATTCCAAACAGTTAGAACCAGTTCTAACTGTTCCTTCTTGACCTGCAGACAGGTTTCCCAGGAAGCAGGTAAGGTGGTCTGGTATTTCTATCTCTTTAAGAATTTTCCACACTACTCAGTTCAGTTCAGTTCAGTTCAGTCGCTCAGTCGTGTCCGACTCTTTGCGACCCCATGTATCGCAGCACGCTAGGCCTCCCTGTTCATCATCAACTCCTGGAGTTCACTCAGACTCACGTCCATCGAGTCAGTGATGCCATCCAGCCATCTCATCCTTGGTTGTCCCCTTCTCCTCCTGTCCCCAATCCCTCCCAGCATCAGAGTCTTTTCCAATGAGACAACTCTTCGCATGAGGTGGACAAAGTACTGGAGTTTCAACTTTAGCATCATTCCTTCTGAAGAAATCTCAGGGCTAATCTCCTTTAGAATGGACTGGTTGTATCTCCTTGCAGTCCAAGGGACTCTCAAGAGTCTTCTCCAACACCACAGTTCAAAAGCATCAATTCTTCAGCGCTCAGCCTTCTTCACAGTCCAACTCTCACGTCCATACATGACCACAGGAAAAATCATAGCCTTGACTAGACGGACCTTAGTTGGCAAAATAATGTCTCTGCTTTTGAATATGCTATCTAGGTTAGTCATAACTTTTCTTCAAAGGAATAAGTGTCTTTTAATTTCATGGCTGCAGTCACCACCTGCAGTGATTTTGGAGCCCCCAAAAATAAAGTCTGACACTGTTTCCACTGTTTCCCCATCTATTTCCCATGAAGTGATGGGACGGGATGCCATGATATTTGTTTTCTGAATGTTGAGCTTTAAGCCAACTTTTTCACTCTCCTCTTTTACTTTCATCAAGAGGCTTTTTAGTTCCTCTTCACTTTCTGCCATAAGGGTGGTGTCATCACTAGTACTATTTGTAAAATCATCTACAAAGATCTACTGTATAGCACAGGGAACTAAGTTCAATATTTTGTAATAATCTGTAATGGAAAGAGTATGAAAAAGAATATATATATATACACATATATATGTATACATTTATACACACATATATGTCTGAATCTCTTTGCTGTTACTTAAAACTAACACAAAATTGTAAATCAACTATAGTTCAATTAAAAACAAAAACACACTAAGCAGCTGGCCAAATTTTGCCAATGAGCCTAGTTTTCCAACTCCTGCTTCAGGCATTGCTTCACCCCTTATTTTATCTATGAACTCGCTCACTGGAAATCAGGATTCAGATATGCAGGGTGGTGTGTGGGATAGTCAATCCTGGTCTTCTGTTTGCCTCTTCAAACTGTGTGTTAGAAGGGAGTTTGCATAACATTATGTGGACTGGACAGCTGGTGTTATATAAGATGAACTAACCTGAACTTTGAGAAGTGGGTTGTGAGCTCTGGTCCCAGATGTAGAGGTCAGAAAACTACACTGTAGGGCAAAGATCACCAAAAGTGCAATAGATTTTCTCGCAGCCAGCCTGGGCATAAAGGCCCATGGGGATGTGAGCACATGAGTTGTGCCCTGGGGTCCCATCTCACTTCTGAGGCTTGAAGGGTCCTGTGGTTAAGGGTGGAGGGTCCCTCATCACGCGTGACTCCTCTGGGGCCTGGAAGGTCCTGAGGGATGTTTTTGGATACTTGTCTCAACTACTCCTCACAGCAGTAATCCGTTGCCTTCCGGGCCTGAGCTTCCTTCCCCCACCCGCCCCCCCACCCCCCCAGCTCAAGAAGAGACTTGATTACCATCGCAATTCTCACATCCCTCAGTTGGCCAGAGTTGTATAAAGGTGGCAGCGTTTCCATCTCCTCCGAGGAGCCAGAGAGGGCTCCTCCGTGGTTAACAGCTGTCCATGGAGGAGGGCCTGGGAGGAAACCTAAGGGCTGGCCTGGAGCATGTGCAAGGCAGTGACCTCAGAGGCTCCCAGAACAGCTGCCAGATATGTTGCAAGCAATGCAGACTTTTGACAAATGCACCAGTAGGGACTGGGGTTAAGATAAAAAGAAATAAGCTCACGTCTTGTTTAGCATCTGGTGAGGTCACTGATATGAGGTACACCCAATTTCTAACCCTCACAAATGCACTTATCAATATACATATATTATATTCTAAAGTTGCTTTGTCGTGTACACCTTACGGTCACTTTCACTGTTGGATTTCTTCCAAATAGGAAGATTCAAACTTGCTAATTTTAAAAGTAAGTTTGATAATTATCTTTGGGAATAAAGTATCATCTGCGATTTTCTAGCCATTTTTATGTTATTTATTTTTTGGCAAGTATCATTGTTTTCATCCCCCAGATGAAGAAGCTGAGACTCAGAAAATTTAAGTGACTTTCTAGGGTCAAATAACTAAGAAGTTGTAGAAACGGGGATTCATTCTAAATTTTGGATTTCTCCAATTCTTGTTCCATTGTATAAAATACCCTTAAAAATAGGAAATAGAGTTCTCTCAATATCTGTTTATGATTGTCTGAAAGCATCCTTTTTTAAAAATTAATTAATTCTTGGAAAACACTACTGATGCCGAAAAATCTCAGGAGAAGTTTATTATTAGAGCTCAGAAAGCTTCATTCAAAGATGAAGGTCAACAGAGATGAAGTAGACACAATTCCAATCTGTTTTAATGAATCAGGATTGACGGAATGAATTCTCTTTTGTAAAGAAAAAAAAAAAGGTCTGTTACTGTGGTTTCCCCTCAAAAGGTTTTATTCAGTCTTTGATTAGACCAAGCAGAACATATTTCAAGGACAAAAATCATCTTTTTTTTCAGATGGAGAAACACCTTCTGATTTGGAATTCACACTTATTTTCTATACAAAATTAAATTTATAGAAAGTAGGCTTGGGGTTATGCCAAAATGGTGATAGAGAAGACTAAAATGTCCTTCAGCAAAAGCTAAATGAAAACTTTGTTCCAGGTGACATTTTCTGCCGAGTCCTTGCCTTCTTCAGCTATCAGGTTCTGCTTGAAGTTTTTGTCCCTGAACACTTGTCTCTTCCTCTGTCTCATCCCCTGACATCTGTCTGTGTCTCTTGCTTCCTGCTTTGAATGTCTCCTTGTTTTCACGTTTCCTCCCTTGGGAATCCTTCTCTGAAGGGCTCACTTGTGGCGGCTGCTGGGGGTGTTCCAGTCTGCTGGCCTGAGGGTGTGATTTAATTCTTGTGGTGGTAGATGGCAAGCACCCATGGCAAGTGCCCATTTATGATTGATGAAATCATCCTTTCACTGCAAGGATAAAGGCTCAAGGGTGTGTGGGTGGAACTTCTCTATAGATGTGACTTGGAATTGCAGGACTTGAGGTCCTAACAAGGAAACAGTAATTACAGTAGCCCCAGGCTCTGGTGCCAAGATAGCCAAAGATGACAGAGATTCATGAGTGGATGTTTTGAAAAAACAGGAAACCAGATGGAAGTTTGGAGCCAGGCCTAAAATAATGTTAAATAGTTACTTGACAACCTAATGTTTGGGGTTTTGTCCATAAGAAGAAGCTGTTGAAGATCTAGATTTTTGGAAAGAGAATGATCTCTTTTTTTTAACATGACTATTATATGCTCTAAGCAATTATATCACTTTCTTGACCTGGGAATGTTGATAGCTCTTAGTAATGGGCTTAAGAGGGTAGTACATGGTACATACTTAAGACCAATCTGTATTTTATGGGACAAGTTGTCTTCTATTTACTATTGAATATTGTCCTTAAGTACCAATGATATAGAAGTTCTTTAAAAGACATTGTAGATAAAAATAAATTCACATTTTAAATTATTTCCTGCTAGACGGAGAAGGCAATGGCAACCCATTTCAGTACTCTTGCCTGGAAAATTCCCATGGATGGAGGAGCCTGGCGGGCTGCAGTCCATGGGGTCGTAAGAGTCGAACACAACTGAGCGACTTCACTTTCACTTTTCACTTTCATGCATTGGAGAAGAAAATGGCAACCCACTCCAGTGTTTTTGCTTGGAGAATCCCAGGGACAGGGGAGCCTGGGGGGCTGCCATCTATGGGGTCTCACAGAGTCGGACACGACTGAAGCAACTTAGCAGCAGCAGCAACAGATTTTATCAATATTTTAATGATTTTATGCTTTCTTGATTTATAGACTGAAACTCTTACATTTTTAAATACATTTATTTATTTTAATTGGAGGATAATTACTTTACAATATTGTGGTGGTTTTTGTCATACATCAACATGAATCAGCCATGGGTATTTATGTGTCCCCCATCCTGAACCCCCTCCCACTTACCTCCCCCCTCATCACTCTGGGTGGTCCCAGAGCACCAGATTTGAGTGCCCTGCTTCATGCATCGAACTTGCACTGGACATCATTTTATATATGGTAATATACATGTTTCAGTGCTATTCTCTCAAATCATCTAACCTTCACCAGCACCCACATAGTCCAAAAGTCTGTTCTTTATATCTGTGTCTCTTTTGTGGCCTTGTACATAGGATCATCATTACTGTCTTTCTAAGTTCCATATATATGCATTAATATACTGTATTGGTGTTTCTCTTTCTGTCTTACTCCACTCTGTATAATAGGCTCCAATTTCAACCATTTCATTAGAACTGACTCAAATGAGTTTTTTTTTAATAGCTGAGTAATAGTCCATTGTGTATATGTGCCAATACTTCTTTATCCATTCATCTGCCTATGGACATCAAAGTTGCTTCTATGTCCCAGCTATTGTGAATAGTGCTGCAATGAACACTGGGGTACATGTCCCTTTCAGTTTTGGTTCCCTTGGTGTGTATGCCCAGCTGTGGGATTGCTGGGTCATATGGTAGTTGTATTTCCAGTTTTTTAAGGAATCTCTGCGTTGTTCTCCATAGTGGCAGTACTAGTTTGTATTCCTTCCAACAGTGTAAGAGTGTTCCCTTTTCTTCACACCCTCTCCAGCATTTATTGTTTGTAGACTTTTTGACCATTCTGACTGGTGTGAGATGGTACCTCAGTGTGGAGCAGCCATGAAGAGATACCCCATGTCCAAGGTAAGAGAAACCCAAGTAAGATGATAGGTGTTGCGAGAGGGCATCAGAGGGCAGACACACTGAAGCCATAATCACAGAAAACTAGTCAATCTGATCACACGGACCTCAACCTTGTCTAACTCAATGAAACTCAGCCATGACATGTGGAGCAACCCAAGATGGGTGGGTCATGGTGGAGAGGTCTGACAGAATGTGGTCCACTGGAGAAGGGAATGGCAAACCATTTCAGTATTCTTGCCTTGAGAACCCCATGAACAGTATGAAATGGCAAAATGATAGGATACTGAAAGAGGAACTCCCCAGGTCAGTAGGTGCCCAATATGCTACTGGAGATCAGTGGAGAAATAACTCCAGAAAGAATGAAGGGATGGAGCCAAAGCAAAAACAACACCCAGTTGTGGATGTGACTGGTGAAACAAGCAAGATGCAATGCTGTAAAGAGCAATATTGGAATGTTATGTCCATGAATCAAGGCAAATAGGAAATGGTCAAACAAGAGATGGCAAGAGTGAACGTTCACATTCTAGGAATCAGCGAACTAAAATGGACCAGAATGGGTGAATTTAACTCAGATGACCATTATATCTATTACTGTGGGCAGGAATCCCTTAGAAGAAGTGTAGTAGCCATCATGGTCAACAAAAGAGTCCAAAATGCAGTACTTGGATGTAATCTCAAAGCTGACAGAATGATCTCTGTTCACTTCCAAGGCAAACCATTCAATATCATAGTAAGCCAAGCCTATGTTCCAACCAGTAACATTGAAGAAGCTGAAGTTGAATGGTTCTATGAAGACCTACAAGACCTTTTAGAACTAACACCCTAAGAAAAGATGTCTTTTTCATTATAGAGGACTGGAATGCAAAAGTATGAAGTCAAGAAACACATGGGGTAACAGGCAAATATGGCCTTGGGATACAGAATGAAGCAGGGCAAAGTCTAATAGAGTTTTTCCAAGAAAACACACTGGTCATATCAAACACCCTCTTCCAACAACACAAGAGAAGACTCTACACATGGACATCACCAGATGGTCAACACCAAAATCAGATTAATTATACTCTTTGCAGCTAAAGATGGAGAAGCTCTATACAGTCAGCAAAAACAAGATCAGGAGCTGACTGTGGCTCATATTATGAACTCCTTATTGCCAAATTCAGAATTAAATTGAAGAAAGTAGGGAAAACTGCTAGACCATTCAGGTATAACCTAATTTAAATCCCTTATGATTATACAGTGGAAATGAGAAATAGATTTAAGGGACTAGATCTGATAGACAGAGTCCCTGATGAACCATGGATGGAGGTTCTTGACATTGTACAGGAGACAGGGATCAAGACCATTCCCATGGAAAAGAAATGCAAAAAAGCAAAATGGCTGTCTGGGGAGTCCTTACAAATAGCTGTGAAAAGAAGAGAGGTGAAAAGCAAAGGAGAAAAGGAAAGATATAAGCATTTGAATGCAGAGTTCCAAAGAATAGCAAGGAGGGATAAGAAAGCCTTCCTCAGTGATCAGTGCAAAGAAATAGAGAAAAAGAACAGAATGGGAAAGACTAGAGACCTCTTCAAGAAAATTAGAGATACCAAGGGAACATTTCTTGCAAAGACAGGCTTGATAAAGGACAGAAATGATAGGGACCTAACAGAAGCAGAAGATATTAAGAAGAGGTGGCAAGAGTACACAGAAGAACTGTACAAAAAAGATCTTCACGATCAAGATAATCATGATGGTGTGATCCCTCAACTAGAGCCAGACATCCCGGAATCTGAAGTCAAGTGGGCCTTAGAAAGCATCACTACAAACAAAGCTAGTGGAGGTGATGGAATTCCAGTTGAGCTATTTCAAATCCTGAAAGATGATGCTGTGAAAGTGCTGCACTCAATATGCCAGCAAATTTGGAAAACTCAGCAGTGGCCACAGGACTGGAAACAGTCAGTTTTCATTCCAATCCCAAAGAAAGGCAATGCCAAAGAATGCTCAGACTACCGCACCATTGCACTCATCTCACATGCTAGTAAAGTAATGCTCAAAATTCTCCAAGCCAGGCTTCAGCAATACGTGATTGCAGCCATGAAATTAAAAGACGTTTACTCCTTGGAAGGAAAGTTATGACCAAACTAGATAGCATGTTAAAAAGCAGAGAATTACTTTCCAACAAAGGTCCATCTAGGCTATGGTTTTTCCTGTGGTCATGTATGGATGTGAGAGTTGAACTGTGAAGAAAGCTGAGTGCCAAAGAATTGATGCTTTTGAACTGTGGTGTTGGAGAAGACTCTTGAGACTCCCTTGGACTGCAAGGAGATCCAACCAGTTGATTCTAAAGGAAACCAAAATTTCACCCAATGAAACCTGGGTGTTCATTGGAAAGACTGATGCTAAAGCTGAAACTCCAATACTTTGGCTACCTCATGCGAAGAGTTGAATCATTAGAAAAGACTCTGATCCTGGGAGGGACTGGGGCAGAAGGAGAAGGGGAAGGCAGAGGATGAGATGGCTGGATGGCATCACTGACTTGATGGACATGAGTTTGAGTGAACGCTGGGAGTTGGTGATGGACAGGGAGGACTGGTGTGCTGCAATCCATGGGGTCACAAGGAGTCTGACGTGATTGAGCGACTGAAATGAACTGAACTGAACTGATAATGAGTGATGTTGAGTACCTTTTCAAGTTTTTATTAGTCATCTGTATGCTTTATTTGCAGAAATGTCTCTTTAGTTTTTTGGTCCAATTTTTAATTGGCTTGTTTGGTTTTCTGATATTGAGTCACATGCGTTGCTTGTATAATTTCAAGATTAATCCTTTGTCAGTTGTTTCATTTGCTATTATTTTCTCCCATTCTGAAGACTGCCTTTTCACCTTGCTTATAGTTTCCCTCATTGTGCAAAAGTTTTTAAGTTTAATTAGTTCCCATTTGTTTATTTTTATTTCCATTACTCTGGGAGGTGGGTTATAGAGGATCTTGCTGTGATTTATATCAGAGAGTGTTCTGTATGCTTTACTCTAAAAATTTTATAGTTTTTGGTCTTTCATTTATATCTTTAATCCATTTTGAGTTTATTTTTGTGTATGGTGTTAGAAAGTGTTCTAGTTACATTCTTCTAAGGTGATTGACCAGTTTTCCCAGCACCACTTGTTAAAGAGGTTGTCTTTTCTCCAATGTACATTTTTGCCTCCTTTGTCAAAGATAAGGTGTCCACGGTGCTTGGATTTATCTCTGGGCTTTCTATTTTGTTCCACTGATATATTTCTGTCTCTGTGACAGTACCATACTGTTTTGATGATTGTAGCTTTGTCATACGGAGAAGGCAATGGCATCCCACTCCAGTACTTTTACCTGGAAAGTCCCATGGATGGAGGAGCCTGGTAGGCTGCAGTCCATGGGGTCGCTAGAGTCAGGCACGACTGAGCGACTTCACTTTCACTTTTTACTTTCATGCACTGGAGAAGGAAATGGCAACCCACTCCAGTGTTCTTGCCTGGAGAATCCCAGGGACGGGGGAGCCTGGAGGGCTGCCGTCTATGGGGTCACACAGACTCGGACACGACTGAAGTGAATTAGCAGCAGCATCAGCAGCAGCTTTGTCATATAGTCTGAAGTCAGGAAGATTGATTCCTCCACTGCCATTCTTCTTTCTCAAGATTGCTTTGGCTACTTGAGTTTTTTTTGTGTGTGTGTGTTTCCATACAAATTGTGAGATTATTTGTTGTAATTCTGTGAAAAAATACCTTTGGTAGCTTGATAGGTATTGCATTGAATGTATAGATTGCTTTGGGTAGTATATTCATTTTCACTGTATTCATTCTTTCAATCCACAAACATGGTATATTTCTCCAACTACTTGTGTCATTTTTGATTTCTTTCATCAGCAATTTTTAATTTTCTAAATATAGGTCTTTTGTTTCTTTAGGTAAATTTATTCCTAAATATTTTATTCTTTTCGTGAATGGGATTGTTTCTCTAATTCGAGAAATTTTCAGAATTTCTCTTTCTGTCTTTTTTTCATTGTTGGTGTATAGGAATGCAAGGGATTTCTGAGTATTACTATTTTATCATGCAACTTTTCTTTATTTATTGATAGCTCTAGTATTTTTCTGGTGGTATCTTTAGGATTTTCTATGTAGATCATGTCATCTCCAAACAGAGAGAGTTTTACTTCTTTTTTTTTAATTTTTATTTTTACTTTATTTTACTTTACAATACTGTATTGGTTTTGCCATACATTGACATGAATCCACCACGGGTGTACATGAGTTCCCAAACATGAACCCCCCTCCCACCTCCCACCCCATATCATCTCTTTGGATCATCCCCATGCACCAGCCCCAAGCATCCTGTATCCTGCATCGAACATAGACTCCAATCTGGATTTCTTTTTTTTTTTTTTTCCCTTCTCTGAATGCTGTGGCTAGGACTTCCAAAACTATGTGGAGTAATAGTGGTGAGAGTGGGCACCCTTGTCTTATTCCTGATTTTAGAAGTGCTTTCAATTTTTTACCATTGAGGATAGTGTCTCCTGTGGGTTTGTCATATTAGGCTTTTATTATGTTGAGGTATGTTCTTTCTATGCCTGCTTTCTGGAGTTTATCATAAATCGGTGTTGGATTTTGCCAAAGGCTTTCTCTGTATCTACTGAGATAATCATATGGTTTTTATTTTTCAATTTGTTAATATGGTGTTTCACACAGATTGATTTGTGAATTTTGAAGAATCTTTGCATTCCTTGGAAAAAGCCCACTTGGTCATGATGTTTGATCTTTTTAATATGTTGTTGGATTCTGTTTGCTAGAATTTTGTTGAGGGTTTTTGCATCTATGTTCATCAGAGATATTGGTCTGCAGTTTTCTTTTCTAATGGCCTCTTTGTTTGATTTTGGTATCAAGGTGATATTGGCTTCATAGAATGAGTTTGGGAATTTACCTTCCACGGCAATTTTCTGGAAGAGTCTGAGTAGGATAGGTGTTCAGTTCAGTTCAGTTAAGTCACTCAGTCCTGTTGAACTCTTTGCGACCCCATGAATCGCAGCACACCAGGCTTCCCTGTCCATCATCAACTCCCGGAGTTTACGCAAACTCATGTCCATAGAGTCAGTGATGCCATCCAGCCATCTCATCCTCTGTCATCCCCTTCTCCTCCTGTCCCCAATCCCTCCCACCATCAGAGTCTTTTCCAGTGAGTCAACTCTTCGCATGAGGTGGCCAAAATATTGGAGTTTCAGCTTTAGCATCAGTCCTTCCAGTGAGCACCCAGGACAGATCTCCTTTAGGATGGACTGGTTGGATCTCCTTGTGGTCCAAGGGACTCTCAAGAGTCTTCTCCAACGCCACAATTCAAAAGCATCAATTCTTTGGTGCTCAACTTTCTTCACAGTCCAACTCTCACATCCATACATGACCACTGGAAAAATCATAGCCTTGACTAGATGGACCTTTGTTGGCAATGGAGAGGTATTAGGTCTTCTGTAAATTTTTGGTAGAATTCACCTGTGAAGCCATCTGGTCCTGGCCTTTGTTTATTGAAAGATTTTTTAATTACAGTTTTGATTCCCATGATTGTGATGGGTCTGTTAAGATTTCCTGTTTCTGAACAATAAGGTTCAGTTTGGAAGGTTATGCTTTTCTAACAATTTGTCCATTTCTTCCAGATTGTACATTTTATTGGCATTTAATTGTTCATAGTAGCCTCTTATGATCTTTCATATTTTTTTGTGTTGTCTGTTGTATTGTCTCCATTTTAATTTCTAATTTTATTGATTTGATTCTTCTCCCTTTTTTTCTTGATGAGTCTGACTAACAGTTTGTCTATTTTATTTTTCTTCTCAAAGAACCAGTTTTTAGTTTTGTTGATCTTTGCTATAGTCTTCATTATTTCTTTTTCATTTACTTCTGCTTTTTTTTTTATTTTTATTTTTTTGTTTTTACTTTATTTTCCTTTACAACACTGTATTGGTTTTGCCATACATTGACATGATTTCTTTCCTTATACTAACTTTAGGATTCTTCTGTTCTTCTTTTTCTAGTTGTTTTCAGGGTAAAGTTAGGTTATTTATTTGAGGTTTCTCTTGTTTCATGAAGTAGGCTTGCATTGCTATGAACCTCTATCTTAGCACTGCTCTTACTGAATCACATAGGTTTTGGGTTGTTGTGTTTTCATTTTTTGTTTCTATGCATATTTTGATTTGTTTTTCTTTTTGATTTCTTCTGCGGTCTGCTGGTTATACAGAAGTGTATTGTTTAGCCTCCAAGTTTGTGTCTTTTTTAAAATTTATTTTTGTTCTTGTAGTTGACATCTAATCTTACTGCATTGTGATCAGAACAGATGTTTGAAATTATTTCTTTCTTCTTCTTCTTCTTTTTTTTTTTTTTAAGTTTACCAAGGCTTGGTTTATGGCCCAGAATGTGATCTATCCTGGAGAATGTTCTGTGTGCACTTGAGAAAAAGTTGAAATTCATTGTTTTGGGGTGAAAAGCCCTGTAGATATCAATTAGGTTTAACTGCTCCATTGTATCATTTAAAGACTGTTTCCTTGCTAATTTTCTGTTTGGTTGGTCTATCCACAAGTGTGAGTGAGGTGTTAAAATCCCCCATTATTATTGTGTAATAATAGTAATTAATTTCCCCTTTCATCCTTGTTTACATTTGCTTTACATATTGTGGTGCTCCTATGTTGGGTGCATATATATTATAATTGTTTTATCTTCTTCTTGTATTGATCCTTTGATCATTATGTAGTGTCTTTCTTTGTCTCTTATCATGTTCTGTATTTCAAAGTCTATTTTATCTGATATGAGTATTGCTACTCCTGCTTTCCTTTGGTCCCCATTTGCATGATATATATTTTTCCAGCCCCTCTCAGTCTGTATGTGTCCCTAAGTTTGAGGTGGGTCCCTTGTAGACAGCATATATATGGGTTTTGTTTTTGTATCCATTCTGCCAGTCTTTGTCTTTTGGTAGGAGCATTCAACCCATTTACATTTAAGGCAATTATTGATAAGCATGAACCTGTTACCATTTACTTTGCTGTTTTGGGTTCTTTTTTATAAACCTTTTTCTGTGTTTCCTATCTAGCAAAGATCCTTTAGCATTTGTTGAAGCGCTGGTTTGATGGTCCTGAATTCTCTCAGCTTTTGCTTGTCTGTAAAGCTTTTGATTTCTCCTTCATATCTGAATGAGAGCCTTGATGGGTAGAGTAATCATGGCTGTAGGTTTTTCTCTTTCATCACTTTAAGTATGTCCTGCAATTCCCTTCTGACCTGAAGAGTTTCTATTGGAAAGTCAGCTGTTACGTTATGGGGATATCCTTGTGTGTTATATGTTGCTTTTCCCTTGCTGCTTTTAATATTTTCTTTTTGTGGTTAATTTTTGTTAGTTTGGTTAATATATGTCTTGGGGTGTTTTGCCTTGGATTTAGTTTGTTTGAGACTCTCTGTATTTCTTGAACTTGGGTGCTTCTTCTTCATTATTTCCTTCTTCATTTTAGGAGAGTTTTTGGCTATTATCTCTTCAAGTATTTTCTCATACCCTTTCTTTTTGTCTTCTTCTTCTGGGACTCCTATGATTCGAATGTTGGGGTGTTTAACATCATCCCAGAAGTCTCTGAGGTTGTCTTCATTTCTTTTAATTCTTTTTTCTTTCTTTCTCTCTGCTTCATTTATTTGCCCCATTCTATCTTCCACCTCATTTATCCTCTCTTCTGCCTCAGTTATTCCACTGTTGGTTACCCTCAGAGTGCTTTTAATCCCAGTTATTGCATTGTTCATTATTGATTGACTCTTCTTTATTTCTTCTAGGCCCTTGTTAAACATTTCTAGAATCTTATCAATCTTTGTCTCTAGTCAATTTATCTGTAACTCCATTTTGTTTTCAAGATTTTGGGTCATCTTTACTATCATTCTGAATTCTTTTTCTGGTAGATTCCCTATAGTCCCCTCTTTTGTTTCCTTTGGTGGGTTTTTATTATGTTCCCTCACCTGCTGAATATTTCTCTGCCTTTTCATTTTGTTTAGATTGCCGTGTTTGGGGTGTCCTTTCTGCAGGCTGGAAGTTCGTGGTTCCTCTTAATTGTTGAATCTGCTCCCAGTGGGTGGAGTTGGACCAGTGGCTTGTCAAGGTTGCCTGATTGGGGGAACTTGTGTCTGTTTTCTAATGGGTAGAGTTGAACCTCTTCTCTCTGGAGTGTAATGAAGTGTCAGTAGTGAGTGTTGGGGCCTCAATAGGTCTGGCATGGCTTTGGGCAGCCCATCTTTTAATGTTTAGTGCTGTGTTTCTGTTTTGCTGGAGAATTAGCCTGGTGTGTCTTGCACTGGAAATTGTTGGCTCTTTGGGTGGAGCTTAGTTTCAGTGTAGGTATAGGTATGGAAACTTTGGTGAGTTATTGTCTATTAATGTTCCCTGGAGTGAGGAGTTCTCTGATGTTCTAAAGTTCTGGAGTTAAGCCTCCTGCCTCTGGGTTTTGGTCCTTCTGTTATGTTAGCCTCAAGACTTCTTCAGACATACAGCATAGAAGATAAAACCCTTAGGTTAATGATGAAACAACTCTCCACAGTCAGGAACACCCAGAGAGATTCACTGAGTTATATAGAGAAGAGAAAAGGGAGGAAGGAGATAGAGGTGACCTGGAGCAGAAAAGGGAGAGTCAATAGGGGACAGAGTAATCAAGCCAGTAATCAAATCCTTAAGTGAAAATGGATAATGAAGATTAGATTCTTAAAGGTACAAACTTGATAACAAATATCAAAAAGCAGAGATTTAAGATGTAGAACAGCGGTTAGACTCTCAAAAATAAAATACAAAAATGAAAAACAAAATCGAACACGAAAAATAAAATATATATATATATGGAATTTGCTTTTAAAAATATGGCTTTTTTGGAAACGTTATGATAGTAGGCTACAAAAGTGGAAGTTAGAGTAATAAAGAACTAAAATTTTAAAGTGATGATAGTAAAAATATATCTAGGAATTTCTCTGGAGCTGCTGTGGGCAGTGTGGGGATCAGTTCAGTGTCAGATAGTCCCTTGTTCCAACTTGTACTTGTTCTCAAGGTCTATAGTTGCCCCTTGAAGGCACAGTATCAGAATTAACTGAAGGGTTTTAATCTGTTGCACCTGTTTCTTCTAGAGCCATCCCCCCTTCTTTGTTTATTTGGGCTCCCTCTGTTTGCAAGTTACTTCAGTGTCTAATTTCCACCCTGACATGAAGGGGCAAAGGTGACCACTTATTTAGGCTCACTTGTTCAGTTGTGCTGTGGAGAGGGAGGGACACTGCAAACAAACACTGCTGGCATGCGTGGGAAGTGCTTTCAGCAGATGGGACACACTGGGTTTACCACAGTCCAAGGTGATGTGTACTTCCCAGGTCCACACTGCTCAGACTCCAGGGTGCTCTGCAAGGGCACTGTCCCATGTGGACCCTGCATTTCATGCACCTCCCAGGTCTAAGCCACTCAGGTTCTCTGGTGCTCTGCAAGGGCACAGACCCAGATGGGCTGTGCATTCTGTGCCCTTCTTCTGTCCAAGCTGCTCAGGTGACCAAGCACTTGGTGAGCGCTCTGTCCCAGGTCAGCCATGTGTCTTATGCACCTCCCTGGTCCCGACCACTGTTTCCTGGGTGTGCCACAAGGGCACAGTCACAGGTGTGCCTTTTGTCTCCTCTGGGAAGCTGATCTCAGGCTGTGACCCTCCTGGAAGATGTTAACTGTCCAGGATGCCAGGAAGACGTGGTTAGCAACTGACAACCTGCTCAGGTTTGTAGAAGATATGATCTATGGGGTCGAGATTGCAGCAGCCCCTTGCCTTCCAGCTCTGGCTGTCGCACTCCTGCCTCTCTGCCTCTGGGGAGGGAGGCCATGAAAGGCAGCTGACTTGCTCTCCTTTGGTGTTCACACAATCCTTTGTTTTGTAAGCACGCCAGGGGTCACCATGTGGCATTAGAATCATTAGCAGGAACGTACCCCTTTTTGTTTTTGTCTCACTGATGACCTCACAGTTTGGGTTGTCACATTAGCTCCCTCAGATTGTCCTCAAGGCATTAAAGTCCAGTCCTTACCTTAAGGATGGACAAAGCAGCCCATGCCTCTCTACCCAGCCCCCAATCCCTGGTGGCAGAGGCAAGCATCTAAGCCACTTCTTCACTGTTAGCTGCAGTTAAGCATGTATTCTGTGTTTGTTTGTTTCTTTTTTCCCAGTTATGCTGCCCTCTGAGATTCCAAATCTTCACACAGACTCTGTGTGAAAGAGTTTCCTGTTGTGTGGAAATTTCTTCATGACTCCCTCACTAGGATGGGTCTCCATCCCTAAATCTTTTGACTCTGTTTTCATCTTTTATACTCTGTCTGACCTCATTTTGAGGAGTTTGGGCTTCCTTTCTGGGTGCCTGGTGTCCTCTGCTAGTGTTCAGAAGTTGTTTTGTGGAAGTTGCTAAACATTCAAATGATCTTTTGATGAATTTGTGGGGGAGAAAGTGGTCTCCCTGTCCCATTCTTCTCCCATCTTGGGACTGCTCTTAAATTCTTAATGTAAATGATCTGACCCCTTTATAGATTCACCAATCTCATATTATGATATGCATTCATTTTCTTTTATTTCTTCACCATTCCCCTTGTCTCTGTAACATATATGGGTATAGTCAAATTTTATTTTAAAGAAAATATTTAAATGTACTGCCTAGAAGATTAAATTAGCTACTTGAATATATTTTTCTTTCCTTGGAAAGTGGAAAGTGAAGTCGCTCAGTCATGTCCGACTCTTTGGGACCCCATGGACTGTAGCCTACCAGGCTCCTCTGTCCATGGGATTTTCCAGGCAATAGTACTGGAGTGGGTTGCCAGTTCCTTCTACAGGGGATCTTCCCAACCCAGGGATCGAACTCGGGTCTCCCACATTGTAGACAGATGCTTTACCATCTGTTTTCATAGTAAAAACATCAAAATAGATGAAAATAAAGATCACATTCAGGATAAGAAATGACTTCAGTATTAAGCCTAGACTTAGTGGCCCTTTGAATCTAATTTTCAGTTGTTTAGAAGCAAAGGACTCAGTTCGGTTCAGTCATTCAGTCGGGTCCAACTCTGCGAACTCCATGGACTGTAGCACTCGAGGCCTCCCTGTCCAACACCAAATCCTGGAGTTTACTCAAACTCATAGCCATTGAGTCAGTGATGCCATCCAACCATCTCATCCTCTGTCATCTCCTTCTCCTCCCACCCTCAATCTTTCCCAGAATCAGGATCTTTTCAAATGAGTTAGTTATTTGCATCAGGTGGCCAAAATATTGGAGTTTCAGCTACAGCATCAGTCCTTTCAATGAATGTTCAAGACTGATTTCCTTTGGGATGGACTGGTTGGATCTTCATGCAGGGACTCTCAAGAGTGTTCTCCAACACCACAATTGAAAAGCATCAATTCTTGGCACTCAGCTTTCTTTGTAGTCCAGCTCTCACCTTCATACATGACTATTGGAAAAACCATATCTTTGAATAGAAGGACCTTTGTTGGCAAAGTAGTGTCTCTCTGCTTTTTAATATGCTGTCTAGGTTGTTCATAACTTTTCTTCTAAGGAGCAATCATCCTTTAATTTCAATGCTACAGTCACCATCTGCAGTGATTTTGGAGCCCCCCCAAAATAAAGTAGGTCACTGTTTCCACTGTTTCCCCATCTATTTGCCATGAAGTGATGACAACAGATGCCATGACCTTAGTTTTCTGAATGTTGAGTTTTAAGCCAACTTTTTCTCTCTTCTCTTTCACTTTCATTGAGAGGCTCTTTAGTTCTTCACTTTCTGCCATAAGGGTAGTGTCATCTGCATATCTGAGGTTATTGACATTTCTCCCAGGTATTCAGTTCAGTTCAGTTCAGTCACTTAGTCGTGTCTGACTCTTTGCAGCCCCATGAATTGCAGCATGTCAGGCCTCCCTGTTCATCACCAACTCCCAGAGTTCACTCAGACTCACATCCACCAAGTCAGTGATGCCATCCAGCCATCTCATCCTCTGTCGTCCCCTTCTCTTCCTGCACCCAATCCCTCCCAGCATCAGAGTCTTTTCCAATGAGTCAACTCTTCGCATAAGGTGGCCAAAGTATTGGAGTTTCAGCTTTAGCATCATTCCTTCCAAAGAAATCCCAGGGCTGATCTCCTTCAGAATGGACTGGTTGGATCTCCTTGCAGTCCAAGGGACTCTCAAGAGTCTTCTCCAACACCACAATTCAAAAGCATCAATTCTTTGGTGCTCAGCCTTCTTCACAGTCCCACTCTCGCATCCATATATGACCACAGGAAAAACCATAGCCTTGACTAGACGGACCTTTGTTGGCAAAGTAATGTCTCTGCTTTTGAATATGCTATCTAGGTTGGTCATAACTTTTCTTCCAAGGAGTAAGCGTCTTTTAATTTCATGTCTGCAATCACCATCTACAGTGATTTTGGAGCACCCCAAAATAAAGTCTGATACGGTTTCCACTGTTTCCCCATCTATTTCCCATGAAGTGATGGGACCAGATGCCATGATCTTCGTTTTCTGAATGTTGAGTTTTAAGCCAACTTTTTCACTCTCTTCTTTTACTTTCATCAATAGGCTTTTTAGTTATTCTTCACTTTCTGCCAGAAGGGTGGTGACATCTGCATATCTGAAGTATTAGGAAAATATTAAGAAAAGGTAGCAAGAATGCACTGAAGAACTATACAAAAAAGATTTTTATGACCCAGATAATCACGATGGTATAATCATTCACCCATAGCCAGACAGCCTGGAATGTGAAGTCAAGTGGGACTTAGGAAGCATCACTACAAACAAAGCTAATGGTGGTAATGGAATTCCAGTTGGGCTATTTCAAATCTTAAAAGATTTTGCTGTGAAAGTGCTGCACTCAGTATCCTAGCAAATCTGGAAAACTCGGCAGTGGCCACAGGACTGGTAAAAGTCAGTTTTTTATTCCAATCCCAAAGAAAGGCAGTGTCAAAGAATGCTCAAGCTACCACACAATTGTGCTCATCTCATATGCTAGCAAAGTAATGCTCAAAATTCTCCAAGCCAGGCTTCAACAGTGCGTGAACCAAGAACTTCCAGATGTTTAAGCTGGATTTAGAAAAGACAGAGGATCTAGAGATCAAACTGCCAACATCCGTTAGATAATCAAAAAAGCAAGAGAGTTCCAGGAAAACATCGACATCTGCTTTGTTGACTATGCCAAAGGCTTTGACTGTGTGGATCACAACAAACTGGACAATTCTTCAAGAGATGGGAATACCAGACCTCCTGACCTGCCTCCTGAGAAAACTGTATGCAGGTCAGAAGGCAACAGTTAGAACTGGACATGGAACAACAGACTGATTCCAAATCGGGAAGGCAGTATATCGAGGCTGTATATTGTCACCCTGCTTATTTAACTTATATGCAGAGTACATCATGAGAAATGCTGGGCTGGAGGAAGCACAAGAAAAGGACTAATGAAAGTGAAATTGCTCAGTCGTGTCCGACTCTTTGCGACCCCATGGATGTAGCCTACCAGGCTCCTCCGTCCATAGGATTTTACAGGCAAGAGTACTGAAGTGGGTTGCCATTTCTTTCTCCAGGGGATCTTTCCAACCCAGGGATCAAACCTGTGTCTTCCACATTGCAGGCAGACGCTTTACTGTCTGAGTCACCAAGGAAGCCAATGACTAATGAGATAGGTATTATTTCTATATCAGTTCTGGCAAGAAACAAAACAAAACAAAAACACAGTTCCAAATCCTTTCGAAAAGAAGGTTTTCTTTCAGTTTAAACACCATATTGAAAAATGTTTGCTGTGGTTTATTATTTGTGATATCCTTAATATTAAAATGTTTAATGTAGCATCAATATTCTTAGGTTGAAAATAATAATAAATTTGTGTTTCTTAAACATTTGTTGAGAGAAATCTAAGACTTGTAATTGCATGCAATGAAAACATCTATACTTGAATGTCATTCAAATGTAACACTCTCATGAGAAAGAAGCTGCTAGGAGTATGTTTTTCCTTGTTACACTTAATAGAACCATATGGTCTTGTTTTAATTGAAATTTTATTAACAAAGTTCTCCCTGAGTGATGAGAGTTCTTAATTTAGCAGCATCCAACATCAATTTAAGAACTTCCAGTGACTTTCCATTTATCAGTCCCTCGCCTAGTTCTTTCAGTTAAACAACAAATATTGCTTTATAATTAAGGAAACAGTCCCGAATGTTTCAACAGGTAATGAGAAAACAGGAAATAATTCCATGTCCATTTAAGGGAAAATAAGAGTGATTATTCTTCAATATTTTTTCTTGAAATATTGCTGATTTACCGTGGTCTATTCATTTCAGATGTACTGCAAAGTGATTTGGTTATATATATACATGCACACACACACATATATATATTTGTATTCTTTTTTCACATTCTTTCCCTTATAGGTCAGTACAAGATATTGAGTATAGTTCCCTGTGCTATGCAGTAAGTCCTTGTTGGTCATCTATTTTACATACAGCAGTATCTGTTAATCCCAAACCCTTAGGAACTGTGAAGGTGCTAGAGCAGTAAGAGGCTTACTGCCTGGGAATTACGAGTATGGACTTGGTCCCTCTGTCTCTCATCAGACTTGTCACTTTAGGAACTGACTCTCCAAGATTCTGTTTCACCATCTATATAATGGAGATAGTAATAATCTTCTTCCTCCTTCAGGGACTATCATGAATGTTAAATGAGATCTTGAATGTGAAGATTTATCTTTGAGCTGAGGTTAGCACTAAATTCACCAGAGGCTGGTTTCATTTTTATTATTATATAATTATTGTGTCTATCTCTTTCATTTTATTAGATGAGAAAGTCAAGATTCAGCAATTTAAAATGACAAGCCCAGGATACTTCAGTTTTTCTTCTTCCTATGGTTCTTCCTATGTTGTATAGAATCCAACCTGATTATCAAATTGAAATAAGAAATTCAATCTGGACTCTGGGGTCTCTAACTTTCCCTACATCTCTCTTTCTCCAGAAACTTAACGATAAGGTCACTAAATGCTTGAGGGGAACAAATCCAAATCATACGTCCCAAGACGCAGTTCAAGCAAATGCCTGCTGGCATGTGGAGACAAAAGCAATACACTGTGTGTGTCACTCTGCTGTGGAGCACTAATCCCTGAAGGCTAAGGGAACACATCCATGTTTATTTTTATGAATGTTCTGCTCTGCAAACTCTGTGGGACAGGCAGAGACAGCCATGGTCCAGAACTCAGAACACTTGTCTTTCATTCTGCTGCCCCTTCTAAGGTGCATGATGTTAATAAGAAATCCAGCTTTTTGAGCCCCTTCCCAGATCTTCTGTCCTTATCCATGGATGGAGAATGATGATATTTACCTCCTGCTCTTATTATGAAGTTCAAGTTCACCTCTTTTCAGGGTATAAATATGGATTTCAAATGTTAAATGCTACACAACTGAGTGGGATTAGTGAGCAAGTTTAAAAACCCAGTGGGTGAAATAAAATTATGAAAATATGTATGAAAATACATTTTAGTTAACAAGAAAAACATAGATTTTAGAGCTGAGGAGAAAATATATCAATAGGATTTGAAATTTTCTTTTTTTTAGCCTGACCTACCTTGCCTAGTGGAATAATTTAAACTAATTTTTCTTATAAGTTTATGCTGTTTTATTTGCATATATTATCTTTTAAATAATGTTAAGTTTTGATTAAAATACAACAGCATCATTCACAATAAAATAATCCATTTTAAGGAAATGTGTTATATATAAGCATTCACTCATAATCTATAAGCTTATAGTTTATTCTAAAAAATAATTGAAGTATAGTTCATTTAGATTTCTAGTTTTGAAGACAAAGAAAGTACGATTATATCTCTCTTGTACGTGGAGAAGCACAGAAGGGAATGAGTAATGCAGATCAGAAAAAATGAGCATGAAAAAGGACAAATGATGTCCTCAATCTTTTTTAGTGATGTTGAACTTGGGTTTGCCATTGTTCATCAGCATGAACTCAGTTTCATGTTGAGATCCAAAGATGTAGTTAGTTACTGCACATAGGATAGTTAAAACACGAGTAAGATGAAATTGTCTTAAGAGAAAGTAAGGCCAATATCAAAGGTCAGAGGGTGAGAAAAAGAAACATCATTATTACTTCCAAACAATAATGAGATATGTGGGAGGTAGCCAGCAGATAATGTGATCACTAAACACAGGGTAATTGCAGAAGTAGAAGCGGATGGATTAAAGGAAAAAGAGGAAAAGGGATAGCGTGACATGAGGTGAGAGAGACATGCGCCATGTAGGTAGAGTATGTTCCATAAATAGAAATGTTTGCAAAGCCATTTCAGTTTATAATCGAAAAGAAGGTTCTCGTTGGAAAGCAAATAAAAAACAAGGCCGTTGGGGGGTGCAGGGGCGGGAACTAAAAGCCATTCCAAGAAAGATTTTCAAATTCTCTTCCAGTGGATACCTTTGTGTAAATTCTACTAGCATGTGTGAGAAATTATTAGTAGCCAGAAAACAAAAGCTTTATCTTCAATTACTTTCCCATCATCTTCTAAAGACATCTTTTAGTGAAGTAATCCATTTAGGCATTACCATGTGGATTTATGTAAGAGTGTCCCTAAAACATTTGTATAAAAGCTACAGTATTAACGAGCATGTGCTAAAACAAGTACATCAAAATATTTTACATAAAACAGGAGTAAAGTATGTAACAGTGTCAGGCCTAACAGAAATCAGTGCCTTGTGGTTTCAAGGTGTTAATTGGTATAGTCAGAAAATTCACAGCATTTAATTTTAGGATGATTTCCAATTAGATTATTAAAATATTTTGGGCTATAAGAAAATGGTCCCCAAATAGCAAAGATGATTTAATTCAAAGCATTGTGATTTCAATATGACCTTTTCAAACAAATATTTATACCAGCAGTTAAGTTTATAGAAGACCTTAACATATGAAACATGATGTTGGTAAAAATCAAACAACAAAAGATAATGGAATTTGCGAGGTAAGTTCTATACTTTGCTTTTGCTTTGTTTTAAACAGAGAAAGGTTTATTGCAGGGCCAAGCAAGGATAATGGGTTATTTGTGTTAAAAAGAATACATTTGAATCAGTTCTAATGAGGTGGATGAAACTGGAGCCAATTATACAGAGCGAAGTAAGCCAGAAAGAAAAACACCAATACAGTATATTAACGCATATATATGGAATTTAGAAAGATGGTAATGATAACCCTATATGCGAGACAGCAAAAGAGACACAGATGTATAGAACAGTCTTTTGGACTCTGTGGGAGAGGGAGAGGGTAGGATGATTTGGGAGAATGGCATTGAAACATGTATAATATCATATAAGAAATGAATCACCAGTCTAGGTTTGATGCAGGATACAGGATGCTTGGGGCTGGTGCACTGGGATGACCCAGAGAGATGGTATGGGGAGGGAGGTGGGAGGGGGGTTCAGGATTGGGAACATGTGTACACCTGTGGTGGATTCATGTTGATGTATGGCAAAACCAATACAGTATTGTAAAGTAAAATAAAGTAAAATAAATAAATGCAGAAAAAAAAATCCAAACTCCTATACTTTAAGTACCATAACAAATATTAATCTCATTACCTGCCTGAACAAAGGAAACTATTGAAAGCACTGATTTTTAATCAAGAGTGAAAATAGTCAAAAACTGTGAAGTTTATATGATTATAAAAATATGAAAGGGAAACAGCCATTCACTGATTCACTAACTTAAAAACGTGTGGACTGGAGCACCTCCCAGGCACTGGTCAATATTCTAGCCACAGCAGTGGACAAAACAGACACTGTCACTAGTTTTGTGTTGCAAACACTCTGGTGGAGGACACAAGCAACAAACACACATAAATTGGTAGCTATGGTGACTGTGGGGAGAAGTTAAGCAGAATAAAAAGTGACGGAAATGGGAAGACGCATTTTATTTTATTTATTCATTTTTTTCAGTAAAGTCTACTTTGCTTGCAACAGTGGCATAATCCTGCTTTCTCTTCCCTGGGTTCTGTTCCCTGCAGGATAGAGGGGCTGGGAAATACTCTCACTTAAGTCTTGCCTTTCCCCTTCTTTGTCTTGGCAGTGCCTGGCCAGCGGAAGCCGCGCAGCTGCAGGCAGTTGGCCACGTTGTGCCGGGAAGACACATTTTAGATGAGTGGTTAGGGAAACCTGAAGGAAGAGAGGGACGAGTTATCTGGTCATCTGGGGAGGATCACACCAACCAGAGGGAGCAGGGAATGCATGGAACATTGGGGTCATGTAGATAACAGAGAAAGTGGAAGGCAGCATGGGGAGGAAGAGAGGGTGGTGGAGAATTCTTGGTGGACTGGATCAAGTAGAGGCTTAGGACTTATTAAGAGGCGGATGCTAAGTTTCAAATGTGTGTTGGACATAGTTGATTCCAGATTTCAGGTAAAATGCTTTGGCTAGAAAGGTGATTTTTGGAGTATTTGGCCCTGGAGATGGTGTTTAAAATGGTAGGACTGTGTGTACCATTTAGAGGATGTGTATGGTTAAAGAAGGTAAGAGGTCTCAAAGATCTTCACGTAATCTAAAGAAGCTCTCCAACAGTTGCAAGCTGGGAAGTCAAGGAGAATCCTGTAGAGGAGGATGAAAAGGAATAGCCAGAATGTCAGAGGTAAAGAGTGTGGTTTAAGGTGTGAGTGATGACCTGTGTTAGATACTGAGTTATTGCGTCTGGCAACATGGAGGTAACCAAAGATACTGGCAAGGGGAGATTGCAAAGAGCAGTGGTGACAAGTGATTTGCTAGAGAGTAGTCATGGAAGGACAGAAGTGCAGAGAGAAGGTAAAGTCAACTCAGTTTCAAAGTTTTGCTGCAAACGAAGGAAGAAGGAGCAGAGCAGATTTTCAAAAGAGGATCTAGGTTTAAATATCAGTTCAAAATATTTTTCAAAGTTTGGATAATACAGACGGTGGGGGATGATCATAGAGGAAACACAATGATATGATTTTCAGTCATTCCAGCTGTTTCATTTGCATTTCTGAAAATAAATCTATGTTTTGATGCACATACTTGTACTTAAAATTCATTGTGGAACACTTGCCCAAAGCACAGTGCTCTTGTCTTCCTTGGTCCAGATACCTCATAATCTTTGTATCTAAATAATAAAATAAACATGTACAGTTCCCACTTGCTGAAAATAGCTGAATTGCCTTCAAGATAATAACTCAGAACATTTCTAAATCATGAGAATTGTGTTATACACTGTTAGCTTCCTTTCCAGGGGTCATATCTCTTCTTTCTTTTTAATGGAATTCCCAATTTTATGTAGACCGGAGATCTGTTTAGCTGTTGGCAAAGAAAACCTCATTCCTTTTAGTCAGGGCACTTTATGTGTGTGGCTGTGGCAGCCACCTGTGATCATGAGGAAAAAGGAAATAAGCCGAGAATGGCAAGTAAGAAAATTAAGAAGGGCCTTGGTTTTGATAATATGTTGAGCTCCTGTACCGCATCAATGGGGCTTCCCTGGAAGCTCAGCTGATAAAGAATCCATCTGCAATGTGACCCCGGTTTGATCCCTCGGTCAGGAAGATCCTTTGGAGAGGGGATAGGCTACCTACTCCAGTATTCTGGGGCTTTCCTGGTGGCTCAGATGGTAAAGAATCCACCTGCAATGCAAGAGACCTGGGTTCGATCCCTGGGTTGGGAGGATCCCCTGGAGGAGGGCATGGCAACCCACTTGAGTCTTATTGCCTGGAGAATCCCCTGACGAGCTACAGTCCGTGAGGTCACAAAGAGAGATACGATTGAGCCACATAAAGTTGCTAAGCACAGCACACAGAGCACCATATCAGTAACACTTTACAGCTATATTTATTATAGGTAAGAATTCAATGGTTTTATTAATTAAACCTTGATTACTCAGGTATGGTGTTACACTTGCAGCTGAAAACATTCCTGATATAATTTTGATTTTAATTGATGACTAGGAATCACAGGTGGAAGCATCTTAGATTTCTCACTATGTGTGTGTATGCGTGTGTGTGCTCAGTTGTGTCCATCTCTTTGTGACCCCATGGACCAAAATGGGAATAACTCTGTCGTCTTTTATTCCCATTTTGGTGCTTTCATTTAAAAAACCATAAATATTTTTAATAATAATAGCTAACACTTAATAGCTATTCTAAGATTATTCCAAAGACTGTTCTAAGCACCTTACTTATAGTATTTTATTTCACCCAATAAGATATGTACTACTATGTTTTGAATTTTTACATACGAGAATCTGAGGCACAAGGAGATTAATAACCTCTCTGAGATTACACAAATGATGATCAGCACAGCTGAGATTAGAACTTCAACGTCTGCATCTCAGTGTCCAGAGTCCCAGGGCTTAGTTAGGAGCAGTGTTCACCTGCTCCTGTCTTCCTTCCCCTTCTTCATTGCTGTGCCCCACTACCCCCTACAGTCAGATGTCCCTTCCTAGTTTATTCCTTCCTTTTATTAATATGTCTTCATCATATCACTCTAATTGTGGGTGTGAGTGATTGTGGATGACCGCCTTTATCTCCCAAGAGGAAGGAGACCCTCATGATATTTTTGGCTGCTCCACAACATGTTATTTGGCTCTTTCCATCCGGTTATTTTGTGTGATTATCAGGTCTAATCGCTCTTGTCTTTCTTTGGTGAAAGTCCCATGTTACCTGGAACTATACCAATTCTCTTTGCCCACCTGCACTGCTAACATAGATTGTGAGGAACACTTAGAATATAGACACAACACACCAAAAATAGAATCTCTACAAACATTCACAGCAAGCAATATCCCATTTCATGTACAATTACTAAATAGGGTATTTCAGTGGACATCTAAAAATTCTATAAATTATATGTTTATTTATATCCACAGATCTATACATACATAAATTATGCATGCTTATGTACAAATTGCATATCTATACATATTAAACATACTGGACATATTGTCAGTTAAATTTTATAAAAATTTAACATTGTTGGGCTTCCTAGGTGGCACTAGTGGTGAAGAACCCATTTGCCAATGCAGGAGACATAGCGGACACAGTTTTGATTCCCGTGTCGGGAAGATTCCCCTGGAGGAGGGCATGGGAACCCACTCCAGTATTCTTGTCTGGAGAACCCTGTGGATAGGGGAGCCTGGAGGGCTACAGTCCATAGGGTTGCGAAGAGTTGAACATGACTGAAATGACTTAACATTCATAACATATTGTTTGCACTCATTTTATAAGGCTCCCAGAGAGGTTAAGTTCCAGTAAGTGGCTTGTATCCTCAGTACAAACTTGTATAGCTTCTAGTACCTCTTCTTTCTAATGGCTGTTCTCAGCTGTTAACTATACTTGTTTTTACAATTTTTTTTAAAAATATTTAACTCATGTTATAAGGAGGCAGGCTTTTTTTTTTCAATAAAAAATTGAAAATTTTCCAATATTGAAAATATTTAAAGATATTTTATTTCAGTAAAGTAATTTAATATTTTAAAATTAATATGTGAAAAAATAAATAAAATGTATAGAACTAAAATTCAGATAGTATCAGATTACAAATCCTTTATTCTTTCACTAGCTTGCTGATCTCTCTTTCAAAATATCTAAGAAGCATCTGGATCAGGGGTGTTAAATCAAACAAATAGGGTATCACTCTCTTTATGTTCCTGGGGCACACTTTGCTTAATAATCATCATGTTTTTGCCCAATATGCCTTGTTGAGGCCTCAGAATTATTCTCCACTCAGGTCTTTAGACATCACTACTGACCAATTTTTCTTGTCTAAGTTGAAATATATTTGCCATCCCAAATCTACAGGATAATTGCAAGAAAATTTTCGTCTTGTTTCATATATATTTGCTCTGTTTCGATAAGGTTTTCCAATACTGAGGAGGGGAAAAGGTGGATATTAGCAATAGCTACACCATCATGGAATTAACCAATTCTGAGTGCAAATAACTCTCTACTATTATCCATCTGTCAGTCTACCTATGTATCTATTTTCCTGCCTTTGTTCATGAAATGGTTTATCCTTCAAGGAATATTGCCTGCCAATTTGGTCACACGCATGGTAGACTCTAGAGGCAGAAAGCAAAGAGGAACTAAAGAGCCTCTTCATGAAGGTGAAGAGGAGACTGAAAAAGCTGACTTAATGCTCAACATTCAAAAAATGAAGATCATGGTATCCAGTCCCATCACTTCATTGCAAATAGATGGGGGAAAAGTATAAACAGTGACAGATTTTCTTTTCTTGGGCTCCAAAATCATTGCAGACAATGACTGCAGCCAAAAAATTAAAAGATGCTTGCTCTTTGCAAGAAAAGTTGTGACAATTCCAGACAGCATATTCAAAAGCAGAGACATCACTTTGGTGACAAAGATCTGTATAGTCAAAGCTATGGTTTTTCCAGTGGTCATGTATGGATGTGAGAGTTAGACCATAAAGAAAGCTGAGAGCCAAAGCATTAATGCTTTCAATAACTGTGGTGCTGGAGAAGACTCTTGAGCATCCCCTGGAGAGCAAGGAGATCAAACCAGTCCATCCTAAAGGAAATCAACCCTGAATACTCATTGGAAGGACTGAAGCTGAAGCTCCAGTATTTTGGCCACCTGATAAGGAGAGCTAACTCATTGGAAAAGACCCTGATGCTGGCAAAGACTGAAGGCAGGAGAAGAAGGGAGCAGCAGAGGATGAGATGGTTGAATGTCATCACTGACTCAATGGGCATGAGTTTTAGCAAACTCCGGGAGATAGTGAAGGGCAGGGCAGCCTGATGTGCTGTAGTTCATGGGGTCAGAAAGAGTCAGACACAACTTAGTAACCAAACAACAACAATACTAGACTGGACCAGCCTCATGATGGCCACAATGCTTGTGGTTCCCTTCTGAGGAGACCTGCACTTTTCTTGAGGAGGGCAAATCCTAAAACATAGTTGCCTAACTCAGCTTTGATCACACTGATGGAACTGGACATGTGTATCAGTGTAAGGAAATAGTAGTAGGCTGGATAAGGAGCCTTGAGGCCAGATGACTCCCAAATATCTCAGGATGTTTCAGCAAAAGATAGCAGAGAAAAACTGAGGATGTTATCAACAGAGGAAGCTGCTGGAAATACAGTACAGAAGTAGGTGGATGTCATGAGACAAAGGAGTTTGCAAGAGCATATTTTTCTGGTTGGTATGTGAAAAATACACACTGGTCTGGGTGAAAAATAAAAACATCAAAGCATGCAAGTCAAGCTGTTCTAGTGTGCTGAGAAATAATTTTTCCTGTTTTTATTCTATGATATGGTCTGTATAGGGGCTTCCCAGGTAGCACTCGTGGTAAAGAACCTGCCTGCCAATGCAGGAAACATAAGAGATGTGGGTTCGATCCCTGGGTCAGGAAGATACCCTGGAGGAGGCCATTGTGACCCACTCCAGCATCCTTCCCTGGAGAAACCCCACAGACAGAGGAGCCTGGAGGGCTACAGTCCATAGGTCCACAGAGTCAGATATGACTGAAGTGATTCAGCACACATGCACATGGTGTGTATAAAATCAAGCTAATTCTTACAATGCCTTCATTTCAATTACTTTCAATAAATTCCCGGATATTTTCCAATATATTAAATGCACATGTAAAAAATAACTTTCAGGTTTGTCTTTTACTTTTCTAATAGTTAGTTGCTATTGGATTTGTATTCCCTAGAAAACACATCTGTTTATAGATTCTCAGAACTCTTTGTGCAGTTCTCAGGGTGTCCTGCAGGTAACAATACCAAATTTTTAAATTGATCTGTAATGACAAAGGGTGTGGAATATTCAGGGAAATGGAATTTTAACTGAAGAGATGCAGTACCTCATATAAGAAGAAAAAATGGCCATTGATTAGGGGAGGAATGAGTATATAGTAATGAATTGAGTAAGTGGGATTTGTAATCTTCGTCTAAGTAAATACACTGATAAGGAGACTCAATTGGGTGGCTGTTAATCAGCATTTTTGTTATCGATATGCTTGAGATACACTGATTTGGCTAAGAATGTAGACTTCTAATACATGCAGTATGGCCCCATGCCTAAATTCTTCCTGGGATATGCTTGGCATGATTCAGCCACATTAGGAACCAATAGGGGCATGTTGGACAGCTCAACATGATTTGATGTCTTTTACAATCAGTTATATCATTATTAATTTGATTCTCTTATTAATATAATGAGATATTCAAGATTTTGAGTCAAATATATTTTTATTCAATGCTAATCATGACAATGTTCTAGTATTTATTAATTTTTATTTTGTTTTTCTAATACCCTTCTCAAGTTTATTTCATTGATTGCTTATTTTGTTTATAATTATGCTTTGATCCATTACTTATGATTTTCATTATCTTTGGTTAACTTTTTATTCTTTACAATGCAACCTATTTTTATTATAGAAAGTTGGAAAATGAAAAAAAGCATGAACATGAAAATCAGCGTCTCTGAACTTCCAAAGACTTTATTTTTAACAGTATTTTATCCATTAACTTGAAAGAAATAAAGGATAAATTTAGGTGTTGTGGAGCATTTATTTTATTTTCACATTCAATTAAGAGAATTCATAAGAGTAATCAACTATTTTAACTATAAGACACAAATAAAAACATCAATCCCCCATCTTGAATATTAATCAGTTACTTTTACAACTAAACAAGTGAGAAACAAGAATAATCTCAATTTGTGTAGACAGAAAGATAATAAATATAAAAGCAGAATCAGAAAATTCACATGTGATGGTGAAGATCAGTGTTGCAAGGACTATTTGCTTTCCCTATTCAATTCTATTGTCTTTTTTTCCTTATTAATACAATACCCAGTATTCATGTGTGCAACATGAATAATAACGACAGATGTAGCTGGATGAAATTGTGGAAAGAGGTTTTGTTCAATGTAAGTTAGTGAACATGTTTGGGAGCAGCTTTTTGAAGACATCCTTAAAGCTAGTAGATGTTCCTTGCCTGTTCCTTACTTACTTATCCTCCATTTTGGACCATGAGGATAAGATGAAATGATGTACTAAAAAGATATTGACTCCTTAATATCTTGACTAGAGCTGTTCTGTTGATCAGCAGAACCCTCTCTGATGTGAGAGAAAAAAAATTCTATATTTATTAAGCCACTGTGATTTGGAATTTCCCTGTTGCTGTCATCTAAAACTAACCCTATCTAATAAAATCAATTAATCCGAAACATGGTTCTTTGAAAACATAATAATATTTGAAAATGTCTAGGTAGACTTACTTTTCTTCCTCTGTCCCCCCAAAAAGAGGAAAACCATGGAATGAAAGAAAGAGAAAACCCAAATATGTAATGTGAGGGAATAGAAAACAGGACATAATTTCTCTGGCATTAAAAAGTAAGATGGAGAAGGAAATGGCAACCCACTCCACTCTTCTTCCCTAGAGAGTTCCATGGATGGAAGAGCCTGACAGGCTACAGTCCACGGGGTCACAAAGAGTCAGACACGACTGAGCGACTAAACCACCACCACCAAAAAGTAAGAGGGTAACCCTGTGGTGGATTCATGTCAATCTATGCCAAAACCAATACAGAATTGTAAAGTAAAAATTAAAAATAAATAAATAAATTAAAAAAAAACAAAAAAACAAAAAGTAAGAGGGTAGTACGAAAAATGTTACACCAATAAATATGAAAACATATATGAAATTCCAAGCATTACATAGTATAAAATTGACTTAAGAAAAGATACAAAATCTAAATAGTCTTATAACCATGAAGAAAAATTAATCAGTACTTAAAAAAAATCTTGCCACAAGGAAAATACCTGAACTGGCTTTAACAGTAAGTTCTATAAAATATTTAATTTTAGAATACAAATGAATTTTTAAAAGGTCATGCTATGTACAAACAGTCCTAAGACAGCTGTGTCATACACAGCATGTATGTATTTCTTGTTCACCTTATGTCATGTTCTCTTTGTTGCTGTAACTTTTCTGTAGCTCTTCTCCAGATGGGCACTGGGATCATATCTTCTAATTCATGTCTTCTAGGGCTCAAGTGGAAATAGCGCTACTCTTTTCCTGGATACATCTTTCTCACCAGAGGGGATGCAGGAGCAAGAAAAGACCCTATATATCCATGCAGTTAGGCTTCCGTGATGGCTCAGATAATAAAGAATTTGACTGTATTTGCAGGAGACCAGGGTTTGATATTTGGGCAGGAAGATCCCGTGGATAAGGGAATGGCTACCCACTCCCATATTCTTGTCTGGAGAATTCCATGAATAGAGGAGCCTAGAGGGCTATAGTCATGAAGAGTTGGACATGACTGAACGACTGACCCTTTCTTTTTTAACCATCCAATTGCACTACGGTATCTGTCTGAATGTGACATGTATCCCACCCACTCACATTCTATCAGCTGAACTACATCACATGACCAAGTCTACATCAATTGGATTATAAAGTACACTGCTTCTGGAAACTATAGGATTCAGAATGAGAAGTTTTGTGAATGAAAAGTGAAAGTGTTAATCTCTCAGTCATGTCCAACTATGAGACCCCATAGAATGTAGCCTGCCAGACTCCTCTGTCCATGGAATTTTCCATGCAAGATTAATGGAGTGGGTAGCCATTCTTTTCTCCAGGGGATCTTCCCAACCCAGCGATTGAACCCAAATCTCCCACATTGCAGTCAGATTCTTTCCATTTGAGCCACCAGAGAAGCCCTATTTGTGAATTGATTTACCATAAATAATAAAATAATAAGCTAGTAATCATAAAATAATAAACTATATGTGGTAAACCCCAATTTTTACACCAAATCAGAGTATAAAGAATGAAAACGCTCTGACTCATTTATGAAGACGTTACAAAATTGGAAATAAAAATAAAGTTAGAAAAGTCTGAGAAAGAAAAGCAATTGCCAATATCCTTCATGAATTCAGATCAAAAATTCCAAATAAGAAAATAAATCAAATTAGACATGCTTAAAAATAAAATATTTACTGACAGAGCTACTTTATTACTATGAGTGGATGTTTTAAATTGTGCTTGCTTTGGAAAAGTCAGATAATGTAGTTCAACATGTTAATTTATTTAAAGGAAAAATATCATAATAAGTGTAAGGAATCATTGAATAAAATTCAATATTTTAATAAACCATTATCAGCAAGTGTAAAATGCATGGAAATTTCTAAATGATGTTTTATTTAGTCTACAAGCCTTCACCAAATTTCATTAACTGTCCCACGAATTTACTTTTTCAGAACTAAAATTCAACCCAAAATTAGATGTTGAATAACAGTCATAGTCGTTAGTCTCTTTTAATTACAGATAATCTTTCACTTTTGCTGGGGGAGGTTCATGATATTCTTGAAGAGTACTAGTCAGCTATTTTGTACACTATTTCTTAATTTATGTTTGTCGTATGCTCCTTAATGACTAAAGCTGAGTTATGTATTTTTGGCAGGAATAGCAGAGAAGTGATGTGGGATCCTGGAGCATCATCTCAGTAAACATGTGATGTTTCTACCTTTCACCGATGGGGATGCTTTCTTTACAAACCTCTTAATGTACTGTCTCCTTGGTCTTTCCCTTGCAAAGATACTATTTTCCCCCTTTGTAATTAAACAGTTATTTTGTGGGAGAGGTCTTTGTGACCAGGTAAATATCTCATTTGTCACGGTATTTTTGCATATTAATTTTAATATCATTGATGATGTTTTACTGCAAGACTTATTACTGTGTTGCTTGCTAAAATGGTAATGTATTTGCACAATTCTTTTTTTTTTAATTTGTGAACATGAATTTTATTTATTTACTTATTTATTTATTTATTTATGTTTGGACAGTTGGTTTGCTTCCAGTTTATTTACAATATATTCTAGTATATTACAAAAAAGGTTTTATGAACATTCATGTGCAAGTCTTTGGTCAAGGTGCACAATTCTTTATTTTTTTAATAATTAAATTTATCCTGTGAGAAACAGCTCTCCTCTCTCTCATTTACTCAATTATTCATTTATAGCATCATGAACTTGTGAATATTTGTCTTGCCCTGTGAGATTAACTCATTACTTTCATTATTTCTTCTATTGATCATATCACCCAAGTTTTGGCCACAGGGGGCCACTTCCAGTTTGTTTTTATTTTGAATTATGTCCCTATCACATTTTGAGCATTTTCTTGTTTTCTAAATTAAAAAGAGTTCTCAGGCTTAGCTTATTCTTGCTCTGTTCCAGCTCTAGAATTGATTCTTTCTTCTAGGAGCGCTGGTTCTTTCTGTTAGAGAAGGACCGTGACAATGGAGATGTGGGTGCTGGATGTCCTCCTTGCCAGTGGGGTGTTATTACTTTTTATTTTGGGGGGGTACAGTTGCTTCACAATGTTGTGTTAATTTCTGCTATGCCACAGTGAATCAGCAATACATATATATCCCCACTTTTCTGAATTTTAGACTTCCATCAACAAATGGAGCTAAGAAAGATAAATGTTGACATAGATTAATAAATATTCATATATACCACATCATTTATAGATGTATATTGCAAGCAATAAATTCATAGTGACACCATCGATTCCAATCCCCATCTCAGAATCCATCTAGCCTCCCTCTTTCCTTACCTATAAACGGCCTTCTCTGACAATGAGTAACATGGCTCTCCTTATCCATGCTCATTTACTTATTACTCAGTTAGTCTCAGAACTGCTAACTCATACCTCTGTGAAAAACAAATTTACTAGCTGGAGAACCGTATTTGTGGACAGCTCTTTTGGCTTCAGCTTTAGAATATGTTGTCAACTTGCTTCCCTCGGGTTACAAGTTACTTGGCTTTTGCTTCATCTCTGAGTTCTGCCTGTGTCTCCATCTTGTCTTGTCCTCTGTGTGTCTGCAGAAGCCTCTCTCTACCTCTCTTTCAGAAAGACTCTGTAGTTGCACTTAGGGCTAGCCGAAATAATCCAGGACCATCTCTCCATCTCAGAATTCTCCCATCTGCAACGACTCTTTTCCCAGATAAGGTACCATTCGCAGGTCCTGGGGAACAGTATACGGATGCTTCTTTGGGAGTTGTCCCCAGCCTCCACCAGTAACTACTGTCACTATGGCCCAGTCGATCTTTTCTGTGACTTTTTGGGCAGACAGGTGGCATTAGTGGTAAAAGAACCCACCTGCCATAAGAAATATTGGTTCAATCCTTGGGTCAGAAAGCTTCCCCTGGAGGAGGCACGGCAACCCACTCCAGTATTCTTGCCTGGAGAATCCCATGGACATAGAAATCTGGAAGACTATGGTCCATATGGTTGCAAAGAGTCTGACACGACTGAAGCGACTTAACACAAACACACACATATATAAACATGTGAAAGTGAAGTTGCTCAGTCGTGTCCAACTCTTTGCGACCCCATGGACTGTAGCCTATCAGGCTCCTCCATCCATGGGATTTTCCAGGCAAGAGTGCTGGAGTGGATTACCATTTCCTTCTCCAGGAGATCTTCCCGACACAGGAATCAAACCTGGGTCTCCCACATTGCAGGTAGATGCTTTACTGTCTGAGCCACCAGGAAGATCTATAAACATGTGAAGTGAAGTGAAAATCACTCAGTCGAGTCCTACTCTTTGCAACCCCATGGACTGCATAGTCCCTGAAATTCTCCAGGCCAGAATCCTGGAGTGGGTAGCCTTTCCCTTCTCCAAGGGATCTTCCCAACCCAGGGATTGAACCCAGGTCTCCCGCATATCAGGCAGATTCTTTACCAGTTGAGCCACAAGGTGAACCCAAGAGTGCTGGAGTGAGTAGCCTATCCCTTCTTCAGGGGATCTTCCCAACCCAGGAATTGAACTGGGGTCTCCTGCATTATAGGTGGATTCTTTACCAACTGAGCTATATATAAACATACATTGTCTTATTTCCTTTTCTTTTTAAGGTGGAAGACAGCATAGATTAGATAATCTTTTGTAGTTTACTTTTAAAGTTTAACAATATATCTTGGAAATTTATCTGTATCCATTCCTAGACAGCATCTCATTTTCTACAGCTTCATAGAATTCAACTGCATGGATTGGCTATGGTTTATTCATCCACTATCACATATATGGAAATTCAGATTGTTACCAATAATGTATAGTTTCAAACAGCATGTATGTAGGTTTCTCTTGTTGAAAGTTTATCTTTAGTGTAAATTCCTCAAAGTGGGATAGCTGAGTCAAAAGATAAGTACATAAACAGTACTATTGGTATTTCCAAATTCCCATCTGCCTTAGTCTGTTCAGGCTGCTACAAGAAATTACCATGGACTGGGTGATTTAAACAACAAGCATTTCTCCCACTTCTGGAGGCTGGAAACCTGAAATCAGGGTTCCAGCACCATCAGGTTCTGGCGGGAGCACACTTCCAGGTTGCAGACAGCCACCTTTTCATATCCCCATGTGGTAGACAAGAGCTAGAGAGCTCTCTGGGGTCCATTTCATAAAGGTACTAATCCTTTATGAAGGATTAGTAGCAGCTCTGCCCTCATGACCTGATCACCTTCCAAGCCCCACCTCCTAACTCCATCACATTAGGGGTTAGCATTTCAGGTGTGATTTTAGGGAAGATACAGTTCATCCATAGCACCTCCAGAAAGGGTTTGTGTTCTCAGCTGCCAAATATGGCATTTCTGTTTCCTCATAGTCTCACTACAAACTACATTGTCACAGTTTATAATATTCATGAGTCTGATAGATAATAAGTGCTTGAATTTTCATTTCTCTAATCATAAGGAAGGTCAAACATATTTTCATATGTTTAAGGACCACTGTAGAATCTTTTTTAAATTGTCTTTTTATGCGTAAGGAACTTCCATAACCAGATAAATCATACTTTGAAATAGATCTGCAGACATATCATATTAATAGAGAATTGTTTAAAATATTCCATTTTAGATTTAGAAACAAAGAAAGAATAACTGCTATCATTACTTTCGTTCAGCATTGAATTGAATGGCCTAGCTAGTGAAATAAGAAGGCATGAAAAGAAATGAAAAGTAAAGGGACTGTGAAGAAAGAAACAAAGCCACCATCACTCACAGTTAGCATGATTATCTACGTAGAAAAATCAAAGGAATCAGTAATTAACATATTAGAACCACTGAGATAACAACATTCCTGGTTACAGAATTAAAGATAATTGCATTTCTAAACATCAAAAAATGTACTTTTATAAAGTACATAAAAAACTTACAACAAAAAATAGAATGAAGTGTCAAATACCTAGAAAAGCTTGAACCAAAATATTCAAGGCATTTACAAAGAAAATGATAAATTTTGTATTTTTAAAAAAAATATTAAAGAAGATCTAATAAATGGAGATAGATGTTTATGAATAAAACAACACACTGTTATGAAATGTAATAGGTTGAGCTACAGATCCAGAATAATTTCACTCAAAATCCCAACAGGTCATTGAAGTAAAAAATTTACAAGCTGACCCAAAAATCTACTTAGAAGAATGAAGAATTAAGAGGAAGATTGGAGCATTTGGCCCATGAGTCACAAAAATATTAGCAGAAGAGGAAATTCTGAATGGTTAATAAGCACAATAAAAGATGCTTAACCACTCACAATACCATTTCACTTTTATGTAGTTAGCAAAATATGGTAAAGGTGGAAAAATATTCTCATAAAAGGGAACCAAGTGGACACTGGTGGGAATGTAAAATTTAAAAATACGTCCTAAAGCATTTAGTTGCATCCCTCAAAGCTTAAAATCGACATTTATTTTTACTGTAGAAATTGCATTTTTTGAGACATATGTCCTAGAGAAAGTGTTTGATATATAACATCCAGAGATAAACACAACAAAGTTCGTAACAGCAACATTTGTGAGAATAAAATTTTGATAAGAACCCAGATTTCCATCCACCAGGGAATAAATAAACCATAGTATGTCAGACAATAGCAAATCTATAAAGCAGTGAAAATGGATGACCTTCAGCTGCGTATGTCAATGAGGATAAATCTCGAGAACAATGCAGAACACAGACCAGGCTGCAGAAAAATATATATGTGTTCTATAAAGCTTATAAATAGACAAAGCTAAACAACATATTATTGAAGAATGCATTGCTAGGGATACACAGTAAAACTGTCTTACAGACACTGTAGGACTGTGGCTGACTCAGACGTTGTGGGAGATCGGGAAAGGTCACACGAGAAGATTTAAAAGTACTGGAATGTTCTATTGCTTAAAAAGACCTATTCATATTTTATGCATACTGCAAAAATACTTTTGCGAATACATAAAAACTGCAAAAAAGAGATATCAATGTAAAGCATTGACATAACTCATGATTTTTGAGATGGTTACTTGAGTGCTTTGTTCTGAGAGTTCTTAGAGCCACTCTGTCCCCTGCTCCACCTCACCAGTATGTGTGCCCTTGTTCACCTCTTACTGAAGAACTTGGAGAATATTGCTCTCCACTCTAAAACCAAAACACACAGATAAAGCAAAGAGTATTTGAGTCCATAACTTGAGAGAAAAATGTCCAGATGAACAGTGTTATCATTAGGAAGCTTTCTGAGGGAAGGGGGATGGGGGGGACAAGGCTTGAATGCTGCTAGTTGCCTATGCTGATCATCTGAGTATCTAAAGGGAAACAATGAATGCAGTTAATTTGAACCAACTGAGTTTAGGAAAGAAAGTGAGTCTACAATGACGTTCCAAAAGAGAAGAACGATGTAAGTTGCTAGAAGAGATTGTATACATCCATATGAGTTAATTTAATATGAGCTCAGTTTTTCCCAAATGGAAGAAGGGATAAAGCCTTCCAACTTAAAGGAAATGGACTGCTCTAATGGGTTTAATTAGAACAGTGTTCTCATTGCGTCATTCAAGTTGAAGCATTGGTGAGGAGCACTGTTTTCACTCTGGCTGAGATGTGAGGAATGTCTTACAGTGACAAGGATGGATGAGCTGCTGAGTTAATACTGTGGGATGCTGATCTGAGAAAAGTGCTGGCTTGCAAGAGTGGTTCCCAGGTGTGGCAGGAGGGATGTATTAATACTACTGGGTACAGAACCTTCAAGACTGAGCCGCAGGTGTATCCAGGTATGTGTTCCTCTCCTAAGAAGCAGGTAGAGATGCCAAGCCAGAATACATAACTAATAAGAGCCTCCTGTATAGCTGAGTGAACAATACCCAGTGTTCTGTGGTGACCTAAATGCAAAGGAAATCCAATAAAAAGGGGGGGGGAATATATGTATGGCTGATTCACTTTGCTGTACAGCTGAAAATAATACAACATTATAAAGCAAATATACTCCAATACAAGTTCATTAAAAAAATGAAATGAGAAGCTAACGTACAAATATAAACATGCTGTTTGATTCACGTCCCACCTCCCTCCCCAGCCCACCTCTCTAGGTTGTTACAGAGCCCTGGTTTGAGTTCCCTGAGTCATACAGCAGATTCACATTGGCTATCTATTTTGCATATGGTAATGTAAGTTTCCACATTATTCTCTTCATACATCCCTTTCCTTCCTCCCTCCCCCTGGCGTGTCCGTAAGTCTGCTCTCTATGTCTGTGTCTCCACTGCTGGCCTGCAAATGATTTCATCAGTCCCATCTTTCTAGACTCCACATATACGTGTTAGTATATATATGGCCATTTTGGGGGGCTACTCCTTCACACTGGACATGGAGTCCTGCTTGGGGATAACAAAGATGTTCTCCAGGCTCTTGCCTAGACTAGAGAGACCTGATTGGTATTCAGTCATTAAATCTGTGCTGTCATCACAGGGCAGGGGGATATACCCAAGGGTGGTGGGTATACCTAAGATGCTACCCATAAAAAGGAAAGGCACACAAACTTGGGAGGTACTAACTGTCATTCCCATTTAGGAGACCTCTAAGAGCTTGGAACATGTTGATATCAGGTCTAGTAGGCAACTCAGAAATACATCCAAAATGGAGCTTGGCATTTCTATTTTCCAACCACCCTCCAAACCAAATTCGTCTCTCATTCCTTCTTATCTACTGGAGTAAATGGCACCACCATACACCCACATATTTCAGCAGAAAGTCTAGGAAACACCCTTGAAAGCTCCTGTTCGAGAAGAAATTTTGCCTCTTCACCTCAATCTAATGCAAGTCTTGGCATTCAGTGACAGGTGTATATCTTTGAGCTGTCAGCCATTCCTCTAGTCTTAGATTCCTCCTCCAGTCTCTCCCCAGGATATGACATGATCTCACAGTCTGACTGCACTCTTTCCAACCCATCCTTTCTTACCTTCTAGACCCAAATCTATTCCCTTGCGGCCATCGTTGTATAAAAGATGCTTATAAAAGAAAATTATCTTTTTAAATTTTAAATTAGTTGTTTAATTGAAGGATAGTTGTTTTACAGAATTTTATTGGTTTCTGTCCAAACATCAACATGAATCAGTCATAGGTATAGATACGTGCCCTCCCTGTTGAATCTCCCTCCCCATCCCACCCTTCTCGGTTGATACAGAGACCCGGTTTGAGTTCCCTGAGTCATACAGCAGATTCCCATTGGCTCTCTGTTTTATTTATGGTAATGTAAGTTTCCATGTTACTCTCTTTATACATCCCACCCTCCCCTTCCATAAGTCTATTCTCTATGTCTGTGTCTCCATTGCCACCCTGCAAATAACTTCATCAGTCCCATATTTCTAGATTCCAAATATATGCATTCAGTTCAGTTCAGTCACTTAGTCATGTCTTACTCTTTGCGACCCCATGAATCGCAGCAGCCCAGGCCTCCCTGTCCATCACCAACTCCTAGAGTTCACTCAAACTCATGTCCATCGAGTTGGTGATGCCACCTAGCCATCTCATCCTTTTTCGTTCCCTTCTCCACCTACCCCCAATCCCTCCTAGCATCAGGGTCTCTTCCAATGAGTCAACTCTTCGAATGAGGTGGCCAGCATGTTGGAGTTTCAGATTTAGCATCAGTCCTTCCAATGAACACCCAGGACTGATCTCCTTTAAGATGGACTGGTTGGATCTCCTTGCAGTCCACAGGACTCTCAAGACTCTTCTCCAACACCACAGCTCAAAAGCATCAATTCTTTGGTGCTCAGCTTTCTTTATAGTCCATCTCTCACATCCATACATGACCACTGGAAAAACCATAGCCTTGACTAGATGGATCTTTGTTGGCAAAGTAATGTCTCTGCTTTTCAATATGCTATCTAAGTTGGTCATAACTTTCCTTCCAAGGAGTAAGCGTCTTTTAATTTCATGGCTGCAATCACCATTTGCTGTGATTTTGGAGCCCCCCAAAATGAAGTCTGATACTGTTTCCACTGTTTCCCCACCTATTTGCCATGAAGTGATGGGACCAGATGCCATGATCTTCATTTTTTGAATGTTGAGCTTTAAGCTAACTTTTTCACTCTCCTCTTTCACTTTCATTGAGAGGCTTTTTAGTTCCTCTTCACTTTCTGCCATAAGGGTGGTGTTATCTGCATATCTGAGGTTGTTGATATTTCTCCCGGCAATCTTGATTCCAGCTTGTGCTTCCTCCAGCACAATATACAGTAATTGTTTTTCTCTTTTTGACTTACTTCACTCTGTATAACAGGCTCTAGGTTCATCCACCTCGTTAGAACTGATTCAGTCTTTGAATGCTATGATTAAACATTTCCTCACTGCTTTTAGAGTAGTACCCTCAGTGTTCATGTGGGGTCTTGAGGTCCCATAAGTTGGTCTCCCGCCCCCATCTTCAGTATAATCTCATGCCACTTGCCCTGTTGCATCCCAGACTGTGCTCAACCAGATGCCTTACTGTTTCTCAAACGCAACACCTCTGTCCTGCTTTGCTATAAATGCCTGTCGTTCACTTGCCTGGCCCAGATTAGTCTTTTGAGTTGTGGCTGAAATTTTATCTCCTTACCTGGCTCCTTGACCACCAACTACTCATTGTCACATTGCCCTATTTATTTTCTTCCTAGCACTCAGTTCAGTTCAGTTCAGTCACTCAGTCATGTCCGACTCTTTGCGACCCCATGAATCGCAGCATGCCAGGCCTCCTTGTCCATCACCAACTCCCAGAGTTCACTCAGACTCACGTCCATCGAGTCAGTGATGCCATCCAGCCATCTCATCCTCTGTCATCCCCTTCTCCTCCTGCCCCCAATCCCTCCCAGCATCAGAGTCTTTCCTAATGAGTCAACTCTTCGCATGAGGTGACCAAAGTACTGGAGTTTCAGCTTTAGCATCATTCCTCCCAAAGAAATTTCAGGGCTGATCTCCTTCAGAATAGACTGGTTGCTAGTTGCAATCTAAAGTAACAGTGTTTACTTGTGTGTGCCCATTTTTGTTTTTCACTTGTTTGTTTTTGCCTACCTCCCACCACTAGAATGTAAGCTCCACTAAGACTGCATTCAGAGAAGGCAATGGCACCCACTCCAGTGCTCTTGCCTGGAAAATCCCATGGACGGAGGAGCCTGGTGGGCTGCAGTCCATGGGGCTGCAAAGAGTCGGACACGACTGAGTGACTTCACTTTCACTTTTCACTCTCATACATTGGAGAAGGAAATGGTAACCCACGCCAGTGTTCTTGCCTGGAGAATCCCAGGGACGGGGGAGCCTGGTGGGCTGCCGTCTCTGGGGTTGCACAGAGCCGGACACGACTGAAGCGACTTAGTAGTGGTAATAGTAAGACGGCATTAAGTCTGTTTTCTCCCTTCGATACCCAGCACCACACACAAATAAATAGATGTGCCATGAATTCTTGAGGAAGACATTGATAGACAGGAGGGTATCATTTCTTTGTGAAACCTGACCAATTCAGTAAAGCAACAAAAATATCTACAGCAGTCATTCTTTATTGAATGTAGTTTTATGCCAAGTATGATTCCAGCCACTTTATATACACAATCTTTACAGCAGCCTCATGAATTAGATATTATTGCAAATGATTCAGTTGAGGCACAGGGTGATTGAGGTTAAGTTTAAGGAATTTGTCCCAAATATAACTGGCAGTTGGAAAAGAAGAACTTTAATGTAAATTTAGGTCTGACCTTAGCCTTTGTTTTTTCAGCACCTGTGCCGTGGTCTTCACAGAGTAGCTGTTGAGATGCGAAGGATCCATCGGTGACTTGTCAACTGAGGCCTTCATTTGTTGAAATTTCTATGATTCAGGTCACTTCTCTGGGTCCTCTATTTGTGTAATTAAGGTGCAATAGAGACATTTGTTAAAGTATTAGATAAATGTATTCATTTGTCTAATTTAGCATTGTTCCATTTCAGCTGATACAGACTGTAGTCCCAAAAGAGAGGAAGTGGGAAAGTTGAGATTTGGTTAGACAGATTTCTGGGAGGAGGCAACTGAGAAGCTTAATGAGGTAGAAGAAATCATAAATAACTAAATGTAAAAATTATATACTCGTGTACCCAAATATAGACTTGAGGCTCTGGTGGCTCAGATGGTAAAGAATCCACCAGCAGTGCAGGAGACCAGGGTTCGATCCCTGAATTGGGAAATCCCCTGGAGAATGGCATGGTAACCCACTCGAGTATTCTTGTCTGAAGAATCCCATGTACAGAAAAACCCAGTGGGCTACAGTCCATCGGGTCACAAATAGTCAGACAGGAATGAGCCACAGCCAGGGGAGGTATCATCTATATTTTGCTTAGACAAAGTTAGAGAAGCTATTTTTCCACAATTGACCTGAAATGAGGCATGTGTCTAGAGCAGAGGACACTGAGTTCTAAGTGAAGTGTTTGTTCCAATGTATCAGGTTCTATACCTGATGCAGTAGCCAGAGTGTCTCGTCCCAGCCACACTAGAATATCTAAGTTCTAATTTCTGGAAGTATATTATCATACATGAGAAATGGAACTTGTCAGATGTCATTTAAGTTGTCATTAAGGACCTTGAAATGTGAAGATGATTTTGGATATCCTGGTGAGTCCAAGCTTATCACAGGAAACTTTAAAAGCAGAGGACCTTTTTTAGTTGTAGTCAGATGAAGATGTGAAGAAGGGCCAAGAAGATGCGATAATATTAGCTTTGAAGATGGAGTGGGGAGGTGTCCATGGAGCAGAGACTATGAACAGCCTGCAAAGCCAGAAAAGGTACTGAAACGAATTCACCCTGGAGCCTCTGAACAGAGACTTTGATTCCAGCTCAGTGATATCTATGGCAGGCTTCAGGCCTATAGAACCAAAAGATAATACATTTGTGTTGTTTTTAAACTACTTAAAATGTGGTAATTTGTTATAGCAGCAATGTAAAACTGATACATAGCCAAATTAGAATTTTAAACTGCCATTTAAATTTTACACAGAGGGGTTCAACAGAGAGCACATTTCAGGAACTCCTTTTCCATCTTAAAGATTCTTTCATGAGTTAAATCATTTTCATGTCATGAACACTGTTGGGCTCTCTGCTTTTTCAGGGACTAATGCAGTTTGGTTAAATAACATTAACTCGGCTTTCCCAAATGGAACCTGATGATTTTTCCCCCTCTGTCAGATGGTGACAGACAAAATTTCTTGAGGGAAGTTATAGCTCTGATCCTGGTCAATAGATTTTGCCAATTATTTGTTTTGTCTTGTTCCTGTTTTGATTAGCTAGTATTGTTATTATTGTGAATTTAGAACAAAGAAAATTTAGGATTCTTAAGATAGCAAAAGGTGAAACAAGCATTTTTAAACACAATCTGTGTTTTTATGAGCCTGCTTGTGTTTAGTTAACATCTTGTTTATTTTTGAGACTATGTGGAGGTTGCTTCCTCTCATTCATTATAGAAGTTTATGATTTATCTCATTCCCCTCCTTACTCGGAAAGAAAAGTGAAAGCAGCTACACTGGGAATTAGAACTGTTATCAGTCTCAAAACATTTAATTAAACAATGCATTTGGTTACTTCTAATCATGCTGCATTAATCTTAGTTTTACCCTTACATCAGTCAGGCAAGTCAGGCTATATTGTAGTAATAAATAAACACTCAAAGGCTAAGCACACCCATGTTTGTTTCTCATCAGTGTCTGCAGCCTTTGTTCTCCAGGTTCCCATGTGTAGATGTGTCCCAATGTGTGCAGGAGCCTCCATTCTGGGGTATCCACATGTGCCCAGGCAGGAGAAGGAGGCTGGCTACTTGAGTGCACCAACTTTTATGAGTCCTTCGTTTATTTGTCTTTCTCTTTCTGATTTACATTACTCAGTATGATGATCTAAATAACATTTTTAAAAGGAAATGTATACATATGTATATATATGTATATGTATAATAGAATTAGTTTGCAGTGCAGCAGTAATTAACACAATGCTGTACATCAATTATACTTCAATTAAAACAGTTCTATCATTTTTGATGATTCAGATGGTAAAGAATCTGCTTGGAATGCCCTGGGTTGGAAAGATCCCCTGGAGAAAGAAAAGGCAACCCACTCTAGTATTCTTACCTGGGAAACCCCGTGGACAGAGGAGCCTGGCTGGCTACAGTCCACAGGGTCACAAAGAGTCAGATATGACTGAGCGACTAACAACAATCAGTTTCGAAAGGTCAAAAAACAAGCCTTGGTTTAAAAGTGACACATCGTGTGTTGTTATATAGCAGTCACATGGCCCCTAACTTCACGGAAACTAGAAATTAGGAGGATTACCTGGCTGCTCAATGAGAAATAAACGTCTCAGCCCCAGAACCCCAAGTGCTACTCTCCAATTTTACAAAGAAGCATATGAAAAATGGAAAAGTTCTACAGACAGTTTAAGGACAATACATGTTTTCAGTTGTGATTTCATCACTACCAGGTGTCATAGGGCTCCACTTTGCAGGCTGTACGAATAATTGAATATCAGTCATTTTTAAAAAGCTGAATCACAAGGAGGTAAAGCAAGAAAGTACTAATAAATGCAGAAGTATAACTGAGGTTTCCTTAGTAAACAGCAAGCACATGCTTGTGTGGAAGGAGCAATGGATGAAAAGCTGGTTTCTTTTCCTAGCTCTGTTTGCATTCATAAAAAAGGGGAATGAATAAATTAATGAATGAACCACCGATGTAACCAGGTTAAGTCTTTGCTTGCCTGCCTCCTCATCTGTAAAACAAGGAGCTTGATTACATTTTCTGTGTTTAAACTTCTATTAGGTGCAGAATTTTAGTAACCCAAACTTCAAAGTCTGTATCAACTTATTTAAGCAATCATTCTCATCCTTGGAACGGAGGTCCCTGCGACCTTTTCAGGATCTTTATTGATATTGCAATGATGAATATTTGTCATTATATGTTTGCCCAAACCCATAGAATGTACAACACCAAGAATGAACCCTGTTGTAAACTATAGACATTGGAGGATAATGATATGTCAGTGTAGGCTCATCGTTGGTAAAATAGCATACCATCTGGTAAGTCATGTTGATATTGGGGGAGGCTCTGCAGGTGTCTGGGTATGGTTAAATGGGAAATCTCTGTATCTCCTTCTCAATCTTATTGTAAACCTAAAACTGCTCCCCAAAACATAGTCTTAAAAAATGGACACCAGTCACATTGGATTAGGACCCAACCTAATGACCTCATTTTAACTTGATCATTTCTATAAAGATTCGATCTCCAAATAAGGTCATATTCTGAGTTACTGGGGATTAGAGTCCAGCATTAGTTTTAGAAAGGGGCTTTGGAAGGGACACTATTCAACCTATAACAGCATGCAAAGGTGCAAAGGCATGTAACTGTCAACTGGAAGGATTCTGTTCTCTGATTTTCTAACTTTCAGTCCAACGCATTTTCTGCCAAAGTGGTGTTTCCTAAAATATGGATCACATTTGTCAGAACTAAGAAAATGCAGATATGTGGGTATGTGCTAAAATGCATTTCAGGTTCCACCTCAGACCTCCTGAATCAAAAGATGAGTATGAGATTCATACAGACAATATATCTTCACATCTAATAATAACTTGTTCTTTATTGCCAAAATGCCTTTTACAGCAATTTTGAAGTGTACTCTTAAAGACATACAGAGAGGAGATTAGGTATAAATAGTTGTATTGAATAATTCATCCAGATTTCCCTCTAGAAGTATATATTGTTTATAAAATCCATTTCAGGTATGTTTTTAATTTTTAGGATTTCTTTCAACAAACATAAATTGATTTGAGATCTTCAGCAGTTAAACATGTAAACTCACAGTGATAGTTGGGGTTCAAAATCTCTTACAGACTGAAATCTGTCTCTTAGTTCTGTGGGATGCTATCAATCAATACCGCATATAAGCAAAGCAATTGGCTCAGTAAAATCATAGCATACATCTCAAACTGTACACATAGTATTAGAGAATCATTGATCTCAATCAATATTACTTACCAAAATGCAATTGGGTCAGCTAAAATTGTTAACAGAAAATAACTTAAAGCCCTGTATATACTATTTGGGTTACACTGATTTCTACACCCGTCACATTAATCTCTACACCCATCATTGGAATCAATTTGGTACCATATATCTTTTGCAATCAAATCAGTTATTTGTTGACTGAAATTGTCATATACAGTGTAGCTATCAAGAAGAAAGCATGAAAAATGTATTTCTGATGGAAACTTATTCTGGGGGTTAATACATAGGGTACACAAATGTGACCAAAAAGATTAGCAGTAGTAACAACACACCTTTCTCCTTTCTGGTGTGTGTTTTGCAAGTCTCATTATTCCTTGCAGGAGCCAAATTACTTTCATCCTTGCTCCTTATCCCTAAATTTGGAGCCAACTAACGTGATTGAAAATGGCTCAAGCTCTCTCTCTTGTTGGGTTTTTAGAGGAATAATTAATAAATATAAAGTGCTTGGGAAATTTAATGTGCTATTTAAGTACTAAAAACAAACAAACAAAAAAACACAAAAAACCCCAAGAAGAATCCTTTGGTACTTAAAGAAAAGACCTAATCATCACACTAGACTAAAATTCTGTTTTCCTTTAGTGGAATATGGTTCAGTATTGATGGAGTCTTCCAAAGACTCTAGTTTTAGTACACTTTTGACATGCATGTCTGAAAGGCAACCCTTCAGTAACCAGTAGACCCCATCAGAACTGTTTTTAAACATATCCAATAACAAACATTAATACTGTGAAAAGCTACGCATCACCTTGGTCATTTTAAAAGCATTAGATATGATAGGTGATTTGCTTGCTTTTATGCTAAGCTATCTTTACATTGTTGGTGTACATAGAATATCAGTATAAGACTCAGTTTTTGCTTGTTTTATTAGTGTATCAGAGCAAGACATGTGGATTGCTGGTCTGCCACTAAATTATACTCAATCTTTCTAACCCTCAATTTCCTATACATAGTGTGAAGATTTATATCTTGCTTTCAGAGGTATTGAAAAGTTTAATTTATGTTGCAAAATTCAGTTGACTTCATTTTATGAAACTTTCCTCTGGGAAGCTATTTAAGATAGATTATTCAAGTTTCACCAATCTGTTATTTACTATACATTTCAGAGGGAATATATTAAAAATAATTTGTATTTGTTATAAAATATAATTAAGTAGATGTCCCTTCAGTTCAGTTCAGTTCAGTCCCTCAGTTGTGTCTGACTCTTTGCGACCCCATGAATTGCAGCACATCAGGCCTCCCTGTCCATCACCAACTCCCGGAGTTCACTCAGACTCACATCCATCGAGTTGGTGATGCCTTCCATCCATCTCATCCTCTGTCGTCCCCTTCTCCTCCTGCCCCTAATCCCTCCCAGCATCAGAGTCTTTTCCAATGGGTCAACTCTTCTCATGAGGTGGCCAAAGTACTGGAGTTTCAGCTTTAGCATCATTCCTTCCAAAGAACAACCAGGCCTGATCTCCTTTAGAATGGACAGGTTGGATCTCCTGGCAGTCCACGGGAGTCTCAAGAGTCTTCTCCAGCACCACAGTTCAAAAGCATCAATTCTTCGGTGCTCAGCTTTCTTCACAATCCAACTCTCACATCTATACATGACTACTGGAAAAACCATAGCCTTGACTAGACGTCCCTTACACAATCTCTAAGTCTAGTTGAGGCTGTGTTAGTTTTTTAAGGGCCAAGCATAGAAACCTATGAGTATAAAGCCAGACACATAAATGTTGCTCAACAGAAGTGTGGATAAATGAACAGAGAAACTTAAAGTAACTGAGATTCACCATTAACCCAGGCAAAGTAATACATCTTCCTGTTAGCAAGAGATTTTAAATAATAAACCTTTACTATAAACAAATCAAAATCCCTCTATCTACAGAAATTATGTCTGAAAGAGAAATGACCAGAATAGCAAAATATATCTGATTTATTACTGTTTTAATAGTATACAGTTTTACATCTCAAAGAATGGCCTTAGAATTGACTTTAGAAAGCTGAGAGCACTTAAATCACAAAAATAGCTGAAAAAAATAAGGAAATGGCTATTGCTGGTAATCACATATCTGAATACAAATTCTTTGTTTCAAAAGATCAATGCCTATGGCTTGCATAGCCAACAGAGAGAAAAGGCGATGACAACCTCTGAAGAAATGACACTGTAAATTTCAAAGCTCAACTTGGCAAGGGTGCTCAAAATGGAAAATAATACCCTGGAAACTTCCTTATTATTGCTTAGCAATTAAATTGATTTAACCTAAGGTGCCATTTATTGACAGGCACACCACTATTTTATGTATGACTAATGGCAAATAGATAAGGAAACAATGGAAACAGTGAGAGACTTTATTTTGGGGGGTCTCCAAAATCACTGCAGATGGTGACTGCAGCCATGAAATTAAAAGATTTGCTCCTTGGAAGAAAAGCTATGACCAACCTAGACAACATATTAAAAAGCAGAGATATTACCAACAAAAGCCCATCTAGTCAAAACTATGTTTTTTTTCCAGTAGTCATGTATGGATGTGAGAGTTAGACTATAAAGAAAGCTGAATGCCAAAGAATTGATGTTTTTCAACTGTGGTGTTGGAGAAAACTCTTGAGAGTCCCTTGGACTACAAGGAGATCCAACCCATCAAATCCTAAAGGAAATCAGTCCTGAATATTCATTGGAAGGACTGATGCTGAAGCTGAAGCTCTAATATTTTGGCCACCAGAACCAACTCATTAGAAAAGACCCTGATGCTGGGAAAGATTTAGGGCAGGAGGAGAAGGGGATGACAGAAGATGAGATGGTTGGATGCCATCACCGACTCAATGGATATGAGTTTAAGGATTCTCCAGGAGTTGGTGATGGACAGGAAAACCCGGCGTGCTGCAATCCATGGGGTTGCAAAGAGTTGGACATGACTGAGTGACTGAACTGAAACTAAAAGAAAAAAAAAAAAGGTAATTCTATTTGTAGGATGTTAGATGTTACTGGCTGTACCAATTTCAGAAATGAAAAGAACGTGCATTACAGAGTGAACATAATATAGTATGTAAAGTGTCAGTTGGGGATAACAAATAATCAAAAAAATCTAATCTGTTAAGAAGTTTGTCTGTTAACAGGGCTGCTGTAACAAAGTGGCATAGGCTGGGTGGCATAAACAGAAATTTGTTTTCTCTCAGTTCTGGAGGCTGCAAGTCCAAGATCGAGGGGTCAGCAGGTTGACTTCTGAGGTTTCCCTTTGTCTCATAGAGGGTGATCTGTTCCCTGTGTGTTTTTCTGTATTTATCTGTGTCTTAATTTCCTCTTGTTACAGGGACACCTAAATTGGATTAAGGCCACTGAATGACCTCATTTTGACTTAATTACTTCTTTAAAGACTGTATCTCTAAGTACCGTCACATTGTAAGGTACGGGGTTAGGAACTAAACACTTGAATTTAGAGTTATCCTTCCCGACCCTTCCCCCTTTGGTAATTTTAAGTTTGTTTTCTGTGTCTGTGTGTCTGTCTCTACTCACTTCCTATCAGCTCAATGGGAGCAGATCCAGGTAACAATTGATAGGAACGTCTCTAAAATTTTGTAGACAAGAAGCAGTCAACAATCTGAATGTCCAAGAAGAAAGTGAAGCTTAGCACAAGGAAACAGCTATTCTTAGGGCTCCACAAAATCCTCAGAGATTTCTAAAAGAAAATCCTATAGAGTAATTAAAAAATATCCTTTTCTTACCACATTTGTCTGCAAGACCAAAAATGTCAAAAAAATGAAAGCTGTTAACTACTGTTTTGAAACACTTGGTGGATTGCTTGATCCTGATAATTTGCGTCAACTAATCAATATATACTTCCTTTTCTTTGTCTTCCTCATTCCTGTGCTGTTCTTGAAAGAGAACCCCAAGGTCACTCCCTGCTGGAAAGAACTCGTTTAACAAAGGCCACATGGAGTAGAAATCCGACCCCTCATGGAGAAACACTGTGTGTGGTCCCTGACTTGTGTTTATACAACCGAACGAAAATGACCAGTGAAACTACATGATTAAGTTCTCATCGGGGAATTACTTCTGTATTTCTTCCTTCCATGAGTCTAATTTTTATATTTTTTTAACCACAAGAAGACAATAGCATTATCAAAAATAAATGAGCAAAACACCTAAATGTCCATCAACAGATGAATGGATAAAGAAGATATGGTACAAATACAATGGAATATTGCTCAGCCATAAAAAGGAATGAAAGTGAATCATTTGTAGACACGTGGATGGATCTAGAGAGTGTTACATAAAGTGAAGTAAGTCAAAAAGAGAAAAACAAATATTGTGTATTAATACATATATATGGAATCTCAAAAAATGGTATAAATGATCTATTTGCAAAGCAGAAATAGTTGTAGAGAAAAATGTAACAAATGTATGGATACCAAGGGGGAAGGAGGAAGTAGAAGGAACTGGGAAATTAGGATTGACATATATATACAATTGATACTATGTATAAAATAGATAACTAAGGAGAACCTACCCTATAGCACAGGGAAACCTACTCAGTATTCTGTGGTGACCTGAATGGGAAGGAAGTCCAAAAGGGAGGGGACATATGTATACACATAGGTGATTCATTTTGCTGTACAGCAAAAACTAACACAACCCTGTAAAGCAACTATACTCCAGTAAAAATGAATCTGAAAACCAAATGAGCAGAACACATTAAAAGACATATAAATATGTTCTATTACATTACTCTGCATTCTACATTCATAGATTTTAGTAGAACAATTAAAATTTGAAATGAATATAATTGTAAGGCAGACTTTTATGTGTGGGACTTATATGTAAAAATTTTGGACTTTCTTTTTTAGCCTGTTTTAAAGAAGCATTTAAAATAAGCTCTCCTCCTGTTACTTAATTTCAACAAATAAGATAAAATGGAGGTTTAAATTACATGTCTTGTGGAGTGATTTGGTTGGCAAAGCCGAAGTGTGTGCATTCTGTAGGAAATAATTACCCTAACAACAACAAGCATTCAGCTGGCTTCTTTTCTAAAGACTCACAGGATGCTTTATAATTAAAACACAGCAAGCTGACCTACTTTTTTAAGGGTGTTCGGGAAGAGGAATGAACAGATATTTCTTTAGTTTTAAGTGTCCAGACAGAAGAGTACTATGAATAGAATCTGGAAAGAAATTCTGGGGCTTCAAAAGCCTGGAGCTTAGGCGTGGGATAAAACAAATAGCCCGCTGACTCTGACCTTAATGATTGACCAGGGACATATGGTCGTCACAAAAGATCTAACAAATTTCCTGGGCCTCAGCCATTAGACAGCTCATCAGTGAGTGATACTTCATTTGAGTCAGTACTGGGTTTCAGTTCTGGAACGTGCAGCCCGAGGGCCCAGTCGCCTGAGCCTGCAACCAACAGAGCGGACCAAGGGCTCCTTCCTCGTATGCACCAGAACCTAGTAGCTTACCTTATCGCCAGTGACCAAGACTGAGCTGCACTCTGAAGTAGGGTGGTGGAGGAGAGGTCTCCAAGACCACAGTGGGAATACCAACGGAGAAGAATTCTTGGGGTCAGCAGTAGTGACACCCTGGTGATGCTGCTGGCACCAATAGCTCCAAAAACTTCATCTAACTTTTCAGGCCAGTTCAGTATTAGCCAAGTTCCTCCACCATCCACTCTGGACTTAAAGGGGCATGTATCATCTATGGTTGACTTTTTTTATAGTTAGAGCCTGCGGACTAAGACAGACCTGAATACATCCCAGAAATTTGGGTCCAACTCTCTGGTGTCCTTCTCAGAGGCTTGAGGCTCCCCAAAGCTGTCTTCATCTTCAGATGCATGCAAACAGCCAACCAGTGCTATTTCAGTATGGAGAGCACAGTCAATGAAAGCAAGCGTCACAGCTAAATGTGTCTTTTAATAACAAGCATTCAAATTATTCCAACATCAGAGTAGATCAGTGGTTCTCAACCAAGGACAATTTTGCCCTTGCCTCCACCCCAGGGGATATTTGGCAATGCCTGGAGACATTTTTGATCATCACAACTGGAGGATGCTACTGGCATCTAGTGGGTAGACCCAAAAATGCTGCTAAACATACAATATACAAGACCCTCCACCCAATGAAGAAATATCCAGCCCCAAATGTCAGTCATGCCACGGTTGAAAGACCTTGAGTTAGATTATGCTGCATTTAAATTATCTTGGTCTATTTGGGGAATGTACAGAAAATTTGAGAAATTTTAAGATACCTAAATTGCACCCTAAATTTAGATTTAGTCATATGTCTTGCAGGATTTGAGGGAAGTGTTCAATCAACGTGACATGAACAGGTCGGGGAGGGTTTGGGGAGGAAGGATGTTTTCAGGTGGACTTAACGGTTATATAAGCAGAGAGATGCCATTGGTGGAAGGGGAAAGGGCACATCACAACTGCAGAGAAGTGTGTAAAACTTGCAGCATCACCATCTCATGTCTCCAGCTCCAGGTGAATCTACGCAGGACTGAGTAGCCTCATGGACATGCATGGGGTTGAGTGCCTCCTTCTCCTTTTCTTCTTCCCACCCCCACATCCAGGTAGTGGCCCTAAAGATGAGACTTGGAGGAGAGGTGGATACCAGGTCAGGACTGTGAGAGGGTCTGCCAGTTGCATAGCAGTTGCCTATAGAGTGGCTGCTAAAGTTGCTGTGCCAGTGGTCATGCAGGCTTTGGTCTAAGCTTGCTGACTAACATGCAATTCAAACTTCTCACACATTTATACTCCCTACAGTCAAGGATAAGGGGCTCTGCCTCACTCAGGTGGGCTTTATTGACAACATCTGTCACATATCTCTTTGTCCTGTACAACAAAAGTCATGTGACTCTCAACCACGTTAGCATTTCAATCGGCCTGAATATAGACGACCTCCTCCCTTTTTCAGTACATGGGCACAGTAAGGTAGGGATGAGTTCAGGAAAGGTGACTCAAGTCAAAGACAGTAATGGATGAGGTTATATTTTTTCAGAAGGAACTCACTCTACTAGGTGGTTGTGGGCTGATCATTTCTAAGTTGTCATTTGACAGAATGGTATATATTTTCAAAAAGAGAGGTCTCACTTTAACTAATATGATGAAATTGTTGCCTACAATGCTACTGGACTACATGGCTAGCCTCAGGTATCTGACAAGTAGTCGTGGTTCTTGTTCAGTCACAATGTCATGTCCGACTCTTTGTGACCCCATGGATGCAGCATGCCAGGCTCTCCTGTCCTTCACTGTTTCCCAGAGTTTGCTCAAATTCATGTCCTTTGAGTCAGTGATGCTATCTAACTGCCTCACTCTCCTTCACCCCCTTCTCCTCTGCCTTCAATAAGTAGTACTAGTATTAACTGATAGTGATGGGTGATAATCAGAGGGGCCATGGGTGATAATCAGAGGGCTTGGTTGGTAATTTGTTACCAGGAAGCAAGTCGTCTGTATGGAGTCTATGAAAAAGATAGTCAAGGAACAAGTATTTGGTTGTTCTCACCACTATTGAAGAGCAGAATGTTCTGATACCAGAAATCCATTTACCCATTCTTGAGTTAAATAGAAAAATCCCTCCTACATAAGATGAGTTATATCTCAGGCACTTTGGGCTTGAGATATAATGGTTCCCACTTTGATCTGATGCTGTTTTATTGAGTTATCCTCTGATCTTGAATTTGTTCCCTTCACCAGCCTGGCCAACTAGGGGGAAATACCCTGAATGATGATTGAGCTTCAGTTCTCAAGTTAAGGACCTCTACCAAAATGTTCCACTTATAAAACACTTGGAGTGTCACATAAGATTGTTGTATCTACATCCAAGCCTGCGAGGTCAAGAAAAGAGTGATTTTTATCAATGAACATGTCTACAGAAAACAAAAATTAGAAAGGTCAATTGGTTTGTCAAAGCTCAATCAGTTGATATATACCAGCCAACTCTTTCCACAATACTCACATCTAAGGACTCACATCTAGGGACTTCCCTGGTGGCTCAGATGGTAAAGCGTCTGTCTGCAATGTGGAAGACCTGGGTTCAATCCCTGGGTTGGGAAGATCCCCTGGAGAAGGAAACGGCAATCCACTCCAGTACTATTGCCTGGAAAATCCCATGGACAGAGGAGCCTGGTAGTCTACAGTCCACGGGTTTGCAAAGAGTCGGACACAACTGACTGACTTCACTTTCACATCTAAGGAGAGTTAATAATACAGATATCAGAAGATGAGAGGATGATCAATATAGACAATATAACATGAATATTTCCCCCAACAATTGTCTCCACCTATGTTGCTCCCAGTTCTGCTGCCTCCCTCTCTCTGGGGTTTTGTGACTTTAGTTTCCATTCAGTAGCCTGTTGAATGACCCATGCTCTTCTCTCACACCTGGAGGCATTGGGATAACGTAAGAGATGAGGGAGGTACTGTGGCATCTCCAGAGACAAGTGCAGAGAAGGAGAGGTTTCTTCACGTGCACAGAGGCAAATGCTAGAGTGGCTCTAGGAGGCAGATATTTTGAATTCCAAACTTACCATGTCCTTCTTGCAGATGAATCCCGCATTGGCTGCCTCAATGTTGTTTGCAGTTCTTGAATGAGAGTGCAAAAATGACTTGCTAATAAAAAAAAAAAAAATGCAAGTCCTTTAGAGATACTGAGCTAACAAGTAATTATAATAAATTAGATTTCCTTAATCATTTTTAGATGTTATCAATTATTTCCTAGTCTCACTACATTTAATCAAGCAGGTGTGTTAATAATATTTTCTCCCTTTTTTGTTTGCTTCGTAATAGTTTGCCAATCTAATTCCTTTGAAAGTGGGGCATATTGAGACTCTTCTTGAGTAATAGATATTTTCCTATTTTTAATACCTCATAGTCACTTATTGCTAAAAGACTATATTAAAAAATTCTTAAAAAAAGAAAATATTTAAAGGCATATGAGAAGAATTGTGAACAAATTCAATCATACTTGACCATACCTAATGATCAAAGCAATTCAATAAAATATCAAAAGGGAATTTAACATTAACTTTTATATTTATTTCTTAAAATGTAGACTAGAAGTTTCAGTAGCTGAATTATTAAGGTGCCAGAGAGTCTGAGGTGCAGAGATAAAAGCATCAGAAAAGGGAATCCCATTCAGTAACAGATGAATTATTCTTTCTTGCTTTAAACTGTCAGTTATAAGCAAACACTGGCCTTAAATGATACATGAGACCAGATGAACTTACTATATATATACAGAATATTCTGTTTCAAAGCAGCATAATGTACATTCTTTTCAAGTGCATATAGGATATTCTCCAGGATAGGTTACATGTAAGGCTATAAAATGTCTCAATACATTTAAGAAGACTGAGATCATATCCAGCATCTCTTCTAACCATAATATTATGAGACTAAAAGTCAAGTATAAGAGCAAAATGGAAAAAAAAAAAAACACAGAAGCACACAGAATATAAACAATATGCTACTAGACAACCAATCAGTCACTGAAAACAATCAAAGAGAACATTAAAAAATACCAAGAGACAAATGAAAATGGAACCACATAAATCAAAATCAATGGGATAGAGCAGAAGCAGTTATAAGACAGATAAGTTGGAAAACAAGAGAAATACAAATGAACAATCTAATCTTACATCCAGAGAAACTAGAAAAAGAAGAACAAATAAGACCCAACATTAGGAGAATGAAATAAATTATAAATATTGGTGCAGAGACTAAAAAAAGAATGAAAGAATAAAAAAAAAGACATCAAAGGAAATTAGAACTGGTTCTTTAAGATAAGCAAAATTGTTTAACCAGTTTCACCAAAAAAGAGAGAAGGCACAAATCAGTAAAATCAGCCATAAAAGAGAAGCTACAACCAACATCACAGAAATAGAAAGGAATAAAGTGATTTCTATGAACAATGATCATTCAATAAAATGGAAAATACAGAAGACATGGATAAATTCCTAGAAATGCACAATCTCCCAAGACTGAAACAGAAATAAATAGTATGAAAAGGACAATTATTAGCAATGAAATTGAATCAGCAATAAAGAGAATAATCCCCAACAAACAAATGTCCAAGGCCAGATAGCTTTGTAGGTGAACCTTACCAAACACTAACACTTTAAAGAAGAGTTAACACTATCTTTTTATTTTTTTATTTATGTTTTTTAAATTTTTTAATTTTTTTTTACTTTACAATACTGTATTGGTTTTGCCATACATTGACATGAATCCACCACAGGTGTACATGAGTTCCCAACCCTGAACCTCCCTCCCACCACCCTCCCCATATCATCTCTCTGGGTCATCCCAGCGCACCAGCCCCAGGCATCCTGTATCCTGTATTGAACCTAGACTAGCGATTTGTTTCTTACATGATAGTATGCATGTTTCAATGCCATTCTCCCAAATCATCCCACCCTCTCCCTCTCCCACAGAGTCCAAAAGTCTGTTCTTTACATCTGTGTCTATTTTGCTGTCTCGCATACAGGGTTATCATTACCATCTTTCTAAATTCCATATATATGTGTTAGTATACTGTATTGGTGTTTTTCTTTCTGGCTTACTTCACTCTGTATAATCGGCTCCAGCTTCATCCACCTCATTAGAACTGATTCAAATGTATTCTTTTTAATGGCTGAGTAATACTCCATTGTGTATATGTACCACAGCTTTCTTATCCATTCGTCTGCTGATGGACATCTAGGTTGCTTCCATGTCCTGGCTATTATAAACAGTGCTGCAATGAACATTGGAGTACACGTGTCTCTTTCAATTCTGGTTTCCTTGGTGTGTATGCCCAGCAGTGGGATCTTTTTAAAATGGTTCTAAAAATATTTCAGAGGAAGATACACTACCAAACTCATTCAAAGAGGCCAGCTTCACTTTGACACCAAAACCAAAGATACTACAAAAAGATAATTACAGACCAATATCACAGATGACCATAGATAAAAAACTCTCAACAGGACATTAACAAATTGAATTCAACAATGTGTTAATAGGGCGATTCAATATCTGCTAATCAATCAATGTGATACATCTTATTAACCAATAATTAAAACTACATTAACATGCCAATAAGATGTGGAAAAATCTTTTGAAAAAATTCAACATTCATCCTGGATAGACCTAGAGAATACTCTGCTAAGTGTAATAAGTCAAGCAGAGAAACACAAATACTGGATGATTTAACATACATGTGCAATCTAAAAAACTAACAAACATAAAACAGAATCAGACTTGTAGATACAGAGAACAGGTAGTTGCCAGGGAGGAGGTGACAAGCAAAATAAAAGAGAGGTTAAGAAGCACAAAATTTCAGTTATGAAATAAATAAGTCATGGATGTGACCTACAGGAAATATAGTCAATAATTGTATGGTGGCAGGTGATGTTAGACTTACATGGTGATTATTTTGTAATGTATGAAAATATCAATTCACTATGTTGAACACTTGAAATGAATATAATATTGTAAGTCAACTGAACTTCAACAGAAATAAATAACCTGCTAGTTATCAGCTTCCAAATTTACTTAATATCTAAAGGAAGAGCATATTTGTTTACATTGAAGTATCTGTAGATGCAAAGATCTGTCACCTGATTTCTGCTTGAATTGACTGATTCCTTTGAGTTTAGTCATTTTTCTTTTTAAGAGGAGCAACCATGTGAAATACCAAAACTCTCATTACATTTATTCATGGTGTGCCACATGCCTCTGGAGCTTTCCAGTTCCATTATGATGTTTTGTGTGTTCTGACAATTTCAATTCATTTTTATTCCTTATGAATCTCAGTACAAGAAGATTTGGGAATAAAAAGATTTGTATCAATAATACATGAACACACAAACCTGCTGCTCCCTATTGCTTTTGTATCCCTAATGGAAGAAAGAAAAATGTTCTAAAATCCTGTGCTGTAAGGCCCCTGAAGAACTCCTCACTGTATAAAGACAAAAATTCAAAATCTTCAAACAGAAAGTTAGAACTTTAAAACACCCCTGATTGGTGTTTAGCATCTAAATTTAGCTGCTTTGCATGGACAGGTTTTTAATTTGGGAAGTGTGAGAACAAATGGAATCCTAAGCAAATTTCTTATTTGGGAATATTCTTTTAACTCTGAGACTGAAGAATTGCAAGAAATTTCCTTAGTTTTGCAAATTTTTTTTAATAGGGAAGAATTGGGGAGCAATAGGTTTATAGTTATTTTTCATAAATAGATGTGTGCTTTTAATATCATAAGTTCTCACTTGCTGGTTGGAAAGATTCTTCTCACTATGAGTCTGTTTCCCAAGACCCTTTTTCTTCTGTTAAAAAGACCCTTTTTCTTCTCTTCAGGTGACATCAGAGGCACACAAGCAAAACCATATTGTCACAGGATAAAAATTTTAGGGAGATGGATGTGAACATATTCAGTAACTTCTATGTTTTGAAAATTACTTGTTTGGAAGTTTTAGATGTAATAGGGGATACTTTGTTAATGTGTTCAGTGAAGAGAAAACCTATGGAGACATTGTTCTTATTTGCTTTGATAGAACCTCAAACTCTTAGAAATGGTAGAAGTTCCTGGTAATCTGTTTTTCAATTCTAAGAAATTTCTTTCTCAGTCACAGTTGGGAGCATTCAAATGAGTTCAACAGAATTGAGTTGAAACCTCGTAATAAAGATAGTGGAGGACATGGAGGTTAAGGAAGACGGTGTTTATCTGCTCTCTGAGCACATCTCACAGGATGCCGACATCAGAGGACTTACATTTATCATAACTGCGATGCTTCCGCTCCACCAGACTGTGAGTTCTTGGAATTCTAAGGCAGGTCCTCGCACATCTCTTTAGCAGCCGTAGCACAGTGCCAAGAATATAGCGACCATAGAGAATGTTTATGGAGAAAATGACTGATTTTATTTTGTGATAGGAAAAGAAATGGCATCTAATGTTAATACATTTCTGTGCAGTTCCTTCTGTTGACCCAGTCTTGCTTATCTGCTGAATTAAAATAACAGAGAAAAGGCTCCCCGCCTCCTTTCTCATTAATCCGAGATCTACCAGGTTTTTGATTTTGTTGTTGTTGTTTTAACTTTTGTATTATGATACTATTTTAACCGTATTTAAGTTCACAGCTCAGTGGCTCTAAGTACATTCACATTGTTGTGCAATTCTCACTATCATTCATTTCTCAAAATTTTCACCTTCCTAAACTGAAACTCTGTCCCCATTAAACACTAAACCCCCACTCCCTCACCCTTCCCACCCCTGGCCCCTGGCATTTATCAATGTATTTTCTGACTATGAATTTGACTCTTCTAGATACCTTGTACAAGCGGAGTCAAACAGTATTTGTCTGTACCTACTGTATGTTGGAATGCATTTCAAGGTTAATTTAATAATGTCCTACAGATTGCACTTTTCCCACCTGTGCTATACAGTAAACTCTCATTAGTTATCTCTTTGATAAATAATACTGTATATATGTCCATTCCAATCTCCCGAATCATCCCACCACCACCACCACTCTCCCTGTATCTACCACATGTACTAAAAATAACGAGTAAGGTCTCATTTACAACAATAGGTCTCTTTTGCTCTACTTTCATGACTAGGATTGTCACCCTTATTGGCCCAGAGTCAGTTTGGGGTGGGAGGAATTGGGGTAGGGACACTGAAATAAGATGAACATAAAGAGAAAATGTAGGCAACATGCAGTTTTGGACAGTCAAAACAGAACAACAACTTTTCAAGCCATGCTAATTTTCTGGAAAAGGAGTTCCCAAGTTCCTACCACTCCCATTTAGTGTATTAAGGAGTTAGGTTGGCTTTGGAGTCAGATGGAAGAAGGATTTCATGTGGCAAAGTCAAAGAAGACTCAGGCTCTTCCCAAAGTCTGGGTATTCTGGCACAAGGAGAAAAGATGCAAGGAGAAGGGTGACCTGTTGTACGTGTTAGAGTTTGTTTGTTTGTTTTCCTGCATGGGTTCATCTCACTAAAAGTTGATTAGTAAGAGGCTCAAGACAGGTGGTGGGGTTGGGAGAAGCTCTGACTCTGGAACAAGACACTTCCTTCTTCTTCTCTTGAACAACAGGGGGCTTGGCCATGCCAACTTGAAGGCTCAGTGAGTAATCACAGGCATGGGTCATTTTAATTTCTCCAAACTACCCAGAATTACCGTGGAGCAAGGATGCTGAGTTGAGCTATGAAGGGTCAGCCATCAGGTCCTTTGTGGCAACAGGAGCTGAAGATAAGAGGCCAGGACGCTGAGCGGAGGATATGCACAGGTTCAAGGGTCTTCAGGTGGTAGAGTTGAAAGGGACCCTGTGGGCCAGGCAGCTGCACCCAGGTCCGTCCAAGCCAAGGAGAGACTATACATCCCACCAGTTCTGAATTCCGCCCGCCACAAACAAGCACAGGCGACACATGATTAAATAAGACACATGTTCTCCTGAGATAGTGTGGCTAAACTTGCCAGCCGGTAGATGAGAACTCCTGAAAAAATCTAATCTTTATGGATGAACTGTGATCTTTTGTGTGAGCATCTAAATTGTAATCAAATTCTGCAAGCCCAGTCATGAGGGCAGCAGCGATTTGCCAGAATCTGAGTGCAGAACAGTCTTGTTTCAACTTGTCCATGACCAGGCGGTGTTAGTACAACTCAGTGTCTCTTTGTGGCCATGTGGAAATGTGTACTGGAAATTCCTTAACGAGAAAATGTTCCTGATAGGAGAGTGTCTCCCTGATTAAGCTTTCAGGATTCATCATGCCAGGTCACAGTATCAACTCACGTGAGAGTTAGGATCGGGAAGTAACGACTGCTTTCAATTCACTCTAGAATACTTACAATAATGACTTATACTCGATAACATAGGTCCCTAGTTACAAACGCTTGTTCTAGTGTTTCCTATGGAGTAGCAGAAGTAATAATTTACCGTATATCAAATTTAATATGCAAATATAATGTTTTTTAATTCTCACAATCAGTCTGAGGATAAAAATTATTAGTCCATATTTATAGGATCCTGACTCTTCATGTGTGGGTGTAAATTGCCAAATATTACAGCCAATAAGAAGAAAGGACATGTACTTACTGGATGAGTGATTATTATGGATAAAGAGTTTTTCATTAGCTATTTGAAATAATCTTTGAGATAATCCTCTCAGTTGCTAACGTCTATTTACTGGGGCTTCTCTGATAGCTCAGTTGGTAAAGAATCTGCCTGCAATGCAGGGGACCCTGGTTCGATTCCTCGGTCAGGAAGATCCCCTGGAGAAGGGTTAGGCTACCCACACTAGTATTCTTGGGATTCCTTGGTGGCTCAGATGGTAAAGAACCCACCATCCCTGGGTCAGGAAGATCCCCAGGAGGAGGAAATAGCAACCCACTCCTATATTCTTGCCTGGAAAGTCCCAAGGACAGAGGAGCCTAGTGGGGAAAAATAAGTCATTTGGTCCAGATTGCAAACAAGACTAGAACTCAGTTCTGATTTCACTTAAATCCTGCTGATCTTTCCATTTTCAGTAGTCTTTCTTCATAGTTATCTGCTTGAAGGTCAGTATGAACCACTATACAATTCATAATACATCTTAGAGCCTTTATTTGTAGCTTCACATATTATTTGAAGGATGAAAGGGCAAATCAAATTTAGACTGAAACACAGTCTAAATTTTCTGAGTCCTTATTGGCCTCTATTTAATTCTCTCATCTTTCAGGGATTAATGAGATAATATATCAAAAGTTAAAGGCAAAGGCCTGGATAGTAGATTGTTAAATGAATTTATTGTTTCTACATTGTTAAACAATTTTATTTATTTTTTACCCATAAGCTCAGAATATATATATAGATAGATAGATATACACATATACACACATACACATACTTATATACTTATTTCTCTTATATAATATATAATTTCATTAGTACTATAAAACTATAGAAGCTAAAGATAAACATTTGAGCAATTTTGCATAGGGTTTTTAATAGATGCAAAAGAATATAGAGCAAATTATTACAAAGAATGCCTAACCGAATGAATACTTAAATGAGGAGACAAATCTCAAATCAATAAAGCCTAAAAATCTTAATATTACTAAAATTATAAAACTTTATTTTCATAATAAAAATTTCATTTGAAGCCATACAATATTTTTTTATTCTTGGTGTTCAAATGATATTGGGTATAGTCAGGGGAAAGAACTTAAATGTGTTTTGAAAATTAAAATGCTTTAGAATAACAGATCAAATTGTAGGTCTAAGTAAACTGTACTTAGGGAAAATATGCTTTGACAACTGTGAGAAGCAGAGACAGAGATGATTTGCAGTGCTGAGCAGTGGAAGGTCCACATTACCATCCTGCTCTCTGGGATTTCAGCCAGTCCATCTGGTCATCTAACAGGAGGCTGAAAGACAGGGGGTGATCTCACAGACCATATGCATGTAGATACCTAAGAACCACTGGAGCTCAGATAATGACATGGCTAAACCTAAATTTGGGTTTAACTTGCTTTTGTTGAGCAGAATCCAAAGCTATTGTTTTGGTTTTTTTTGCACATTTCTTGCTTTGTATTTTATTAACTTAGAAATAGGGTTGCAAAAATATACCATTTTTATTAGAGACATGATTTGACTGACCTGTTTAACCAATATTATGCCTCTCTTCCCATGGGGGGGAAAAAAAAACAACCTGAGAGAGAAAAATGCTGCTATTCTCTTTGTGCTGAGAGATATTAAGACGGATCATCAGGGGCTGACACTGGTTTTGCAGCTGTGAATGAATGACGGGGTGATGTCTTTTAGCCAAGAATGTCCTTGACCCACGTGAATGTACAACTGTGGAGACAATGACATAACAAGCCTGCAGAGGGTGATTAAACCCAAGAGGGCTGAGGAGAGTTCAAATAGGTGGAAATAAAGATCTGGGAAGACGATCATCAAAATCAGGTGATGATGGAGTCCTCCCGAAATGTTCACCTTATTGTCTGTTCCTATACAAGCATCCTCTTCCGTAAGAGGTCGCCTCATGTATATAGTTCACAGGGAATAGACATGCAAGGTAGATCACAGCAGGGAGCATTCTGAAGGAACGATATTAATATCATTCTGAGCTGGGTTTCTGTTTTCATTATTTGGCCATGCACCACATGGGATCTTCCAGGGACAGAACCCGCATCCCCTGCATTGGGATTGTGGAGTCTTAACCGCTAGGGAAGTCACTTGGTCTCTTATTTAAGTCACTAAATATTCATTTCCTCCATCTCCAATTTTGGGCTTCCCTGTATCTCAGATGGTAAAGAATCCACCTGCAATGTGGGCTACCTGAGTTTGATCCTTGGGTTGGGAAGATCCCCTGGAAAAGGAAAAGTCTACCCACTCCAGGATTCTGGCCTAGAGAATCCCATGGACAAAGGAGTCTGGGAGGCTTACAAAGAACTGGACACGACTGAGCAACTCTCATTTCACTATCTCCAATTTCACGTTGATCTCTAGACCTAGTAAATAAAAGTCCAAGATTATTAAGAAGCTCCTTCTTAATTCAAGATGAGTGCAACATACATTACAAGATGAAGGAAAATTCTCTCACACAAAAGAGAAGCAGGGAAATGTGTTTGAGATAACTGATATAATTATTTTGCAGAAATTTTACACCTATAGAGAGCAAGTTGGCGTGATTTTCCCTGCAGACTACTTTCCCAGCTCAGTATCTTTGTTAACAATTTGCACAGGATTAAAAAGCATTAACTCTGATCCCCATCCTTAGTTTTCACTTATCAAGGACTTGATCTGATGTTTAAAAGCAAATTAAAAGTTCAGTTAAGCTTTACATAAATGATGACTTCTTTTAAATGAATTTTTGCAAATTAAAAATCAGAAGAGTGTAAGGTTGTCTCTTAGTTCATATAGTGTTGCTTTAAATTCCAATTTTTCTGGTTTCTGATTTAAAAACTGGTAAACATGCCAGAGAAATGCCACATTTAATTCAACAATGTGCCATCAGATTGTTTGGAAGCATTTTTTTAATTCAGTTGAAATCATTTGGGTAATATTAACTTTAATATTCAAAGTTGCTCTTGGATTATTCTCAATATCATATTTAATGGAAGATTACAAAAAGGGAAAATTCATGCTTTGGTCTGGAGATAGTTCTGAATATCTTACACGCTAAACTCTCTCCATTAATTTATCAGCACTCTATTTGGTTACACTAAGTAACAAATTATTCTGTATCTGTGGAGACTGATATACAGAGTGATACTGGGAAATCAGGACTTCCCTGACAGCTCAGCTGGTAAAGAATCTGCCTGCGATGCAGGAGGCCCCAGTTTGGTTCCTGGGTCAGGAAGATCCACTGGAGAAGGAATAGGCTTCCCACTCCAGTATTCTTGGGCTTCCCTCGTGGCTCAGCTGGTTAAGAATCTGCCTGCAATGTGGGAGACTTGGTTTCAAACCCTGGGTCGGGAAGATTCCCTGGAGGAGGGAAAGGCTACCCACTCCAGTATTCTGGCCTGGAGAATTCCACGGATTGCATAGTCCTTGGGGTGCAAAAGAGTGGGACACGATTGCGTGCCTTTCATTTTTACTGGGAAATAGTGTCTTATCTGTGTAGCAGTGGTGGCATAAGGGTTAGACATGTATTTCTGCTACTGGTTCTAGACTCTAGACGCTGACTTCATATCATCAGAACAGTAACTCCTGCTGACTTTAGGTGAGTGACTACAGTTAAGAGGATAACATATACTTCCATTCAACATAGAGGTGATCAAAACAGGAACAATGGGAAATGGAACTATGAAATTATGGTCACCAACTTGGGTCTAAATATGAAACAAGAGTCCAGATGGTAAAATTTCTAAACTAAGAGTCCTGTGGCTATTTTCCCTTAAAAGTTTGTGGTTGAGTCCCTGTAGGAATATATTTACTGATCCATTCAACAACTATTTACTGTGTGTATCAATCAGAGCCCAGTCAACAGACAGAAATTACATCAGTGATGTGAACAGAGAGAATTAAGTGTAAAGAATCATTAGGAATATGGTTAAATGATAACATGTTACTGGAAAGGGTTAAAGCAAAATTTTGAGTACCATGGTAATAGCAACTATAGAAAGCAACCACCATCCCTAGGGCTGAAGGAACAAGGGGAGAGATTAGAATAACTAAAACTTAGAAATTTCCAGTTCCACAAAGCTGAAACATAATTCCAAGGAGGAGTTGTTGTGGGCCTGATGGTGGCATCGCTGAGCTTAAAGAATGACCCTGTGAGTCTGAGACCTTTGAAGAAGGACCACCAAGCAGCGGTGTCGGTTTCTTGATCAGACACAATATTGTCTGGAATGGCTTGGTGGTGAGTAATGTATCCTCTTCCTCTGTAGGTTGTCATGCTGGCATATGTGGGATGGACAAGGAAGGCAGAACGAGATCCAGAACAGATATGTATTGTGGCGAAGACCATGTCCCCCTCCGTAATGGGAGAGGTCCAGTATAACCAACCTGCCATCAAGGGACTGTCTGGTACCCTGGGCTCTGGACCATGTTAGGGTCTCAGGGTTCATTCCTGCTGTTGATGGGTAGGGTATTCTGCCCCAGTGGGAGCCAGGTGAGGCTTAGTGAGGGTCACTTTATACATAGGCCACTGGAAAAGGACTGCTTGTCTGGGGAAAGAGAGTCATGGACAGCACGAAGCACGTTATTTGTCTGTTTTTCCTGGAAAGCTTTCTCTGTAATAGCTGCCCTAATTCCTGACCATCCAGCCAACTCATGAGTTACTGGCTATAAATCCCTGCAGATGTGTACTTATGACCATTTATTTCCAGGCAGGTAGAAAACCAAATAGGGGCACTCAAAGATCTCCCCTACCCACCCCCAAAAGAGTCCCTGTCAGTGTTCTCTGTAAGTGGGGTTTTAATGATACAGATATCCATTCTTCTCTAGTGCCACCATTTGGAAAACAGCCCTGTTATTTTACCTCCTCTATTAAATGGTCATATTGAATTCACCAAAAGGGACGTAAGTGTCAGTTGAGGGAGGGATTCAATGAAGCAGGTGTTGGTGCCAAAAAGTCAGAGACGTGTGCTCATGTGACCTGCATGGGCCTTCTGGACCTGCTCAAGTCTGTGTAGGATGCCACAGCTGGGCTTCATTTCAAAGCACTATCTCAACATGCTCATTGAGGTGCTTCATGCCTACATTTATTTGTGATTTATCTCTAACACCTCACATATGTCATACTAAGGTCTTTGTTGATATACTGTAGCTGTGAATGGCTGTAGTGGACTTGGTGGGTCAGATAACATTCTAGTCAGTTGATGTCACCTGATGACGTGCTGCATTTCTACAAGAACCAAACAGCAGGGGAGAAGCTGTTTCTCCGAAAGAATGGTTACCTGGAGAAGTGAGCCAAGATTTGATCACTTGTCCCAGATGTCTGATTCTTTTATAGCTGTTTGTGAGAGGGTCCACACTGCACTCTTATCAGCCATGCCTTCTGAATGTCTTGGAATTTGCTATGTCATTAGGCCCAGGTGCATTCACCACCATTTAGACTTGCTGCAAAATTTCTCCTGCTCTGCTGTTTGCTTCAGATTGGAAGACTTAAGGGTTACTTGATAGATGTGTCCAGCTGGCATATTTGAACATGGAATATGCTGCCTCCCCAGTTCAAAAAAGTACATTAAGCATCATTCTTCCTTCCTGTGATTAGTAGTGCTAGATGGAACAGCTTGCCTTTTACTTTAGAAGGGCTATCTCAACATGCTTTAGACCACAGCACTGAGGTGGCTCCTGCCTAAAACTTTACCTGGTTTATCTCTAACACTTCAAATACATCATATGAAGGCATTTAAAATATTTATTACATCAGCTAATGGGATCCAAGTGGCATATTTTGATTATGGAGCGATTCAGTGCAATATCAAGATGGTCAAGGTCTCTTTTATGTTAAAGTATAGCATGTGAATGGATTCACTCCTAGAGTCAGATTGTGAAAGGTGAAGTAAACTGCTTCTGGCATTTCTTGAATGTATGTACAGAGGGAGAAACATTTGTTTTCTAGGTCATATTTGCATGATAGATGCCAGAGTCTGTGTTGATTTGCTCTGGGACAGATGCTACATCTGGGATATTGTTGCTGTTTAGTCACTAAATCCTGTCTGACTCTTCCATGAGCCCATGGACTATAGCCCACCAGGATCCTTTGTCCACGGGCTTTCCCAAGAAAGAATACTGACTTGAAGTGGATTGCTATTTCGTTCTCCAGGTGATCTTTCTGAGCCAGGGATTGAAGCCATTCCTGCATTGTAGATGGATTCTTTACCACTGCAGACACCAGGGAAGTCTTACATCTGGGATACGAAATGCAACTGGAGTCAGCAATTGATAAATTTTATGATACTCCACCGTCACTCTCCAAAACCCGCCCACCTTCTGCATAAGCAAAATAAGGGAGTTAAATGAGAATGAAGTGGATATCTCTATGTTTGCATTTTCAAGACTTTGATGATGGCATTAATTTTCATTTTTCCAGGAATATGAATATCTTTGGCTGAATACACTAGCAAAGAGGGGACATCTCTAGGAAGTTCCATTTTGGTGTTTATTTTTGTTGTCGTTGTTGTTCAGTCACTCAGTCGTGTCTGATTGTTTGAGACCCCATGGACTGCGGCACACCAGGCTTGGCTCTCCTTCACTGTCTCCTGGAGTTTCCTCAAGCTCATGTCCATTCAGTCAATGATACCATCCAACCATCTTATTCTCTGTCATCCACTTCTTCTCCTGCCCTCAGTTTTTCCCAACATCAGAGTCTTTTCCAGTGATGGGCTCTTTTCATCAGGTGACCAAAGTACTGGAGCTTCAGCATCAGCCCTTCCAATCAATAATCAGGGTTGATTTCCTTTAGGATCGACTGGTTTGATTTTGCAGTCCAAGGGACTCTCAAGAGTCTTCTCTAGTATCACAGTTGGAAAGCATCAACTCTTTGGTGCTCAGCCTTCTTTATAGTTCAACTCTCACATCCATGGATGACTACTGGAAAAACCAGAGGCTTGATTATACAGACTTTTGTCAGTAAAGTGATGTCTCTGCTTTTTAACATAGTGTCTAGGTTTGGTCATAGCTTTTCCTCCAAGGAACAAGTTTCTTTTAATTTCATGTCTGTAGTCACCATCTGCAGCGATTTTGGAGCCCAAGAAAATAAAGTCTCAAACTGTTCTCATTGTTTCCCTATCTACTTGCCATGAAGTGATGGGACCAGGAGCCATGATCTTCATGTTTCTGAATGTGGAGTTTTAAGCTAAGTTTTCCACTCTCCTCTTTCACCTTCTTCAAGAGGATATTTAGTTCTTCTTCACTTTCTTCCATAAGGGTGGTGTCATTTGCATATTTGAGGTTATTGATATTTCTCCAGGCAATCTTGATTACAGCTTGAGCTTCATCTAGCCCAGCATTTCACATGATGTACTCTGCATATAAGTTAAATAAGCAAGTGACAATATACAGCCTTGAAGTACTTCTTTCCTAATTTTGAACCAGTTCATTATTCCATGTCTGGTTCTAGCTGTTGCTTCTTCTTTTTTTATTTTTTTTTATTTTATAATTATTATTTTTTAAATTTTACTTTACAATTCTGTTTTGGTTTTGCCAGGGGGTTCATGTTTGGGAACGCATGTACACCCGTGGTGGATTCATGTCAATATAGCTGTTGCTTCTTGACCTGCACACAGCTTTCTCAGGAGGCAGGTAAAATGATCTGGTATTCCCATCTCTTGGAGAATTTTTCACAGTTTGTTGTGATACACACAAAGTTTTTAGTGTAGTCAATGAAGCAGAAGCAGATTTTTTTCTGGAATTCCCTTGCTTTTTCTATGATCCAGTGGATATTGGCAATTTGATGAGTTTCTACCATAGTGATCCCTATTCTTGTAATATATTCAGTAATGAACATGAGAGATTCACTTTTTGAATGCTGTGTTGACTGTCCAGATGCTTTTCAAGACAGAAGAACTCATTTCCTGAGCTGCTGGAAATGTCAGCTGCAGACAGTTCACTGTTCTGTCCTTTTCCAAAAATTTCCATCAGTGGTAAAAGCTTTATGTAAACTTGCATCTACTCCCCACCATCTTCCCACATTCAATTACCAGTAAACACAGGATACAAAGTGGTACAAAGGTCAGACTCCCTTGCCATGATTTGGGACATTTGTGAATGGTCATTCCATCTTGGAGCTTCATTGGAATCAACTTTGAGCTGCTGCAACCACACTGCCCCCAGGATTCTCTTCCTGCCTGATTCTGCTTCCCTCATTCCCTCCGAGTATTATTCCACAGAGCACTCACAAGAAGTTCCTCCTGAGGATCTTGAATCTCAGCGCCTAGGGACTTGATAAATGTCAGCTGGAATCTTAGGAATCAGATTTTGTAGTTAGTAATTGGCAGTCTGAGCAGCAAGGAAGACCTCACCACTTGTGATGAGGACAGATATCGCCACACAGGCAGTTCAGAGTTTCTCCGGTGGAGAAGTGGGAAAAGGGGCCAGTGCAGGGCACCACACGGCACGTGCATCTCTCGAGTGTTTGAGAAGTACAGGAGAAACAGCAGTTATAAAGGCTATCACATTAAATATCTCGGGCCCATGGTCAACAAATGTATTGGAGAAAGACAATGAAAGGATAAGTGTGATTAACTATCAATTTAATGCAAAGTATAAAACCTGAAGGATCTTTTGGGCAGCCTACACAGAAATTTTCATCCATTGCAGTCTGAAAGCAGAAAAAAAGCTGAGAGGTATCAGGTCCAAAACTTAATCACAAGGATAATAACAACCAAAAAAGATGTTGAGCCATCAACTTCAACAAATCTATTACGTCCAAGTCAAGATCCTGATTGAAATGAGGTGGGTCTCTGTGCCTTGGAAAGGAACATTTGGCTAGAAGCACATGAAAATATTGAATCCCTGAATTCACTGAGATCTTCCTAAAATCTTTGCTGAGGTGGTCAGGCCTCCCCCATTTATTGAAGACAATACAAAAATCCCTGCCTTGTGGGGCCTCTCTGTTGTCTCAGGACTTCCCCTACTTCCCCTGCTAATTACAAGAGCCATTGCTAAGTCACAATGTATACATACCTATGTGGCATAGTTCTAAGTGATAATAGAGGAAAGAGAAAATTAATATCCTGAAGGGACTGCAGGGCTCAGCCAACATATCCTGGAAGGAACCATAGCGTGTACAGGTGCCCGGATTCTGAACATCTTAGATTTGAAGAAGCAGCACAGAAGGTTGGATGAGGGAGATGTTACTGATATGGAGGCAATTGCCCATGACACAGGGTTTACCACTCCAGGACAGACCTTGGGAGTTGGTGCTAGCATATTTCCGGGATGGAAATCCTCAAAGACTGGAGAAAGTAAAGATCTATGCTAATAGAATTAGAAATACTGAAATTGCCACAACAAGAATGGAAATCAAAAGGCTGGTTGAAGTGGACATACTCCAGTGCTAAACCCCTGCAAGCTGACTATGTAATACAGGAAGGCTCAGACGACTTGCTCACCTAAGCGATAGGATGCATTGCGGAGGGGCATGGGCATCACTGAGAACTCAAGGGAGCCTGCTGTCTGTAGGCCAGGTCTGACTGTAGGATAGAGAGAAATGCTACCCTGGGTAGCAAAAGAGGGTAGGGCCCTGAACACTAGAGTCCAGGTGGTGGTTATTATCTTTCAGAAGCAAGGTGAACCCAAGTGCACAATGATCATAATAAACAGTGAGCACAGAGTGCCATCTGAGAAAGAGCTGGTTTACATAAAGCTGTGGGGGCGTTTAATAAAACACAGTAATCTCAGAAGCAAATGTCAATCTAAAATTGGCACTTGCCGTCTTCCTCTACAAGGATTAAAGCATGTACTGTTGCATTTGCTGGTTTTCAAGAACTCTCGAAAGGAGCTCAGGATGGAGAACAGAAATGAGGCACTCGGTGCTTGGAGAAAAGCTGGCAGAGCAGGTCTTCAGATAGATATTTTCAGGAGATAATTTTACAAGCCCAGTTCTTGCATCCCCTCTTACTGACAAAAGCACTAAAATTCTGACAGCTGCTTCTCATGACTAGCAGAAACCTTGCAAAAGCAAGTAAACAAACATGTTCTTGATTCTATGTCCTCCCCCTTCACCAAAATCATTTATATACTGACCTTCCCCCATCCCTCTTTGGAGCAGCTTCTCAGGGAAGTCTGAGATGCTGTCTCCTGGACCACAGTCCTCATTTTGTCCCAAATAAAACTTAACTCACATGTTATGATTTTTTTGTTTGTTTTTCAAGTTGGCATAAGATAGAAGGGAACCTAACAAGGACATTGTTTAATCTGCATAAACCAAAGGAAGAAAGGATGCAAGTTTAAGGGGCTAAGTCAACTGCCCAATCAAACATTACAATCCCATGGCCTGTTTCTGAATTTGACCCAGTTTTCAGATGTAGAAGCCATACCTGAAGGAGATGCTGGATTTATAGAAGGAAAAACCCTGAAAAATCATGCCCATTGAATATCATAATTGTTCCTTCTTTCCTTTTCTCCAAAAGACATACAGCCCTGTGCTCAAGTTACCACACTTTAATGAAAAGATACTGTTAGCTATTTGGAGCACTATTCAATACTGAATTTGATTTAATACTTATCTTCAGAGACTTATCCGAATTTTGTCATCCTATTTCTCCTGTTAAAGTAGGAAGTACGTTGGCAACCTATACTCAATGGAATATTGGCTCAGGCTCCATTCACCATGGACTATGTGTCTACTCCCTCATCCAATGATCATTCTCTTGGTTTCCCAATATAATTAGCAGGGATATATTTCGTATTTGCCAGAAATAAACATTGGTTCCTTGACCTGTGAAGTAATAGCTATCATAGAAGCCAAACATAGACACTTCTGATCACACCACCACCCTACCCTATCCCCAAATTAAGACAGTGTATCAAATACAGCACAGCAACATTAAGTCATGACAGGGATTTGCCATCATATCTTCATTGGCAACATATAATTAAATGACTATCTTCATTTAATTCATCATTTGGCCTCTAGGTATACCCCATAGATCTTTATAGGGTGAAGGTCAGCTACCACAAACCTACCCAAACAAACAATAGACCCATTTGAAGCTGCTGTGCCAGTTAAAATGTCTTTGCTAGAACAGGTTAACACCACTTCAGCTTTATTTATGTATCTTTTATGTATTTACATTTTTATTAGTTTTTGAATTCATATTTATATTTTGTTGAAGTATATTTGATTTATAATATTGTGTTAATTTCTACTGTAGAGCAAAGTGACTCAGTTATACATATGTGTGTACATTCTTTTGTATGTTCTTTTTCGTTATGGTTTATCACAGGATGTACAGAGTTCTCTGTGCTATACAGTAGGACCTTGTTGTTTACCCATTCTATATATAATAGCCTACTGTCTACAGCCTCAGTTTTAAATATGGCAGTTAAATTAGCACAGTGGTTCTCAGTTGGAGTGGGTGACATTTTTATTGTCATGACTAGGGTGGAGCTATGGTAGGTAGAAACCAGAGATACTGTTAACATCATTTAATGTACAGGACAGACATCCACAACAAATATGGAATATCTGGCCCAAAATTTCAGTAGTGCCAATACTGGAAATCTAGATTTAATGAGTGCATTTTATCCCCATCTCTTTATCAGGAGGGAAGCTCAGGAGCAGTCACATTCACAAGGAATGGGAAAGAACACACACTTATACCCACAGTCGTGCCTTTGTTGCTTCTACCATCCTCTGTCATGATATAATTCAAGGGCATTTAAACCATCTGGATCTGGACATCCCACTGAATATCATGCGAGTTTATTATATTGATGACTTCATGTCAATGAGGACAGATGAACCAGAACCAGCACATATTCTAAAGGTTTTGATAAAACTACGTGCTGCAGAGGCTTGGAGATAGTCTTCAGGGTCAGAAGTCCATCATATCAGTGGTTTGTGTCATGCAGAGAAATCCTCCTACAAACTGAAGAACATATTGTTGAATTTCACGCTTTCCATATCTAAGACAGTTAAATAATGTGCAGTAGGTTTCCTTGGGTTCTCAAATTCTGGAGGGAGCATATCTCTCCTTTAGGACTAGTGCTCAGATCGGTTTACTGAGTGACATGGAAGGCTTACAGCTTTTAGTGAGCCCAGAGGAGGAAAGAGCTCCAGGAGCTACTGGCTGTGGTTAAAAGATTGCTGTCACTTGGACCACAGGACTTGGCAGACCCCAGGCTATTCAAGCTAACTGTGGTGGGAGAGGTGCCATGTGGAGTTTATGGCAAGTCCCCAGCAGCAGGATCATTACATAGGCCTCTAAAGTCGTAGAGCAGGGCCGTGTCATCTCCAGAATAAAATTTCAAACCGTTCAAAAATCTGCTCCTCGAATGCTGTTGCATCATGACAGAAACAGGGTGCCCAACATGGGACCAGTGGCCCTGGGTCCATAGCTACAGATGATGAGTTGGGTTCTGCAGGGGAGTGTGTGCCGAGCAGTAGTCATAAAGCAGGAGCATTTTATCTAGTATTGGGCATACATAAGACAAGAAGGTACAGAATGTGAAGATCACATATTAATGCTAATATCACATATTAACATGTCAAAGACAATCTCTAAAAAGAGAGAAAGACTCAATCTGCTGTCATCACACCTCTGTCACCCTGGTGTCAGCACAACAAGAGCATGAAGAAAGTGCCCTGGTACAAGCGCAGAGGCTCCTCCGCCTTGTGGACTCTTGCACTGAAGCTGGCACTGCAGTTACTGAAGCTAGACCAATAGCACTGTCTACACTGGGCTCCTGAGGTCAGCCTCCTCCCTCAAGGACCCTGACTAGCCTGGTGGAAAGTTGATGACACTGAACCTCCTTTACCCGCCAACACACAGCAATTCAGCTTGGCTAAAATCGGCAGGTATATCCGGTATCTGCCTGCCTATCCAGCCTGCAAAGTGCAGATTGCACTGAGATCACAGTGTTTGATCTAACAATGTGGGAAACCACGTAAAGTTGCATGAGACCACAGGACCCACTGTGTATCAAGGAGGCTGGCCATGGGCAAGTGGCCATGAGGTCCTCTGGGTCCATAACAAGGTGCACCAGGCAGAAGCTGCTGGCCTTTTGGAAGTGTGGCCAAGATTCCAGCATGGTGATGATAAGCTGCAACAGTGGGACTCCACCCTCCCAGAGGGAGAACCCACTCTGTGTCTCTCATGTGGAGAATATGTGGGTCTGAGACTCAAGGGGTGAGATGGGCTTCCACTTGCTGTTACTCTCAGTAACCAAGCTGGGGACTCGGTGCCTCTTAACCCTGCGACCCTGAGCACTGATGACATAAGGATTCTGGAGCTCAGAGGAAGAAAAATTCTACCACAAGAACACAGAAAGACTCATTTTAAACCATAAGCTAGTACAGCCACCCAGTTTCATTGGGTCAGTAAGCTAGCAGTCAAGGCAAGGGGTCACAGTCAAGTTGAGAGTAGTAGACATTGATAGTTAGGAATAAGGCTTCTGTTTCAGGATAAAGTGACAGAATGATGTGTTTGACACTGGAGTATTTCATTGGCAACAAAGTTGGCAATCCTCTAACCAGTGTTAGTGGCAAGTGGAAAAATGCAACAACTAGAATCTTCTTAGGGGACACTGGATAAGAGCCCAGATCCCTCAGGAAGGAGGTTTGTAACATGCTAGCATGTTGCTTAGCAGCAGTATCGGCCAAAGTTGAACAGAACCTAGAAATAGGTAATAAAAAAAATGATGAACATCAGTTGTAACCCTAAGTTCACTCATGGCAGAAGAGACCATAGTGTGTCCTACTAACTTTCTTTTTAAGTTTCTACCGAAAGAGACCATTTAGAATACTAGGAATCCTTGCTTTCAGGCAGAGGAAGCATAACATTTGAAATAAGGAGTTTGAGTACCGTGGTGGTCGACTCCGTTGAAGGCTGGACTGTACTGTCTTGATTCCCTTTGGATGTGGGAGCTCGCTCCCCTTGCTTCTGGGACTGTCAGCTGCTGAGTCTTCACAGGTTTATTCCTTTATGAGAACTGCCTTCGCCTTCACCCAAGGTTATGTCTTCTGGAAGCAGCCGTCATCCAATCACTGATCAATGCAAATAGGAAGTTCTTCTCCCCTTCCCTTGACTTGAGACATATCTGAAGGTAAACCCAGCTGCAGGGTATCAACTACTCTGCACTTCAAGCTCTCCCTCTGCCAAATTTTGCTTTCTTTGATCACTCTAGATGCTCCAAAGGGCACTTCCCAGTAAATCCTCTGCAAGCAAATCTCAGAACTTCATAGTCTGTTTCCTAGGGAAGCTGACCTGTGGAGGCCACTAATTTCACAAAGCTTACATTTGGTTTCAGTACCAAGGGGACTTATGGATAATAAACATGTAAACAAACAACCAAATAAAATAATTTCAGAAGATGATAAAATACCATAAAAGGGTACTTAAACATAATAGTTGATGGTGAAAATAGAATAGTTGATGGTAGAGGGGAGCTGAATATTTGTACTGAAACCTCATAGGGGTTTCCCAGGTGGTGCTAGTGGTAATGAACCCACTTGTCAGTGCAGAAGACATGAGACACGAGTTTGGTCCCTGCATCAGGAAGATCCCCTGGAGGAGGGCATGGCAGCCCACTCCAGTATTCTTGCCTAGAGAATCCCATGAACAGAGGAGACTGGTAGGCTATAGATCATAGGGTCACAGTCAGACACGACTGAAGCCACTTGGCAAACACACACACACTAAAATCTCACGGTGGCATGGAAGCAGCAGAAAGGTATTCTTTGGACACCAGCAACAGCTGAGCTTGTCTGGGACCAGAGAACGAGAGGAGAGGATGAGAGGGCATTATAGTAGGAGGAGGACCTTTGTGGAAGGTGGTTGGTGTGTTTGGTTTTTATTTTTCAGTGAAACCAACAGAATATTTTTAAGCAGAGGAGTGGTATGATATGAATTACTCCTAAAAAGGATCATGTCTGCCATCTTGGTAAAAGGCACTTTTTCCTACCTAAACTGTTACTTCTTATCTCTCTCCACCTTTTTCAACTTTTCATATCCCTCTTTCTCTGCATTATATTTCTTGCATTTATCACTAATATAAAGTATGTTACTTCTTTATCTAGTATATGATCTAGCTCCTTACTAGAATGTAAGCTCCTTTAGGGCAGTTTGTTTTTGTAATTTCTTGTATCCCCAAGACCAAAGAGAGTACTTACTGCTATCACATAGCACATTCAAGATAAATACATATTAAATGGGAGAATAAAAGTAAAAGTTACTGTTATATAGATTATAGGCTAGGGTGAAGGAGGGGAAGAGAGAAAGCCTAGAGCAGCAGTCCAGATGCAAGACAGTGGTAGCAGGGACTAAAGCTTTAAAGGTGCAGGAAAAGAAAACACGGCTCATTTCAGTTATGTTTGAGAGCATAGTACTCGGTGCTAAATTGGATGTTGGAATGATGTCTGAGAGAGGGAAATCAAGGATGATTTCAGCCAGAGCAACTAAATGGCATCATTCACAGAGATGGGAGAGATCAGAGGAGGAGAAGGCTTATAGATAGTAGATGTGGCTGGAGAAGCTCTCTATAAAAATTCAGGGAGATGGCATCTTTGTTTCTGTGTTCAGAGTAGACTGGGAATTACAAAACTTAAGGGAATGAACTTGAGCATGAAGAATTTCTTAAGAAGAATTTATAAGTCCTCATTCTTTAATGGTCTTCTTGGTTATTAAGAATGTTGGAACATTGGGTAAGAGGGTAGGAGAAGTGAGGATCTTTAATTACAGTGGTTTAATGGAAAGGTGTATGTATAATGGAATGACCACTGGTTACTATTTCTGTGACCTTATTGGATTTCTGAGCTGCGTGATCGGTGGATGCCTGTTAATAGTCCAGTCTCTGTTGTTTGTGGCAGTGTAACGGATTTACACACAAGCGCATTGGTCCCTTAAGCAGTGTAAGTCCTGGACTTTTGAATGTTATACTGCTTTGGGCATGCAGGTGTAGCATGAATCATAACCAAACTATCACAATCACATTATCAACAATATTGATGCATCTGATAGGTCTACATGTAATAGAAATGACATCCACTGGGGACCACCAGAAAGAGCATCATAACTATTGAACTGCAAGATTCTCCTTTCCAAGCTGGAAAAGAACTTTTTCTAATTTATGTCATGAAACATAACAGTATTCTCCAAGATGCTGCAAAGTGATTGTTCAGACAGCCTCAGCAACGGCAAAACACACTCTCTTTTTCTCTTTTGTACAGATTTTCAACTTTGCCTGAATATTAAAGTCACTTAGGGAGCCTTTAAGAATCCTGATGCCTGTGTCACATATTATCCAAGTAAATCAGAATCTCTGGGTGTCAGACCCTGGCAGCAGAATTCCTAAAATCCCTAGGTGATTGTAATGTGTCGTTAACACTGATAACCACTGCTTTGAGATTCCTGAAGCACACTAGTAAATAAAAAACATGATATATGTATACCTAGGTCTGATTCATGTTGAGTTTTGACAGAAAACAAAAAACATTCTGTAAAGCAATCATCCGTCAATTAAAAAAAAAAAAACCTGAGAAGTAGGGCAATAAAAATACCCTTTTTTTTGTTTAATATATAGTTTGCAAAGTAAAATTCTTCACAGTTATGAATCATTTATATTATTTCAAGGATCACTACTATAATATGGATATATTCTGAAAATTTTCTGTAGATAGTTTAGACGTAACCTGTACTCTCTATGACAAAATTATGCAAATCTGAAGGATTAAAAGATGGCGTCTCACCATTTTTCCCATTTGCATATCCTTTTTTATTAATGGGGTGAACATCTGTGCATATGTTTATTTAAAAATCAGAAAGCTTTCAGGGTTGCTGCTTATGGTTGTGAATAATTCAAACAAAGGATTAGGGAAGAGGCTCCGCAAAAAACAGGAGAAGAAAGGCAGTGTCCTGGGCCCGGTTGTTGGAATCAGGGTCCCGGGGCTTCAGTGCTATCAGCATGTATGGCATCATGTGAAAATTACAAGGATGGTAACACTGAGAGCTTGTTATCATGCTCACCTACGTAGCCTCAAAACTCAGCCAGGTGCATGTCAGAGCCTCAAAAAGCATTTGTTGAACAAAGGATCAAGGTGTTGACCTTTCTCCTTCTAAGGCCTTTCTCCTTGACTGCTGGGTGGTTCTCCTCCCTGCGTCTTTACACAGCCTTCTTTCGGTGTGTGTTTGTGTCTCAATCTCCACTCTTAAAAGAATACCAGTCATGTTGGATTGTGTGCATGTGTGCTCAGCTGTGTCCAACTCTTTCTCAGGCCCCTATGTCCATGGGATTTTCCAGGCAAGAATACTGGAGTCCGTTGCCATTTCCTTCTCCAGGGGATCTTCCTGACCCCGAGACGGAATCTCCTGCATTGGCAGGTAGAGTATTTACCAGTGTACCACCTGTGAAGCTGTAAAGTGTTCACTTATTTATGTATGGCTGTGTCAGATCTTAGTTGAGGTGCATGGGTTCAGTATTTCTGCATTTGATCCCTGGGTCAGGGATATTGGATTAGAACCTACCCAAAGACTTCATTTTTTGACTCAATTCCATTCTTAAAGAACCTATTTACAAATACTCATATTCTAAGGATTTGGGGGTAGGGCTTTCAACATATGAAATAGAGGGCTACACAATTCAGCCCATAACACTATCAGTCAGCTCAGCTGCCTAGTCATGTCCAACTTCTTGCGACCTCATGGACTGCAGCACGCCATGCTGCCCTGTCCATTACCAATTCCTGGAGCTTGCTCAAACTCATGCCCATTGAATTGGTTATGCCCTCCAACCAGCTCATCCTCTGTTGTTCCCTTCTCCTCCTGCTTTCAATCTTTCCCAGCAGAGTGTCTTTTCAAATGAGTCAGCTTTTTGCATAGGGTGGCTGAAGTACTGGAGCTTCAGCATCAGTTCTTCTAATGATTATTCAGGACGGATTTCCTTTAGGATTTGATCTCCTTGCAGTCCAAGGGACTCTCAAATGTCTTCTCCAACATCACAGTTCAAAAGCATCAATTCTTCAGTGCTCAGCTTTCTTAATGATCCAACTCTCATATCCATACATGACTACTGGAAAAAAACATAACTTTGACTAGATGGAACTTTGTCTGCAAAGTGATGTCTCTGCTTTTTAATACGCTGTTTAGGTGGGTCATAGCTTTTCTTCCCAGGAGCAAGCGTCTTTTAACTTAATGGCTGAAGTCACCATCTGCAGTGATTTGGGAGCCCAAGAAAATAAAGTCTGTCACTATTCCCATTGTTTCCCCATCTATCTGCTGTGAAGTGATGGGACCGGATGCCATGATCTTCATTTTTGATGTTGAGTTTTTAGCCAGCTTTTTCACTCTCCTCTTTCACTTTCAACAGGCTGTTTAGTTCTTTGCTTTCTGCCACAAGGGTGGTGTCATTGCATATCAGGTTATTGATATTTCTCCCTGCAAACTTGATTTCAGCTTGAGCTTCATCCAGCCCAAAATTTCACATGATGTGTTCTGCATAGATGTTAAACAAGGAGGTGACCAATACACAACCTTGATGTACTCCTCTCCCAATTTGGAACCAGTCCTTTGTTTCATGTCCAGTTCTAACTGTAGCCTCTTGACTTGCATACAGATTTCTCAGGAGGCAGGTAAGGTGTTCTGGTATATCCATCTCTTTCAGAATTGCCCAGTTTGTTGTGATCCACACAGTCAAAAGCTTTAGTGTACTCAATGATGCAGAAATATGTATGTTTTCTGGAATTCTTTTGCTTTTCCTATGATCAAACATATGTTGGCAATTTTACCTCTGGTTCCTCTGCCTTTTCTAAATCCAGTTTGTACATCTGGAAGTTCTTGGTTTATGTACTGTTGAAGCTTAGCTTGGAGAATTTTGAGCATTACTTTACTAGTGTGTGAGATGAGTGCAATTGTGCGGTATTTTGAACATTCTTTGGCATTGCCCTTCTTTGGGGTTGGAATGAAAACTGACCTTTTCCAATCCTGTGGCCACGCTGAGTTTTCCAAATTTGCTGACATATTGAGTGCAGCACTTTCACAGCATCATCTTTTAGGATTTGAAATAGCTCCACTGGAATTCTATCACCTCCTCTAGCTTTGGTAGTAGTGATGCTTTAGCTGACCTTGTACTCCAGGATGTCTGGCTCCAGAGAGTGATCACACCATCTTGGCTATCTGGATTATTAAGATCTTTTTGTATATTTCTTCTGTGTATTCTTGCCACCTCCTCTTAATATCTTCTGCTTCTGTTAGGTCCATACTGTTTCTGTCCTTTATTGTGCCAATTTTTGTATGAAATGTTCTCTTGGTATCTCTAATTTTCTTAAAGAGATCTCTAGTCTTTCTCGTGCTATTGTTTTCCTCTATACCTTTGCATTGATCACTTAGGAAAGGTTTCTTATCTCTCCTCGCTAGTCTTTGGAACTCTGCATTCAGATGGATATATCTTTCCTTTTCTCCTGTGCCTTTAGCTTCGCTTCTTTTCTCAGCTATTTGTAAGCTCCCCTAAGATAACCACTTTACCTTTTTGGATTTTTTTTCTTGCGGATGGTTTTGATCACTGCCTCCTGTACAATGTCATGAACCTCCATCCATAGTTCATTAGGCACTCTGAATATCAGATCTAGTCCCTTAAATTTATTTCTCACTTACAGTGTATAATCATAAGGGATTTGATTTAGGTCATTCCTGAATGGTTGACTGGTTTTTCCCTACTTTCTTCAATATAAGTCTGAATTTTGCAATAACGAGTTCATGATCTGAGCCACAGTCAGCTTCTGGTCTTGTTTTTGATGACTGTATAAAGCTTCTCCCTCTTCAGCTGTAAAGAATATAATCAATCTGACTTTGGTGCTGACCATCTGGTGATGTTCATGTGTAGAGTCATCTCTTGTGTTATTGCAAGAGGAGGTTTACTGTGACTAGTGCATTCTCTTGGCAAAACTCTGTTAGTCTTTGCCCCGCTTCATTTTGGACTCCAAGGCCAATCTTGTCTGATATTCCAGATATCTCTTGACTTCCTACTTTTGCATTCCAGTCCCCTATGATGAAAGTATATCTGTTTTTGTTTTTGTTTTTCTTGATGTTAGTTCTAGAAGGTCTGGTAGGTGATCATGGAGCCGTTCAACTTCAGCTTCTTCAGCATTACTGGTTGGGGTATAGACTTGGATTACTGTGATAGTGAATGATTTGCCTTGGAAATGAATAGAAATCATTCTTTCATTCTTGAGATTGCACCCAAATACTGCAATTTAGACAATTTCTTTGACTATGAGGGCAACTCCATTTCTTCTAAGGGATTCTTGTCCACAGTAGTAGGTATAATGGTCATCTGAATTAAATTTGCCCATTTTGGTCCATTTTAGTTAACTGAGCCCTAAAATAACAGTCTATATGCAAGTTTATTTCCAAGTGGTCTAGAGAGATTGAGGACTGTCTACAAATTACTTTGAGTCTGGCATTCATTCTATAGCCTGAACTTTTGTGGATCTAGGAAAATGTTTTCTTCCTCTATATCATGCTTTCCTGGGATGCATGTGTATGTCTGTGCACATGTATATGTGTGCGCGTGCCAGAGAGAGAAACTTTTAGTAAAACAATTAGAAATAAATCAGGCTATGAGGAGTATTCTAGCCATGAAGTTCTGCACAGTGTCTTTTTTTTTTTTTTTTTTTAATTTATTTATTTATTTTTAATTTTTACTTTACAATTCTGTATTGGTTTTGGCATAGATTGACATGAATCCACCACAGGTGTACATGCGTTCCCAAACATGAACCCCCCTCCCACCCCCCTCCCCACAACATCTCTCTGGGTCATCCCCGCGCGTCAGCCCCAAGCGTGTCATATCCTGCATCAGACATAGACTGGTATTTCGATTCTTACATGTTATTATACATGTTTCAATGCCATTCTCCCAAATCATCACACCCTCTCCCTCTCCCTCTGAGTCCAAAAGTCCGCTATACACATCTGTGTCTCTTTTGCTGTCCTGCATACAGGGTCATCATTGCCATCTTCCTAAATTCCATATATATGTGTTAGTATACTGTATTGGTGTTTTTCTTTCTGGCTCACTTCACTCTGTATAATCGGCTCCAGTTTCATCCATCTCATCAGAACTGATTCAAATGTATTCTTTTTAATGGCTGAGTAATACTCCATTGTGTATATGTACCACAGCTTTCTTATCCATTCATCTACTGATGGACATCTAGGTTGTTTCCATGTCCTAGCTATTATAAACAGTGCTGCGATGAACATTGGGGTACATGTGTTTCTTTCAATTCTGGTTTCCTCTGTGTGTATGCCCAACAGTGGGATTGCTGGGTCATAAGGCATTTCTATTTGCAATTTTTTAAGGAATCTCCACACTGTTCTCCATAGTGGCTGTACTAGTTTGCACTCCCACCAACAGTGTAGGAGGGTTCCCTTCTCTCCACACCCTCTCCAGCATTTATTGCTTGCAGATTTTTGGATCGCAGACATTCTGACTGGTGTGAAGTGGTACCTCATTGTGGTTTTGATTTGCATTTCTCTTATAATGAGTGATGTTGAGCATCTTTTCATGTGTTTGTTAGCCATCCGTATGTCTTCTTTGGAGAAATGTCTATTTAGTTCTTTGGCCCATTTTTTTATTGGGTCGTTTATTTTTCTGGAATTGAGCTGCAGGAGTTGCTTGTATATTTTTGTGATTAGTTGTTTGTCAGTTGCTTCATTTGCTATTATTTTCTCCCATTCGGAAGGCTGTCTTTTCACTTTGCTTATGTTTTCCTTTGTTGTGCAGAAGCTTTTAATTTTAATTAGATCCCATTTGTTTATTTTTGCTTTTATTTCCAACTCTCACTGTTTGCAGATGACATGATCCTCTACATAGAAAACACTAAAGACTCTACCAGAAAATTACTAGAGCTAATTAATGAATATAGTAAAGTTGCAGGATATAAAATCAACACACAGAAATCCCTTGCATTCGTATACACTAATAATGAGAAAGTAGAAGAAGAAATTAAGAAAACAATTCCATTCACCATTGCAACAAAAAGAATAAAATACTTAGGAATATATCTACCTAAAGAAACTAAAGACCTATATACAGAAAACTTTAAAACACTGATGAAAGAAATCAAAGAGGACACTAATAGATGGAGAAATATACCATGCTCATGGATCGGAAGAATCAATATAGTGAAAATGAGTATATTACCCAAAGCAATCTACAAATTCAATGCAATCCCTATTAAGATACCGGCGATATTTTTCACAGAACTAGAACAAATAATTTCAAGATTTGTATGGAAATACAAAAAACCACGAATAGCCAAAGCAATCTTGAGAAAGAAGGATGGAACTGGAGGAATCAATTTGCCTGACTTCAGGCTCTACTACAAAGCCACAGTCATCAAGACAGTATGGTATTGGCACAAAGACAGACATATAGATCAATGGAACAAAATAGAAAGCCCAGAGATAAATCCACATACATATGGACACCTTATCTTTGACAAAGGAGGCAAGAATATACAATGGAGTAAAGACAATCTCTTTAACAAGTGGTGCTGGGAAAACTGGTCAACCACTTGTAAAAGAATGAAGCTAGATCACTTTCTAACACCACACACAAAGATAAACTCAAAATGGATTAAAGATCTAAATGTAAGACCAGAAACTATAAAACTCTTAGAGGAGAACATAGGCAAAACACTCTCTGACATAAACCACAGCAGGATCCTCTATGATGCACAGTGTCTTAATGAAGGTAAGAGACTCATCATCTTTCTCCTCTTATGGTACTTTCCTTGGGAGCCTACATCATTGCCAGAGTTCAGAACCTTTCAAAGCGTTTTGGGAGATGATTTCCCAAGGGTGGTCTAGCCCCCAGACTGAGCACAGACACATTTTCTCTTCTTACTGACTATATCACTAGAAGAGGTAAACAAACAAAACATGTCGTCACTCAGTCGTGTCCTACTATGTGTGACCCCATGGACTGTAGCCTATGGGGCTGCTCTGTCCATGGGATTTCGCAGGCAAGAGTACTGGAGTGGGTTGCCCTTTCCTTCTCCAGGGGATGTTCCTGACCCAGGGACTGAAGCCGGGTCTTCTACATTGCAGGCAGACGCTTTACCCTCTAAGCCACCAGGGAAGCCCCAGAAGAGGTAAATTCACATTAAATTAGGTAAGAAGAATTTTTAAATACTGTGATAAATTCCTTACAATGTAAAGACTAACTTTGATACTTCAGTTATATCTAGAGCTACGTGCTCTAGATCACTTCAATAGTATCCAGTTCTTTGCAGCCCCATGGACTGTAGCTCACCAGGTTCCTCTGTCATGGAATTCTCCAGGCAACAATACTGGAGTAGGTTGCCACGCCCACCTCCAGGAACTCTTTGCCACCCAGAGGTCTAACCTGCATCTGTTATGTTTCTTGCATTGGCAGATGGGTTCTTTACCACTAAGTGCCACTTGGGAAGTCCATACTGAGAGCTACCCTTTACTTATTGAAGAGTTCTGGTAGAGTTTACTCACATATTAAGGTTTCTAATGCTTTCCATTACTGGCTTATCTTTTACCATGGTTTCTATTTTAAATGATGCAATTAAGATAAAATATAAGGGGAATGTGGGAAAATATTTGGAACCACTCTTTTCTGATTTATTTATTTCCTGTCCTTTTGGAAGACCCTTTGAATTCTTAATGTCCTCTTCACATGTAGATTAAGTGATCTAGGACCTATAAATATTAGCAGATATTGTACATTTTATTCTGTAATTTTCAGTCACTTGAAGAAAAAATCCTGTGTCTTTCTTCTCATGAAAAAGAGGTGGAAGAGGCAAAAAACAGAACATCTTATCTTCCTAAATTTCATGCCACCATAAAGAAATGACAATTACAATATTTCTTTATTTTTGATATAGCACAATCAATAAATATATTTCCTAGTATCTTAAAACTGTCATATTTGGGGGAATTTGGTTATATATAATGCTTCATAAATGTCTATGTGATAAAAGAAACAAAATATTTATAAGCTGGTCATGTATGGATGTGAGAGTTGGACTGTGAAGAAGGCTAAGAGCCGAAGAATTGATGCTTTTGAACTGTGGTGTTGGAGAAGACTCTTGAGAGTCCCTTGGACTGCAAGGAGATCCAACCAGTCCATTCTGAAGGAGATCAGGCCTGAGATTTCTTTGGAAGGAATGATGCTAAAGCTGAAACTCCAGTACTTTGGCCACCTCATGCGAAGCATTGACTCATTGGAAAAGACTCTGATGCTGGGAGGGATTGGGGGCAGGAGGAGAAAGGGATGACAGAGGATGAGATGGCTGGATGGCATCATGGACTCGATGGACATGAGTCTGAGTGAACTCCGGGAGTTGGTGATGAACAGGGAGGCCTGGCGTGCTGCGATTCATGGGGTCGCAAAGAGTCGGACACGACTGAGTGACTGAACTGAACTGAACTGAACTGAAAGACTGCATAAAATAGCATCCTACTTAGGAAAATTGATTGGAGAAGAAATCTAGTATATAAGTAGATCTTGCTTTCCTATCTAAATCCAATCTATATAACAATAATTTAACTATCTGTATAATAAATACAATCTCACTTCCTTGGTAATGTATATTTTTCTAACAACAAACATAGGCCCAGTGAAGGCAGGCAATATACAAGCTCTATATACCATTTATTTACACATTTAGTCTTCTGTTCAGTTCAGTCGCTCACTTTTGTCTGACTCTTTGCGACCCCATGAATCGCCGCACGCCAGGCCTCCCTGTCCATCACCAACTCCTGAAGTTCCCTCAAACTCATGGCCATCGAGTCAGTGATGCCATCCAGCCATCTCATCCTCGGTCATCCCCTTCTCCTCCTGCCCCCAGTCCCTCCCAGCATCAGAGTCTTTTCCAATGAGTCAACTCTTCGCATGAGGTGGCCAAAGTACTGGAGTTTCAGCTTCAGCATTATTCCCTCCAAAGAAATCCCTGGGCTGATCTCCTTTAGAATGGATTGGTTGGATCTCCTTGCAGCCCAAGGGACTCTCAAGAGTACACCACAGTTCAAAAGCATCAATTCTTTGGCGCTCAGCTTTCTTCACAGTCCAACTCTTGCATCCATGCATGACCACTGGAAAAACCATACCCTTGACTAGACAGGCCTTTGTTGGCAAAGTAATGTCTCTGCTTTTGAATATGCTGTCTAGGTTTAGTTTAGTAAATTCGACCTCATCTTTTAAAATATGTGATTAGAAGCTACAGTGCAATTTCTGGCACTTTTTAGAGAAGTTTTCCTTCTGGCTCAAATTCATAAGAAGAAGATGTTTGGTGAAATTATTTTGGCTGTTAAAATGTCTTTCATACTTGCTTCTTGAGATTGTATGATGATTAAGTGAAAGCATGTACTAATAAAACATATACAACACAATAAAGAATTGGTAACTGATATAATTATTAGGATAGAGAGAAAGATTATTTCAAGGAGTCCTAACTGACAACAAAACAGGGAAATAAAATGCAACTAACCATAAGGTGGAGCTTGTGGATGTTTTGTGAAAAATGGTCTGATCATTCCAGTATACTGGAGTGTCCTAGAATTCCACTTTCCTTCTATGGGGTAGATCTCTCACCCACAGTCCCTGCCAATCCTATGAGTTTATATATATGCTTGAGTACAGTTGATCCACAGTGTTGTACGGTTCCCTGAGTTTTAGTGTGGCATCTTGTTTATCCATCCCATATATAACGGTTTGCATCTGCCAGTCCCAGCCGCCCCATCCTTCCCTCCCACACGTCCCTCCCGCTTGGTAATCACAAGCCTGCTCTCTTTGTCTGTGGGTCTGTTTCTGTTCACAGATAAGTTCATTTGTGTCAAATTTCAGATTCTACATATAAGTGATAGAATATGCTATTTGTCTTTCTCTGACTTACTTCACTTATAATGATAATCTCTAGGACCATCCATTTTGCTGCAAATGGCAGTACTTCACCATTTTTTATGGCCGCGTAGTAGTCCATTGAATGTACGTGCCAACCTTCTTTAACTAGTCATCTGTCGCTGGACATTTAGGTTGTTCCATGTCTTGGCTATTGGAAATAATGCTCTATGAATGTAACAGAATTGTGATTTTCAGTTTTTTAAAATTTTATCCTTTAAGATGTAAGACAGTTCTGTTTACTTAGAGAGTGATTGGTCATAATATCTGTGATGTTCATTGTTCATGGCCCAGATCTTTTTGACATCTGAGAAGAAATATTTATATTATTATCTCTTTCTTCTATACAATAAAACTGTGTAATAGTAATAATAAAATGAGACAAACCATATTAATGATCAGAAAAAAATGTAGACTGGGACATCTTCCTTTTACTTAATTTTGTTATATAATCATGCTGGCAAATTTTTTTAATTAAATATAAAATAACTGTAAAGTGAAAAAGGGGAAAATGAATTGTTTAATACTGTTCGATTACAAGAACACATTATTTGAAACGGGTTTAAATTTGTACCTACATAATGGCTTGTCACAGAAATGAATAATAAAATTACAATTTATGTATCAAGACCTATCTTTTGCATGTTTGTCAATGATTTTGTGACAACTGACATTTTTGCATGTTCATTTTCAACAGAAGGTCAATCAATCTTAGCTTACAGTTCAACAAAAAACACTTTTTTTTTTGGCATTTTATTTATTTATTTTTAAACCATTTATTTATTATTTTTTTTTTTTTACTTTACAATATTGTATTGGTTTTGCCATACATCAACATGAATCAGCCATGAGTATACATGTGTCCCCCATCATGAACCAAACTTTTTATTAACTTTTATTTAAAAATACTTCTTTCCCTAAAAGTGACAGATACTAAATTTATTATGAAAAGTTTTTTATGTAAGAATGTATTGACAGCAATTTGTAAAATCTCATTTCATGATGAATTCTAGAATTGCAACATTTTTCTCCCAAGGATTGATTTCAGTAGTGGAAAATAATTTGAACACAATGAAAAACTCCAAACAGTCACATAGAATAGCAGGATTTGTTATTAACTGCTTAAACACTGAAACACATTGGTTAGAAATACAATTGCACCCTGAGTGAACTCAAATTATTCTAAACTGTTGCAAAATTACTCTTTAAACATAGACATATAAGTCAGTCACTTTGTGTTGGGAGATTAATTGTATAATTGGAATTTCCTCAAATTAGCTTTGATTATATATATATATATATATATATATAAAATGTTTATAAAATTTTATTGAAGGAGAAATAGTATGTGCTAATTTGCACATTATATTATTATTAAAACTCAACATTCAACTATACTTGCCACAAGTGTAAAATTAGAGCAGCAAAACGTTTGGTTTGATTCGGGAATGACATTATTTACAAACTGCTGGCTACCTTTATTGAATCTCCAGGGCAGGCCTGTTCCATCTGCCCTGGTCTTGGTACCTCACTGTTAGAAGACAGTTTCTTATGGGTGTCTCATACTTCAGATTGCTTTGTGAACTGAGGTGCTGATTGCCTTTGTTCTAGATTATTTTCCTAAGAATGTCTGCACGAGAACAGTCTTAAAAGAAAAAGATGGTGTCTTCTTCCAAATCAAAGATCAGAATCAAAGAGAGTTTCTTTCTCCAGGATAAAGAAAACATATGCGTATTCTCTTTTATAAAAGTTTGGAGTTCCCTAACCTTGAATTATTTTCTCTAACATGACAATTATCTAGTCTTCTTCACATCACATGATGGAACTGGGGCTCAGGAAACTGGCCTGAATACTGATATTCTGGCCATTGCTATCCCTATGAGTAATAAAGTTGTTCATCTGTAAACCAGGTGTTTCATGCCTTCTGCCAGTATCTGTAAAATTGTGGCAAGTAGGATGAAATCTCACTTAGCACAAACAACTCTGTTGCCAATATCTTGTAGATAAATTAACCTATTCAAAATACAAAGGAAAGTAGATGACATAAAAAAAGAAATATGGAGGATTTCTTTGCATCTTAGAAGGGGTTATACACAGAAGAGTCTTTAGATGTTACTTTCTTGATGTTTAGGTCATTTATGTGTTGTCATGGTGACAAGAGGCATGACAGGCTAAAACCAGAAACAATCAAGGGCCATGCATAGAAACAATAAGTTGCCAAGTGGTACAGGAGGCAATGGCTTCTTGGAAAGGAGGCAATTAGGGTCTAACGCGAGTGGCTAATCAGGAAATATCACATCCTGAGAGGCAGATGTCAGAAATTAAGAACAAGTGGTAGTAAATGAAGATGAAGTAGCTGAAGGTTGGCTTAGAAGAGGCAGGGCTATAGCAATGAGTTGAACTCAGTCTCATCACCCCACACTGTCCCCCACACTTTAAACCTGCTTTGAGCAACATATTGTTCCTCCACATCCTTAGATGCGGTCTCAGATCTGAAATCTGCAGAGATAGTATTAGTATCATTTGCATCATATCTCATTTCTTTCTAATCTTTTCCAGTTTATATTATTTTATTTCCAAGTTTGAACATTTAAAGGGAAAAATCAATTAAATTTAGTTCACCACACTTTCACAACTCTGGGTTCTATTTTAGAAGGCGTTTATTTGGTTTCCTTCTCTTTATTTTAATTTATTGTTTGCAATCTTTATTACAATCATTTAGAGACACTTTTCCCTGGTTACTAATCCCTTTGGAGCTGATGGGTGTATCATAAGTACTGACATCATCATTACTACGCAGCAGCATGTCCTTAGGGAGATGGAGTGGGAAACAGAGAACATTTTCGTCCTCTCCCTGGAGGAGATGTTAAATGTAGCACGATAGAGGCCACATTAATGCCACCGACTCTGGAGAATATATCGCTGTGTTCTTTTTCATCATACAGATATTATCAGGTTGACAGTACACTGTATAAAAATTCCAAAAATTATAATGTAGACTGTAATTTTCAGTCTAAGATGACCATTAAAAATGTTGAAGTATCTCTACGAAACCAAGATGCAAAGATATTCTTGTTCCCTGGTGTTTAGAGTTAACTTTCCACTCTAAGGAAATGAGACTGGGTTTAATTAAAGGTCATTGCTTGTTTGTGAGCACCTACTGTGTTCCAAACTGGGAGTCAGTGCTGGGATCAGACATTAGCTAAAACACAGAACCCTTCTCTGATACAAAATTAAAAGAAAAACACTAAGTATTTACCAAGGGATATTAAATATATACATAAAAACTTGAATAAGTGAATGATAATATTATATTTAGGAACTGGAGAGACTGAATGTCTTAATGGTATTCTTCCAAAATTAATTTACATATTCAACTCAACAAAAATCTCAGTAAGAAAATAGATGGTAGGTAGGTAGGTAGGTAGGTAGGTAGGTGGATAGAGAGATTCAGTTCAGAATAGTTCAGTTCAGTCACAGTGTCCGACTCATATGACCCCATGGACTGCAGCACGTCAGGCTTCCCTGTCCTTCACCATCTCCCGGAGCTTACTCAAACTCATGTCCATTGAGTTGGTGATGCCATCCAATCATCTCATCCTCTGTCATCCCCGTCTCTTCCCTCCTTCAATCTTTCCAAGCATCAGGATCTTTTCCAATGAGTCAGTTCTTTGCATCAAGTGGCCAAAGTATTGGAGTTTCAGCTTCAGCATAAGTCCTTCCAATATTCAGGACTAATTTCCTTTAGTATTGACTGGTTGGATCTCCTTGCAGTCCAAGGGACTCTCAAGAGTCTTCTCCAACACCACAGTTCAAAAGCATCAATTCTTCAGTGCTCAGCTTTCTTTATAGTCCAACTCTCACATCCATATATGACTACTAGAGAAACCATAGCTTTGACTAGATGGACCTTTGCTGGCAAAGTAATGTCTCTGCTTTTTAATATGCATTTTAGGTTGGTCATAGTTTTTCTTCCAAGGAGCAAGCATCCTTTAATTTCATGGCTACAGTCACCACCTGCAGTGATTTTGGAGTCCCCCCAAAATAAAGTCTGTCACTGTTTCCTTTGTTTCTCTATTTATTTGACATGAAGTGATGGGACTGGATGCCATGATCTTGTTTTTCTGAATGTTGAATTTTAAGCCAACTGTTTCACTCTCTTCTTTCACTTTCATCAAGTGGCTCTTCAGTTCTTCTTCACTTTCTGCCATAAGGGTGGTGTTATCTGCATATCTGAGGTTATTGATATTTCTCCCAGCAATCTTGATTCCAGATTGTGCTTCATCTAGCCCAGCATTTCACATGGTGTACTCTGCATAGAAGTTAAAATAAGCAGGGTGACCATATACAGCCTTAACATACTCCTTTCCCGATTTGAAACCAGTGTGTTGTTTCATGTCCAGTTCTACAGATAGATATATAGATATCAATATCTTTTTGGAAACTTTGAAGATGAATTTGTTTGTTCTGACAAAAAGAACCAATATATTTTAGTAAAAAGTTTTGTGATTTTGAATGTCCTACCAGATATAAAAATAAAAAGCTGCATAAATAAAAAGACACATGTGGTTCTGAGAGAAGACTTAACACCTCAAAGAGAATAAACTTAATAGGCCAGAAATAGACAAGGAATATACAGGAATTCAGTGCATAATAAAGATGATGTCACAAAAGACTGGAGGAAAATTATTCAATAAAAGACATTGGGGAAAATATATATGTACTTGAATGATCACGCCTCACAAATGCTTCTTCATTAGAATTAATTCCAGAAGTATTGAAAAGTTAAATGGAAGAAATTATACTATTTAAAAAAAGAAGAAAACATCATGGATGTCTATTTTAGTGATCTTGAGGTGGGAAATTGAATTCTATATAAAAAAGCAAAGCAAGAACACCCAAAGGAAAAAAAAAATTATATTTTTCTTATAAGAAGCAAAGGATTCTGTGCATAATTACAGTTGGAAGGCAAAAAGAACGAGAAGTTGGAAAATATACACAATGAATGCAGCAAATTTTGCATGTACAGAGATTTTGTGGAGAAAACTCACTAAATCTCCCCACTAGGTGGGCAAAGGACACCGTGGTGTGGACTGCCAGCTGTTCAATGAAATCCATCCTGTCTTTGTTATTGATAGAGCTGTCATCTGGCCCATGACTAGTCTCACTCCCAGCCTCCCTCATGGCTGCAGAGCTAAGATTTTCCATGTGGGCCAGGAGCAGAAATGATGGATCCATCTGAGGAGCAGAACTTCTCTGAGAAGGAATGTTCCTGCCTCGATGCCTACCATCCTGCCCGCTGAAGCCTGAGTTGCAGGACCCAGCACCTCAGGGTCAGCTTTATAGCGTGCAGAGCTACCGGAGCAAAGGAGCCTGGTCTCTCCATGACCATGTGGAGGACTTCCACACCAGCTGGGAAGGGTGGCAGATAAGCCTCTACATGTATTTTAGCCTTTGCATTAACCATGTGGCTTCTTATAGCAATGTAGCTCACCTTTTACACAATGCTAAAAAGAAACGCATGTGGTTAATAGCCATGCAAAATATATTTATGATTATTAATAATTAAGAACAATTAAAACTCTGATATGTTACTTTCATCTACTGAATAATTATTTTGCAAATATATATATTTATAAAAAAGCAAAATTTCTCATTTTTGACAAGGATTCAGGGGGACTGCCATTCTTAAATAGTTCCTGAGAATGTGTACTGGTCCAAAGTCTTCAAAATTCATTTTGCAATATATATTTATTGAACAGTCTGAGAAAACATACATAGTCTAACTTAATAATTTGTCTTTAATAAATTTATTCTAATAATTAGTATTTAATAAAGTTTTATGTGCAAAAATGTTCATTGAAATGTTCTTTCCAAAAACAAAACATTCAGAAGCAAATTAATGCTCTTACATAATAAAACAGATAATTAAAATTGGGTATATTATTGTGATGAATATATATTCATTAAAATTGTGCTTCAAAATTTTTAAGTATTGACATCTTAGTTACTAGTATGAAAATGTAGTGCACAAAATATAATATACAGTAATAGAAAGCATGCATCTAATACTTGGAGGAAACAACTAGACTATACAAACTATAAATATAGATAATACATGTACAGAGATTTGAAATAATATTTGCTGAATATTATATTTAGTGCAAAGTAATTTTATAATCTACCTTTACCTTTATAGACTTTTAGAACTCTCTATAGTAAGTATTTTATTCATTTTTAATTAGAAAAGAAGCAATTTTGAAGGGAAAATTAGTTGCCAAAAACCTGAAGTAGGTTTGTGAACTTCTATTTGTTGATATACCAACTATTGCAGCAAACAGCTTAAAATGTGCTATTTAGAAGACTAGTCTAGGTTTACTTATTTTTGTTCTCTGGTTATGAAACATTTTCTAATATTAGAGTTTTAGAACTGCAGCATTTTCTACAAAGTGGTACAAAGCTAGTACTTTGGTTGTCAAATATTAATTTTTTTGTTAAAGTATAACATATACAGAATCATGCACATAGAGTAGATGGTTCCACAATCTGAAAGCATAACCATATATCCAGCACTTAGATCAAGAAACAAAAGACTTTTCATGTTCCCTTCTAGTCCCTTATACCCAAGCTAACTGCAGGCTAATTTTGTCTGTATGTATTTAAAGAGGTTGAATCATAGAATATAGCATCCTTTATGTCATATGTCTATCACTCAATTTTACCTGTTTTAGATTGTTCATTCTTTTTGCTGTGCATCTTCCATTGTGGAAGTGTACTCTGTTTTATGTATATGTTCTACTGTTGATAGGCATTTACAGGGATTGGAATTTGGGGCTTTTATGATGAACTAGAATATTCTAATATATATCCAGTGAATATACATGTGCATTTTAGTTAAACAAATCTGTAGGAGTATAAAGTGAAGTCGTTCAGTTGTGTCTGACTCTTTGTGATCCCATGGACTGTAGCCTGCCAGGCTCTTCTGTCCATGGGATTTTCCAGGCAAGGATACTGGAGTGGGCTCCCATTTCCTTCTCCAGGGGATCTTCCCGACCCAGGGATTGAACCTGGGTCTCGCTCACTGCAGGCAGACTCTTTACTGTCTGAGCCACCAGGGAAGCTTGCTAAGTAATAGGCAAGCAGATGGCCAGCCATAGTAGATATTGCCAAACATTTTTAAAAGTTGTTTAAAATGTGTATCTCATCAGTGGTGCGTGCATTTTCATTGCTTCACACTGTTACCAGCACTGGAAGTGTCAGTTTTCCTTTTCTTCTCTTAGTCATTCTGGCAATAGGTAGTGAAGTGGTCTTGACATCTTAACATTATTGGGTCTTCCAGTGAATGAATATGATATATCTTTCCATTTACTTGGGTTTTCTTTAATTTTTTTCAATTGTTTTAATAGTAAATGATTTAGTTTATCTTTTTCTTTATATTTGTTCTTAGTTATTTGGTTTAAAATGGAATGTTTTTTTTTTTTTTTTTTAATTTCTGCCCTCTATGTGAACTCTGGCCACCATGGTCTCCCAAGACATCCATCTCCATCTCTCTACGTAGAGTGCCCTCTGGGACTGTTCTGCAGCAAGGGGGACAAGCTTAAGGTTCACTTCATTTGTCCCTCTCTTACAGATTACATTCCTTCATTTTCTAATATTTTTTTCCCAAATATGTTCTTGTTTTTTTGTTTTTTTTTTTTTCAGTAGAGAGTAAAAGTTAGTTTCCTTATCCTCCATCTTGACTCAAAGCAGAAGATGTAGACACCACAGGTGTTTGCTCTGTTATTGTTCTTCCAGACTATACATATAGATTTTCATATTCTTTTAGCTGCATGTCATGTTTTACATATACACAAATACACAATTTTAATGAGTTTTTTCAAAGTTATAGAGAGTCTTTATTTTAAAATGTTATCACAGTTTAAAAACAAGTAGGCAAGTTTTACAATTTTTTCAACATTCACTTTCTTCTCCAGCATTGGAAGAGGAAGCAACAGGAGAGTCATACAGAGACTTTGAAATAACCACTGAGGTTTGGCCACTGCTAAGTAGCAGCAGTAAGTGGTTGCTATTTCTCATTTTGATGACAATTGGGTTAAAGGAAGTCTGTAGCAGCAGGAATGTGACAAAGTTGTGGTTTAGAAATATAAGAGCCGGAAATGCCCACATCAGTTTAAAAATAAATAGCAGAATGTGGCTATTCTCTCAAAGTTTAAGAAAAAAAAAAGAATTGAATTAAACAAAAATCAATGGCAGTTTGCAGATTCCAATAGCATTAAATCCTACTTAGGTTTTCGTACTCTTAGATACCTTCTCTAAATTATGTGTTTTTGAAAATTCACATTACTTTGTTATCTCCTAGGGTGTACTTAGGTGACAGGAGACTCCAATTTTAATCTGATCTGTAGGGCATATAGTTTGGAAGCCACAGTTTTAAGATTTTATATTTTCTAACCACCCCTCCATATGCCCTGTCTTCCCTAGTTAGCATTCCATGACATTAGTGAGACAGACCCCAGCTCATACAACTTGCAGCACAACAGGCCAATCTAAAAATATTTGTTGGGCCAAACAAAGTAACTTTATTCAGCAAGCCAGCAGTCCGAGGACATGGTGAACTGGTGTCCAAACAACCATCTTCCCTGATCTTCTTGAGTTACAATTCAGGTTCCTTTTATACTAAAAGGCTCCTTTTATAGTAAAAGGCAAAACATCATGGCAAGTAGATGGGGAAACAATGGAAACAGTGGCAGACTTTACTTCCCTGGGATCCAAAATCACTGTAGATAATGACTGCAGCCATGAAATAATAAGATGCTTGCTCCTTGGAAGACAAGCTACAACTAACCTAGATGGCATATTAAAAAGCAGAGACATTACTTTGCCAACAAATGTCCACCTAGTCAAAGCTGTGGTTTTTCCAGTAGTCATGTATACATGTGAGAGTTAGATAATAAAGCAAGCTGAGCATGAAAGAATTTATCCTTTTGGGCTGTGGTGTTGGAGAATTCTTGAGAATCCCTTGGACAGCAAGGAGATCAAAGCAATCAATCCTAAAGGAAATCAGTCCTGAATATTCATTGGAAGGACTGATGCTGAACCTGAATCTCCAATATTTTGGCCACCTGATGCAAATAACTGACTAGTGGAGATCAAAAGGATATGGCTGCAAGAAAGGGTTACATTCTGACCTTTTCCTTGTATCCTGGGCTTCTGGTCATGGGCAGGCTTGGGAGCAGATCAGCAAATACACTGTGACTCTGACATGGGAACATGTTGCAGGATGCCCACAGGGAGCTGGCACTCAAAGGAAGACCTTCCATGCTGGCTGAGATGTTCCAGAATGATCCTGGGTCAAAGATGGTGACCAGGTTTCTCATTTCCTTATCAGTTAGGAAATCCTGCACTTTTGGAAAGGGAGCAAGGGAGTATGAAGCCACAAAGGAGTTCTTGGGATATAACCATATTCTACAAGTGCTTGCAGTTTATGGTGTATCCAGAAAGAGAGCTTGGGTCACTACCTCCCCAGGGTGCTGTGTACCCCACAGAGCAGCCATTCACTCTGGTTGCTTGGTATCTGCAAGATTTCATACAGATGTGACATTCAATTCTGACACATCTTCTACAGTCCCAGCTCCAGCAACTCCTTGCCCAATTCATGACGATGTATTTCAACATTGTCACCCTTGCTGTTAAATGATGTCTAAACTCACATGCCATTTCTTTGATTAAATATCCTGTAACCTAGATAGCATATCAAAAAGCAGAGACATTACTTTGCCAGCAAAGGTCCATCTAGTCAAGGCTATGGTTTTTCCTGTGGTCATGTACGGACATGAGAGTTGGACTATGAAGAAAGCTGAGCGCCGAAGAATTGATGCCTTTGAACTGTGGGGTTGGAGAAGACTCTTGAGAGTCCCTTGTACTGCAAGGAAATCCAACCAGTCCATTCTGAAGGAGATCAGTCCTGGGTGTTCTTTGGAAGGAATGATGCTGAAGCTGAAACTCCAGGACTTTGGCCACCTCATGCGAAGAGTTGACTCATTGGAAAAGACTCTGATGCTGGGAGGGATTGGGGGCAGGAGGAAAAGGGGACGAGCGAGGATGAGATGGCTGGATGGCATCACCAACTCGATGAACGTGAGGGAGTAAACTCCAGGAGCTGGTGATGGACAGGGAGGCCTGGCATTCTGCGATTCATGGGGTTGCCAAGTCAGACACAACTGAACGACTGAATTGAACTGAACTGAACCCCTAAACTTAACTATATTTTCATCTGTCTGCTCATGACAGTTTCCACTTCCTTTGTCTTTTTTTGTTCTATAACTGGTTTGTTTTTACAACTGTTATCCTCATGAAACTTTAAATCAGTTAAAGTTAGTGTCCTATATCTACTCTTCAGTGTTAATAAAACACATCTAGAAAAATTTCCTCCAGTAGTTATGCTATTATATGCAACTTTGTGTGTCCTACCCATAGTGAAACCAAATAAATGGAAACATCACAGTTTGGAGCAAAGAAAGGTGTATTGCAGGGCCATTCAAAGAGATCAGTGGCCCATAGCTAAACCCCCAAATTCCCCTAAGGATTTCAACCAAGCATTTTTAAAGGCTAGATGAGGGAGGCGCATGGTTGCAAACTTCTTGGTGTAAGAATCCTTTGTTCTTGCAGTTGTCCACATAGCTCAGGTCAGAATGTTCCTGTAAATCTCCAACAATACAAATGTTATTCTCTATTCTTAAACATTTCATCTCCATGTAAATGAAAAAGTGTTATAGGTCAGAGCCTGAAGAATGGGCTCTTCTGTATATTTCAGGCTATAGGAAAAATTCTTAATTCCAAACAAAAGAAATAGAAAACTAAGGTTAAAGCAAAATCTGACTATTGAGTCAGATTTCTTCTCCTGATTACAGTTATGCAATAAATATGTTTAGAGAAATTTGATTGAATGTCAAAATAATCCTCACGTTGACCATAGTGGTGTTACCTAATCACAAAACATCAAATTTCGGAGGGGGGGAGTCTAACCAGTTTTTAATGAGTATCTATTATATTTTATGTCCTATTCATAATGCAATGTGCATTTCAATCAAGGGAAAAAATGTGTTAAACTCTTGCCTAACTGCTTCTAGGATTAGAAAGTTGATATCAACTTGAATTGGAGAAATCAGGAACAAAAAGGTATCTTTTCTGACAGATCACTGAAAGTGAGTTAATGAGTTTAGACACAAGCCAAAATGAAAATTTCTCAAATCAATTTACCATACTATGGTGTAACCAGGAGTCAACATTTGATTATCAGCCTGGGTTTGGAGACTCAAGACAGAGAGATTTGAAACCTAAGGAAAAAGAAAGAAAAATAAATAATATAAGCCTGAGATTCGGTGAAGTGTAGAGCACAGGTAATTTGGTCCAGCCCTTGTTGAAACAGGATGGGCTGGAAAATCTGATCATCAGGAAAGAAACTTTTAGGGATTTTAAACTTGGTTGAATCTAACATTGTTGTTTCTGTTTATTTTTAGCTCTTTTTTATTTCTTTCTTGCAGACTATAGTCTGTGTGCCCTGACCAGCTTCCATTAAGAATGGTGATTAAGTTGTGCCTTGAGGACAAAACAAATAAAGATATAAATAGATAAATAATTAACTGATTACTATAAGACCATCTTCAATGTAGGTGAGTATTTTTGACAGAGACAGTAATTCTTTTCAGTGTCTCATTCCCTTTCTAAATGTTCTATTTATATTCCATCTCCAATAATACAGATGTGCCCCACTTTTCTCAGCACAAACAGGGATTCATATTTTCAGGACAAAAAAATGAAAATAGTTATTTCATTTATGAGATAAATACTTAACATGTTAACGCTGCAAATATGTATTATTTGATTTCACTAAAATATATTGTTGGTTTTTGGTTTTGGTATAAATTCTGGTTTACAAAGTTTTTCCTGGAGAAGGGCCAGAAAATTTAATGTAACAGATTGGAAAGTACAAACAACTAAAACATTGTTTAAATCTCAGCTCAAATTTCACTTCCTGGGTGAAGCCTTACCAAGATTCCTAGTTAGAATCTTTCATGTCAACAGAGAGAAACTTGACTCACTAAATAATTCAGAAAAAATATTTTTAATATATATTTAAAAAGCAGTTTTGAGCAACTCCTGAAACTAGCACATCACATAAGGTTGTATGCTGGGGTCCTGCCTGCCAAGTAGTGAAATACTGAGTGGCAATGATAGTACTTTCGACTTCCCAGTTTAAAGTTTACAGTTATGTCCAGCATTGTGTAAGGAAACAGAGAGCATTCATTCACTTCATTGTATGAAATGGGCTTCCGTAGTGGTGGTATTCCTTTGCTCTTTAAAAAATTTCATTTTAATTGGAATATAGTTGCTATACAATGTTGTATCAGTTTCTGCTGTGCAGTAAAGTTAGTCAAAAATACGTTTACATGTATGCCCTCTTTTCCGGATGTCCTTCCCATTTGGGTCACCATGGAGCATTGAGTAGTTTTCCCTGTGCTATAGAGAAAGTTCTATTGATTGTTTTATACATATTACTTTATACACGTTAATCCCAATTTCCTAATTCATTCTACCCACCTTCTCCCTCTTAGTGTCTACATGTTTGTTCTCTATGTCTGTGTCTCCATTTTTTCCTTGCAAGCAGTCTCATTAGAAAAAGAAATATATATTATGGTTTAGTAAGAAATCATTGAGCTATAACAGTTTCAAACTAAACTTTTTCATTTTTGAGGTAAGTGAATTTGAGGTAATCACACCACCATTTTGAGATTTAGTTTCCTCATCTGTTAAACAACATGACGAGCCTACTTTACAGCCATTGTGAAAATTCATGGAGACTGAATACACAAAAAGTGTCCTGCAGAGTAGCTATAGGACTGGGTAGAAAGCCTGGAAAGCAAAGCCTTGTTTATTTGGTTTATACTTTTAACCAGAGATGCCTAGAGTAACAGGCAAGTTTGGCCTTGGTGTGCAAAATCAAGTAGGGCAAAGGCTAACAGAGTTTTGCCAAGAGAATGCACTGGTCATAGCAAACACCCTCTTGAAACAACACAAGAGACAACTCTACACATGGACATCACCAGACACTCAATACTGAAATCAAATTGATTATATTCTTTGCAGCAAAAGATGAAGAATCTCTATACAGTCATCAGAAACAAGACTGAGAGCTGACTATGGCCCAGATCATGAACTCCTTATTGCCAAATTCAGACTTAAATTGAAGAAAGTAGGGGAAACTGTTAGATCATTCACATATATCCTAAATGAAATCCTTTACAATTATACAGTGGAAGTGACAAATAGATTTGAAGGATTAGATCTGATAGACAGAGTACCTGAAGAATTATGGATGGAGGTTCATGACATTGTACAGGAGACAGTAATGAAAACCATCCCCAAGAAAAATAAATGCAAGAAGGCAAAATGAGAAAGTCTTAAAAAATAGCTGAGAAAAGAAGAGATGTGAAAGGCAAAGGAGAAAAGGAAAGATATACCCCTTTGAGTGCAGAGTTCCAAAGAATATCAAGGAGAGATAAGAAACCCTTTCTCAGTGATCAATGCAAAGAAATAGAGGAAAACAATAGAATGGGAAGGACTAGAGATCTCATCAAGAAAATCAGAGATACCAAAGGAACATTTCATGCAAAGACGGGCACAATAAAGGATAGAAATGGTATGAACCTAACAGAAGCAGAAGATATTAAGAAGAGGTAGCAAAAATACAAAGGAGAACCATACAAAAAAAGATCTTGATGACACATAGGTTTGTGTCAGGATGGTTTGATCACTCACCTAGAGCCAGACATCCTGGAATGTGAAGTCAAGTGGGTGTTAGGAAACAAGCATCACTATGAACAAAGCTAGTGGAGGTGAAGGAACTGCAGCTGAGATATTCAAATCCTAAAAGATGATGCTGTTAAAGTATTGCATTCAATATGCCAGCAAGTTTGAAAAACTCAGCAGTGGCCACAGCACTAGAAAAGGTCATTTTTCATTCCAATCCCAAAGAAAGGCAACGACAAAGAATGTTCAAATTGCCACATAATTGCGCTCATCTTACACGCTAGTAAAGTAATGCTGAACATTCTCCAAATCAGTCTTCAACAGTATGCGAACCGTGAATTTCCGTATGTTCAAACTGGATTTAGAAAAGGCAGAGGCACCAGAGATCAAATTGCCAACATCATTGGATCATCAAAAAAACAAGAGAGTTCCAGAAAATCATCTATTTCTGCTTTATTGACTACATCAAAGCCTTTCACTGTGTGGATCACAGCAAACTGTGGAACCTTCTTCAAATGATGTGAATACCAGACGACCTGACTTGCCTCCTGAGAAAACTGTATGCAGGTCAAGAAACAACAGTTAGAACAACACATGAAACAGCAGACTGGTGCCAAATTGGGAAAGGAGTACATCAAGGCTGTATATTGTCATCCTGTTTTTTTTTTTTTTTAACTTATATGCAGAGTACATCATGCAAAATGCCAGGCTGGATGAAGCACAATCTGGAATCAAGATTGCTGGGAGAAATATCAATAACCTCAGATATGCAGATAACACCACCTTTATGGCAGAAAGTGAAGAGGAACTAAACAGTCTCCTGATGAAAGAGGAGAGTGAAAAAACTGTCTTAAAACTCAACATTCAAAAAACAAAGATCTTGGCATCTAGTCCCATCACATCATGGCACATAGATGGGGAATCAGTGGAAACAGTGACAGACTTTGTTTTCTTGGGCTCCAAAATCACAGCAGATGGTGACTGTAGCCATGAAATTAAAAGACGCTTGCTCCTTGGAAGAAAAGCTGTGACCAACCTAGGCAGGATATTAAAAAACAGAGACATTACTTTGCCAACAAAGGTCCAATTAGTCAAAGTTATAGTTTTTCCAGTAGTCATGTATGGATGTGAGACTTGGACATAAAGAAAGCTGAGCACCGAAGAGTTGACGCTTTTGAACTGTGGTGTTGGAGAAAAGTCTTGAGAATCCCTTGAACTGCAAGATCAAATCAGTCAATCCTAAAGGAAATCAGTCCTGAATATTCATTGAAAGGACTGATGCTGAAGCTGAAACTCCAATACTTTGGCCACCTGTTGAGAAGAATTGACTCATTGGAAAAGACCTTGATGCTGGGAAAGATTAAAGGGAGGAGAAGGGGACGACAGAAGATGCAACAATGAGTTGGATGACATCACCAACTCTATGGAGATGAATTTGAGTAGACCCCGGGAGTTGGTGATAGACAGGGAAGCCTGGTGTGCTGCAGTCCATGGGGTCGCAGTGAGTCAGATACAACTGAACTAGTGAACTGAGCTGAACTGAACATTTTTAACAGCATATAGATGAGATGTCTGTTCTTTTATCTGTTACTTTTTTAAAGAAAAAAATAAGAGGGCAAAAGAATGATATGTGAAAATGTAAACCAAAGAGATGTTTATATAGTATGGCATCAGAATTTTTTGAAACTGAAAAATTTTCTAACAGCCATATGTGTGGATCTTGGGGGTACTTTGGAAAATTCAGGCACTGTAGTTCCTGTGGGAAGTGTGGCCTGTGGATGTCCATTGCATAGCAGAAGCGAGTTTGGAAAAATGCTGACACTCAGGTTTATTGTTGACTTTGGTGTTGCTTTAAATTGAATTCAATTCCCCACAGGGGCATTTCTTCTCATTGTTGTATTTAACCTGTTATATTACACAATTACACAATATACAAGTTGCTGTGTAATAACCCCTGACTGCATCTGAGTAACCATCCCCATTCCTACCTCTGCTCAGAGCCAGGTGTCAAAGGTCAGGGATGTGTAAGGAGATCTTTTGTTCCTTTTCTGTTTGTTCATCCCTGTTTTCCTCAAACCTTAATCATAATATGAGATCCCTGGGTAATATTTAACCTAGGTACTGATTTTTGCTTTGCTGAATGTACACAATACCTTGCTTAACCTGTTGGCTCCTCTTTTGGATTAAGAGTGAGAATAATTAGGCAGATAAAGAATGACTGACTTTCTGTTCCTAGCTTCTCTTTAGCAACTTTGCAGGTGGATCCCATGGGTGCACCGGAAAGATAGCATCCGAAGGAAGATCAGAAGCCAACAGGTCTTCCCTCAATGGAAAAACGATGACATATCTGACATCTTACCTTAATGATTAACTGAGATTGCTTCACCTTTCTCCCTTTAAAAAAAGCCATGGCTGAGCAGAATATTCAGAGTTGGTCTCTGGACACAAGTCTACCTTCTCCCCAGCTTTTTGGAGTAAAAGTATCTCCTTTCTACCAACACTTGCCCCTCAAATATTGGCTTTTGAGCAGAGAACTGCTGGACCTGAGTTCAGTAACAAAAAGAGCTCTTCTTGGACAGAGGACTGAGAGACAGGGTTCCAGCTCCATCTTCCCCACTGTAATCTCTGGATTTCCAGTTTCCTTACTTGTCAAATGTGGGCTTTGGTTAGCACCAGCTGATTTACAAGGTCCCCTTTCACTGCAATACTCTGAATTCAGGTCTTATGAAGCTGAATTAAATGTTCTTTTGATATCATCACAATTCCTTCCTTCTTCCCTAGGAAATAGAAAACTTCTGCACTTGAGAATATTATCTGGCTTCCAAAAAAATGTCCATACACTTGTATTTTGTAGGTCTATTTTAACAAAACAAACCTACTGTCAACCTGTGAACTCTCAGGATTGTTGAAATGCAAAAGCAAAGTGAAAGAGCAAATCATTTGATTATTTTTCTTAGATAGCAAGGAATAAAAGTAACTTTGTCTCTCCTAGTATAGCCATTCCTGGCAATTCATTATATCATGGGGAAAAAATGGGTCAGGTTTAAATATCCTGCTGTTTATAAAAATATATGAAGCCATAAAGCAGTCTTTGTATGTGTCCGTTTTGAGAGAGGGGATGCTGTAAATGACCAGGCTGGCTTTTGTAGACCAAGTCTTTTTTTGTGCGGCATGACGATTGGCAGGAGGCTGGGAGGTGTTACCGCGTGTCTCAGACACAGGGCAGAATGCAGCTGTGAGTCAGGCACAGAGAGCCCATGATATTGGCTCTAGAAAGGATGATAGAAATTCTGTGTTCTTCTGATTTTATTTTTACCCACTTCTCACCTCTAGTTCTGAAGGTGATTAGAGGGGTTCCCAGAGACAAAGACACATACCACACACTGCGCACCACACTGATTTGTGGTTTTGGTTTTATGAGCCTCTTCATCGAGTCCCATATCCATACATTAAAGAAGATTTGTCTCAATGCCACTTGTAGGATGATCAAATCACTTAATTTTTTATTGCATATTCTTTCCCACACAACCACAGGAGCTCTTTTATTTTCATCTTATGCTAGAGAATGAGATTTCTTGAGTCTTCCGTTTGCTCTTTTATTTTTGAATGATTGCCATGATCTATTTGCAAGATTGGAAATCTATTTAAATAGCATAGAGCTATCAACCTGATAACTAACGAAAAATACATTTAGTTCTGCTTTTTAACATAAATCTCTCTAATCTAGATTTCCACTCCTAAGAAGGTCATGGGGCCACTTACTTAGGGTTGGGGAAGGTTGAAGAATAAATTATGGCTGCCTATAAATTGAGGGAGTGAGGCAGCAAATGACGAGGCAGGGAGATGTGGAGTCACATAGACCTTGAAGAGGCCACTTGGGGAAGATCTTGCTGCCAAATCATCAGTATTTATGACATCTTCTTTGAGGTTGTAAAATGTTGGCTCTGGGTATTATACGGCGGTAATATTACATGGGTCACCTATCTTGCTTCTGAATTTTTGCTCAAAATATTCCCTATGCCTAGATGTGTCTCTCCCTGCTCCTTCAGTGAGTTTTATTTATGTATAAACTTGATTTCAAACTCTAACCTTGACTCTTCAAGAATCCTGCCTGAGTTAACATAAAAAGCCCATCATTTTACCATGTTAAGCACACCTCTTCATTTTTAAACATAATTATTTCTATTAAATTAAAAAATATATTTTAAATGTCCACTACAAGACAAGCAGCACAGTAGTAGACAAGCATACAAATATCGTAACCACATTTGCAGACATTGTTGGAATATAAAATTCTCTGCTTTGCTGGAGACTGGGTAGGACCTTCTGACCCCAAACAACCTTCCCATAAATCAGGGCAGGAAATCCAGTCATCCTTGGTCCTCTCTCTTGTTCTAAATTAAACACTCTACCCTGGGTGAGGTGACAACAGAATTTGTCATCAGCATTTAAAAGTGATAGGTTTACTCAGCACTTCAAAAGGAAGCCTCTGCAGGAGGGAATGGAGGATGGGCCGCAATGGCAGGGCAGTGGTGACCATCTGCATGGAGCTCAGCGTGTCTCGAGGCACCCGAGCCAAGCCAGGAGATGGTTAGTGACCCTCTCTGCAAGGCTCCTCTTCAGACAGCCAGCTCCCAAAGAGAGGAGACAAGTGTGTTGCACACTCAGAAGTCTCCTGGAAGGAAAAGCAAAGAGCTCAAAATAGTGAATTCCTGACCCTCAAGCGATATTGCTGTGTCAACTACCTGGGGCAGAATAACTGCTCCCCCTGAGCCCTTGTCTCACCGTGTGCCTTGCTGTTACTCCCTGTGAAGATGAGAAGGTCCTTGTGTAATCTCTCTGTCTCCAGGAAGGGTTCGTATGAAGCAGGATTATGTGTATTAAACCTTCCTCTGCATTTATACACATCTGGAACTAGGACATGCTTTTTTGGTTGAGGTGTCCATAAGCCCCAGCCCCTGGCAGTCTGGCTCCCACCCTGTGGTCAGACTGTTGGTATGGATTCCCTGATGTGCAACAAAAAATCACAACAGGCAGGTTTTTTTCATGTTTAGTTAGAAAAGCAGAGATCTTCAAGTCTTGCTCAGGGTAGGTCTTCAGAGATCATGTAGCTAGTGGACTTTTTGATTTAGTAATTGTGATAAATTCAAATTCTGTATCAAATATCAGTGGGTCACCATAAAGGAAACTCTCAGTATCCTTGAGAGCTCTGAAATCAACATCTTCAGTGAGAAATAAGACATAACTGAATACAGCCAAAAGGAGGTGGCTTCTCTGTGCACAGAAATCTTCCTTTTCTCCCTCTTCCCTCATGCTTTCTGTCACACAAAAGTCCTGCCGCCTCCTCTACCCCCAGAGCTGGTCTCACCCAGTGATCTTATTAAAGCAGGTGACTCTGACAGATTTAACACGTTCAATGAACTTATTTTATTGGAGTATAGTTAATTTGCAAGGTTATGTTAGTTTCAGCATACAGTAAAGAGATTCAGTTATACACATGCATCTATTATTTATCAGATTATTTTCTCTCTTAGAGGTTGTTACAAAATATTGAGTGAAATTCCCTGTGCTATATTGCATATCGTTGTTATTTCATACATAGTAGTGTGTATGTTGGAGAAGGCAATGGCACCCCACTCCAGTACTCTTGCCTAGAAAATCCCATGGATGGAGGAGCCTGGCGGGCTGCAGTCCATGGGGTTGCTGAGAGGTGGACACGACTCAGTGACTTCCCTTTCACTTTTCACTTTCATGCATTGGAGAAGGAAATGGCAACCCACTCCAGTGTTCTTGCCTGGAGAATCCCAGGGACGGGGGAGCCTGGTGGGCTGCCATCTATGGGGTCGCACAGAGCCGGACACAACTGAAGTGACTTAGCAGCAGCAGCAGCAGCAGCAATGGGTATGTGTTCATCTCAAACTCCTAATTTGTCCCCCTTCCCCCACTTTCCACTTTGTTAACCTTAAGTTTGTGTTCTATGTCTGTGGGTCTACTTCTGGAAATAAGTAATCTGCATTTCCTTTAGATTCCACATTCAAGTGATATGATTTTTGTCTTTCTCTGTCTCACTTACTCCATTTAGTATAATAAACAGCCTCATTCCATGTTGCTGCAAATGGTCTCCTTTCCTTCTGTTTTATGGCTATGCATGTGTATGTGTTCAGTTGCTCAGCTGTGTCTGCCTCTTTGTGACTCCATGGACTGCAGCCTTCCAGGCCCTTCTGTTCATGGTATTATTCAGGCAAGGATACTGGAGTGGGCTGCCATTTCCTCCTCCAGGCGATCTTCCTGACCCAGGGATCGAACCTGAATCTCCTGTATTTCCTGTATTGGCATGCAGATTCTTTATCACTGACCACCAGGGACATTTTTTATGGCTGAATAATATCTAAAAACTTTTTAAAAGATTGAAAGTCATTTTAAAAAGAATGAAATGTGAGACTTAGAAAATAGGAAAATGTGAGACTTAGAACCATCAGGAATAATGATGAATTCTTTGTTAACAGCAGTTATATCCACAACTGTATGATTCAGGCCCTCTGCCTGGAGGACTCTCAAATGTCTTGCTCTGGATGGATCTTTTACCGAGCCCTTTGAGAGAGCAAGCAGCTCACAGGTAAGAGGCATGTGTTACAAGAGGCCTCTCTGATTCAGAGAGGAAAAAGAGAATCAGGGATCTCCCAGAACAAACTAGGGATACTGGAAAGACTCAAAGAAATGAGAAATTGAGTTAAAAATTCTTCATTAAGGATGTGGTACATATGTTCAATAGGATATTTCTCAACCATAAAAAAGAATGAATTCATGCCATATAGTTTTGTTTGAAACCAACACAACACTGTAAATTAACCATACATTAATAAAATAAAACATGATTTTAAATGAAAAAAAAAAAAAAAAGAAAAGAAAAGATATTTGCCAACCTAATGCTTACACATAACTCTGAAAACCCTGTGTCCTAAATAGTAACCTTGTGCTCTAATCTTGCCTTGTCTCCCGGTTACTCAACTCCTGTAACTCTTTCTCTGACATTTACCTGCATATTTCTGCTTTTTTATTCCTTAGTGAAGTTTGACAAGACAGAAGGACATACATTTCTAACAACCTCTTGCCTGCATCACTGCCTTCCCCATAAAGGTAAATCCATAGTCTGTGTTTAAATCCCTATGGCTATGCACATGCTGTCTGTACTCAGCCAAATGTTACACCAGGATTTCTTCTCTTGTACAAATTTTTGTTAATCTTGATGTTCATACACCGTGTTTGTCATTTGACGAGTTTCATACTGATCACTCATTCTGTCCATAGTTTCTAACAACTTTCCACTGCAGTTTTCTATAAAATTGAATGTTCCATTTAATTGTTTTTCTAGAGTGTTCCCCTCCTGGAGGTTGGAGTCATCTGCTTACAGTAGATGGGTAGCGGTCCAGGCCTGCTCACAGCTGTCACTCTGGGACGTCCCTACACAAGCACCAGATCATCCTTCTGCCTGGACTCTGTGTAGAGTCTCTGGACACCTGGTTCCTAGGGCCTCTTTTCTTGGTTAACTTCCTTGTTTTGAGAGCTCACACACCCTCCCTTTGGGTGGATTCCTGAGAAAAAAAAATGCATGGGAAGTAAGATCCTGATATCTTGGAAATCTAAGTGTTGTTATTCTTCTTCCACATTCTTTAATTAAGATTCTGATTGTGTGCAATAATACAGGGTGAAAATTACTTCACTCAGAATTGTGAAAGCCTTTTGCTTCTCAAAAGCCTTTGCTTCTCAAAGAGTCAGACACAACTGAGCGACTGAACTGAACTGAACTGACTGCTTCTCAATGTGGTTTCAAAAAACTGATGTCATTCTACTTTATATTCCTTTTTATGTGATCCATGCTTATTCCACACCGGAGATTTTTGAGGATACATTTCTTTACCTTTCCTGTTGTGAAATTGATGATGCATTGCCTCCGTGTTTTCCTTCCTTCCTTTGTTATTCCCTCCCTCCCTTGCTTTCTTTCTTTCATCATGCTTGCCTTTGTTAAACCAATTTAATCCATTGACTCATGGTTCAGGTTCAGAAAATGTTTTGTATTTATATCTTGATAATCCTATCTAATCCTCTACTGACAATTTAGGGGAGGTTTATTTTTGAGTAGAGATAAGGACATGTTAATTTGCCTGGTTCCTCTAGGATTGTCTCGATATTAATGCATGAGTTAAGCTGGTCAGTATTCAGACACTTATTCATCCTACAAAATGCAATATATACCTTATATCCTTTTACGTGCTACATCCTAAACTCAGAGAGCCTGTCAAACTCCACTTGGGCTAAACCTCCCCGCCCTGCATCTTGAAAACTCCTTCAAGACAGTGAGCTCAGGGAATTACAGGACCCTTCTCATCTGCCTTCCTTCCCTTAAGGTCCATTGGTCTTTGTTGTTTGATATCTGGTATCAACTTGAGAACTCTTTTTCAGATATTTTAGTTGGTGTTGAGGTCATTTCCGGGCGGTGAGGGGGGAAGGGTAATTCTCCAGTCCTTTTTACTCCATCTTGACTAGAAGTAAAAGATCTGACTCATTTATATTTGAAGCTTGCTTTTACATTATAGGAAGATTTAATCTTTGCTTCTACACACTTGCTCTCAGATATTTCATTTTAGCTTTCAGTGTATTTTTATAGCAGATAATAGCAGCTTCAATTTATGCTTTGTAAATCATTGATGCGAAGTTTTTCTCTTCTTACTTCCCCCTACTCTTGTATTTAGACTTCCCAGTCAGATAGCTTTCTGATTCATAGAAAAATGTTTGTGTTGATGATCATTTTGGCATTAAATTTCCTTAGAATTCTCTACAGTATCCAATTTTTTTAAATGATTTCAGATACACTCTTTTTCTCAATTTTATCACATCTTTCATTCCTTTCCACTTTTTTTAAAAAACCATAATGTTGTAATCAAAAATATGCTGAGTACTAGTAAAAAATAGCAGTGGTCATTAATTTCTATATGTGTTAGAGTTACAGTTTCATTTTTATAAGTTGTAACACAGTGAATTTTCTCACAAATAAATTGCAATTTTAACTCAGGTGCAGAGATTTTTAAAAATGTAACTTATATAAGTATTTATGTGCTCCAAAAAACAGCACACCATGTCTTATATTATCTATTTATGACAACAGTTATTTAAATAAAGTGTTTTACTTTACTGGGGCGAATATGACTCAGGAAGGATCTTCCCTGAAACAATCTATCAATACCCTTCTTGGCAACAGTCAAGATCATATTATAAGGAAGCATGTGAAGAGTGAGTCTGATTTTTATCACATTTATAGCTTCATTGATGTCTATTGGAGAGAAGACCTATAACACTTCTTATCTTTATTTTTAATTTTTCTGATGCAGACTCATTGTTTTGGGAAATTCTTACTTGGAACTCAAGATGAAAAACAGATAATAGCAAGTTATGCATTCTTGAGCTACTGACACCTTGAAAATACTCAGCCAGCAGATGTGTGACAATCCAGGAGGCATTTATCCCTTTTGTATTATTTCATTAGTGTCGTTGGTGTTATCAAATTTTAAGTAGGGTATTATGCTTTTTCTCAGAAAGCCAGTGTTTCAAATTTGATCCCAGTCCAGAGTGAGTGTACACTTAGTTCTCAGAAACATCATTAAAAAGCTGACTCCTGTCTCTTCCACATTGTCTGATAGGATATTAGTGTTCTGGTCATCAGAGGAAGCCTTCAACAATCATCTTTGTGGTTTCGACCTAGATATCTGTGTTCATTCACCCCACTATGTATGAGCGTCTATTAGGAACCTAATATTATAAAAAAATGTTAAAGGGTCAGAGAAAACCTATGTCCTTTGGCTAGAACTTTGAGTTTATTGTAAGCTCTGATGTCTTCATTCTTTATAAAAGGAGAGGATGAAGTGGCATGTTAGTCTACAATATGAGGAGATCATTTCAACAGATTAGAAAAGGTGAGTTTTAATGTTTATCACTGCTCAATGCATAACCAACTATCCTCATGAGTAGGCCGGCTAATGGTGACCATGCAGAATAATTTGTGAGCCAGAGATAGCATCACTGCTTTGGGATAACATTCACTGCTGGTTATTCATAGACATTAAATCACTAGTGCCCTAATTCACACCCATCCTTTTGTTAAGTTGGATCCACTGCCAAGCAAAACCTGAATCTGTATTTCAGCAGGAATCTTAAATAAAGCTTTGTAGGTGATAAAATACACCTATAAAATGATTAGCTCCAGAATCCCATTTTTGTATTCTTTTTCCTCTAAATATATCCTTCAATTGTGGTCTCTGTGTTTTTGTGTTGACCTAAGCAATGGCAACCCACTCCAGTACTCTTGCCTAGAAAATCCCATGGAGAGAGGAGCCTGGGAGGCTGCAGTCCATGGGGTCACTAAGAGTCAGACACGACTGAGTGACTTCACTTTCACTTTTCACTTTCACACATTGGAGAAGGAAATGGCAACCCACTCCAGTGTTCTTGCCTGGAGAATCCCAGGGATGGGGGAGCCTGGTGGGCTGCCATCTATGGGGTCGCACAGAGTTGGACACGACTGAAGCGACTTAGCAGCAGCAGCAGCAAGACAACAAAGCAGGAGACCCGGGTTTGATCCCTGGGTCGGGAAGATCCCCTGGAGAAGTAAATGGCAACCCACTCCAGTACTATTGCCTGGAAAATCCCATGGGCGGAGGAGCCTGGTAGGCTACAGTCCATGGGGTCACAAAGAGTTGGACACGACTGAGCGACTTCACAGACAGACAGAAGACAACAATAAAGAATTTCAGTACTGTTACTTGGGAGATGTGCATGTTAGTACTGGTTCTATAACTCAGAACTGAGACCTTGGGACTTGGCTTTCTTGTGTGTAAAATGGGGAGTTTGAGCAGCATGATTTGTAAAGTTCTTTAAAGCTCCCAAATTCTGAAATATTAACCTTTCTATCACTGAGGAAAGGACTTAATAAGATCATGTGAATTGTTAGTGACTTTGTCACAAATTCCCAATAAAGTTGGATCTAAAAGAAAAATACAGTAGTCCTCTTTACATATGATTTCACTTTCTGCAGATTCAGTTACCAGCAGTCAACTGTAGTTCAAAAATATTAAATGGAAAATTCCAGAAATACATAATTCATAAGTTTTAAATTGTGTGCTTTTCTGAGTAGCATGAGGAAGTCTTAGGTCATTCCTCTCAGGGATCCACCACAATTGACATAACCGTGGTTCCAGGACCCAGGCTCTCCCAAAGTAGGTGATGGCCCATACATCATCAGACGGTCAGTATTAGATTACTGCTACTTCAAAACACCTCCATCATTCACTCACATCATTTCATCCTACTGGTGTTTTATCTTCTTCCATCATCACAAGGAGAAGGGTGGGTAGAGTCTAGGAAGATATTTTGAGAAAGAGACCATATTCACAAAACTTTTGTTGAATTAGATTGCTATAGCTGTTCTCCTTTATTAGCTATTGTTGGCTTCTCTGAAGGCTCAGATGGTAAAGAATCTGCCTGTAATGCAGGGAACCCAGATGTGATTCCCTTGGTCAGGGAGAATACACTGGAGAAGGGAATGGCTACCCACACCAGTATTCTTGCCTGGAGAATTGCAAGGACAGAGGAGCCTGGAAGGTTATGGTCCATCGAGTTGCAAAGAGTTGGACATGACTGAGAGGCTAACACTTTTCACTTTCGTTGTTGTTAATCTCCTTTTGTGTCTAATATATATTAAACTTTACCATAGGTATGTATGTATAGGGAAATACATAACATGGGTGGGATTTGATGCTATCCATGGTTTCAGACATCCGCTTGGGGTCTCAGAACATGTTCCCCCATAGAGAAGTGGGGAGGACAATTGTATACTTGAAATGGTTGTGTCAAGTTTTGAGGACTAGAGTAATGAGAATTAGAGCTTCATTATTTCTGGTAACATCATCATTCTGGGTGATCCCAATAAACACACTTTCTATTTCCATCAAGATATGATTTTAATCCACTTACCTACTCCACAAGTATCTACTCATTCATTAAATACATCTTGAGTGTCTACTATGGAACAATTACTATTCTAGGTATTTTGCAGATATGTTTTAATTCATATAATTATTTTATGTGCTAATATGAGGTTTGGAAAATTATGGGGTCTCAAGTGAGTGCTCTAGAAAATGGTGAAAGATGGAAAAGTATATTAGAAAATAGTTTTCCCACCTCACTGTGCTGCCTCATTCCCTACTTCCACCCCTGTTGCACCCTGGGCAATTCTTTGAATATTCTTCCCAAATATTTTGGGTGAAAGGGGAAGAATAATTTTGATGGATAGAGCAGGACCCTAAGAAGGCAATATTAGCATAATATATTCAGGCAGATACACTCTTTAATGAGGATGGAAGAGAAAGTAGCCATATGAGATGGAGGGGTCAAAAATACATATCTTCTGTATAAGAATGCTTCCCAGAAATGATAATTCTTTTTTTTTTTTTTGGTAAAGACACAGCATGAGTGTGTGTGCATATACACAAGTTTTTCTTCTACGTTATATGTGTGTGTGTGTGTGTGTGTGTGTGCGTGTGTGTGTCCATGCTTAGTCACTCAGTCATGTCTGACTCTTTGCCATCCCATGGTCTATAGCCTGCCAAGCTCCTCTGTCCATTGAGTTCTCCAGGCAGACTACTGAAGTGGGTAACCATTCCCTTCTCCAGAAGATCTTCCCAATCCAGGGATTGAATTCAGTCTCCCGCATTGTAGGAGGTTTCTTTACCATCCAAGCTACCAGGGAAGACATACATAGCTTAAATGATCAAAGGTTTTGGTTTGTGATTTTTACCTGGAGACGTTACAATTTCCAATTTATTTTTAGCATATTTGCAATAAGTCTGCAGTTCGAGAGAATCCATCTATATAAATCTATCCCTTCTTCAGCGGATCTTCCCAACTCAGAAATCGAATCAGGGTCTCCTGCATTGGGGGCAGATCCTTTACCAACTGAGTTATGAGGGAAGCCCATGAGGTAGGAAGACTCGTCAGAAATAAGGGTCTGGAAGTTATGCACACTTCTGTGAGCACAAAACTGAGCCCTCTGTGTCTAAACTGTAGCTTTCATTTTTCCAGTTTCCTCCAGCTCTCAGGCTGCACATTTGTCATCTTAATTTAGTTGTTTACATGTTTATTTTGGGAAAGCAACATTTAGAAAAGTAGAATCTGCTTCAAGAAGCAAAAGTGAGAATTCCATCACAAAGTAAATACTGAAATCAAGTGGCATTTATTTTTCATGCATCTTTTATTGAATTCTGTATTTTTGGATATCACCTTTAAGAGAGCTTGCAATGAGCAGGATATAAAACACAAACCAACTGTCAACTGAAATTCACATGTTAAGTTATGGTAAAAGTTTGAAAATTAGAATTGGGTGTGAGATTGTTTTTTTTTTTTCTTTTCAACTTCAAGAAATTGAAGAACTAATTGCTGAGAAATGGAATAATGTTTAAGTTAAAGCACAAGCTCAATAGTCTAAAATATTGCTACTGAAAGGCTTCAGTGTAATTTTTGATTGGTTGATTTATTAATAAATCAGTGGGTGATTTATTCAACAAATGCATGTTAAAAACCTGATATGTATAAAACATAGTGCTAGAAATAGGACATGAAAAGAGACAATTATAGAAAGGTGTAAGGCATGGTCCTTACCCAAGTTTACAACAGAAAACAGCAATTACCTCTGCAACTCCAGTGTTACTGATAAAATATATGTGACATTTTTTAAAAACCTCTTCTGGAAAACCCATGAGTCATTCAACTGAAAGCTCCTAATATTGTAATATGAAGCAGGACTTGTCTAGAGAAAAGTCCTTTAGATCCTTTATGAAGAGTTCACCATGAACAGGATCCCCATCTTGGAAGGAATTCACCTGTTCCTGCCCCTTATTCAAATAACCCTGACAGATGAGAAAATACTAAGACACTCTTAGGAAACCTAGGGAGGTGGCCCATTCACAGCCAGCCAGCATGATATCCCTGGCGTTCCACATTTTCTAAATGTGAATTAGTATGTTGCAAGTCACCCATGAGGTGGCCAGCAACATCATCATCTTCAGGTTTGTGTATCATCTGTGTCTGCAATTCATGATGTGAAAGCTCTCCAGAAGAAAAAGACATATAGAATTTGAAAGAAGTGGGAGTTTTAGAGGTGACCCCTGATTCCGCCTCAATTCCCTTTGGGGATTAACTCTGTGGGTGGCCACAACCAGAGACGGAAATTCTGGGCCAAGAATCCCATAAATTTAAACCTCACTCCTACTCAGTTTATTCAAAGTTTATCTCATTTCTCTCTGACCTACTCACCTTAAAGTAAATCCTGACACTAATTTACTGCTTCCTAAGATATAAACACTGATTTAGAAGTCCTAAATCAGAACATCATAGGCTTGGATTGTAGTGATTCCCTGAATTTTTAAGGTTCCTAAATCTAACCCTGAAATATACCCTTCAAAGAGAATAACTGGATATTTTAAAATATGTTGAAAAGAACACTTAAAAATGAAGAAAGACTGAATGTCAGAGTTGTGGAAAGTTAGTTTTTGGCATTTGAAAAACACACATTTCAAAACAATGTCAATTATACAGCTATTGTTTTGGTGCACGAAGATGAGAGAGAATTTATAGACAGTAAAGGGGGCTAAGTGGGAAATACAGAGAAATTATCCACAGAGACACCATGTCCAACTTTCACAAGTAATCTTGGGGTGCTGGAGCTTTGTGGGAGAGTGGGCAACCATTTAGCAGGGAAGATACACAGTTGCTCATATTTAATTATTGCTTTCTTTTCAAAATAAATTTGTTTTACAGCCCTGTGTTCTCATTGATTCAGATTAAACCACCTTCTTTTTTCTTGGTAACTCAAAGTTATATATCTTTTAAAATATCATATTATATTACCCAAATGTAATAATTCATTTGGGCTTCCTTGGGGGCTCTGGTGATAGAGACTCTACCTGCAATACAAGAGACCCAGGTTCAATCCCTGAGTCAGGAAGACCTCCTGGAGAAGGGAATGACAACTCACTCTAGTATTTTGCCTAGAGAATTCCATGGACAAAGGAGCCTGGCCGGTCATGGTCCTTTTAAGTTACAGTTCTTTGTGCACTAAATTTTAGGTTCAGTTACATGAGCTGCTAATCTGTTATAAGAATATGAAATTCATTTGAGGCAGAGACCAGAGAGTTGAAGGGTTTTTCCACACAACTTGAAAATGTCACATAGATAATACAGTATCTGAAACATATCACCTTGAGCGAGATGTAGTGTGGCTGAACCCAGACCAAGAGAGAAGGCAGAGACTGTCACAGTTATGGCACATTCTCTGGGAGGGCACAGCTTCTCAGGTTGCATGCCACTGGGGTTGGTCACAGGCACAGGGAGAGATGTCTGTGGGGGTGTGCTTTTATTGTGGTTTCTGTGAGAAGAACAGGGTGACACAGGGTAAACAGTTAGCATTGGTGAGTTTGACAAACTTCAGCAGATTCTGGAATGTGGAAACTGACCCTGGGTGCCTGCTATGTGGCCCTGCATGGGCTTTTTTAGGGGGAGTGTAGTGTGTAGTGTGTCCAGAAGTGTGGAAGTCCTGAGGGCAGTGGATGGAATGGTGGCTACATGGCTGCTCAAGAAGGAGAATGACCAACTCCCAGAGCTTGCTCAAATTCATGTCCATCCAACCATCTCATCCTCTGTCGTCCCCTTCTCCTCCCGCCTTCAATCTTTCCCAGCATCAGGGCCTTTTCAAATGAGTCAGCTCTTTGTATCAGGTGGCCAAAGTATTGGGGTTTCAGCTTCAGCATCAGTCTTTCCAATGAATATTCAGGACTGATTTCCTTTAGGATGGACTGGTTGAATCTCCTTGCAGTTCAAGGGATGCTCAAGACTTTTCTCCAACACCACACTTCAAAAACATCAATTCTTCAGCCGCTTAGCTTTCTTTATAGTTCAACTCTCACATCCATACGTGAGTACTGGAAAAACCATAGCTTTGACTAGATGGACCTTTGTTGGCAAAGTAATGTCTCTGCTTTGTAATATGTGTTCTAGGTTGGTCATAGCTTTTCTTCCAAGGAGCAAACATCTTTTAATTTCATGGCTTAAGTCACCATCTGTGGTGATTTTGGAGCCCAAGAAAATAAAGTCTGTCACTGTTTCCATTGTTTTTCTGACTATTTGCCCTGGAGTGATCAGCCTGTAGTCAGAGTCTTACCTCTGGGTCATGATAGCATCTGAGTAAAATATGAGAGATAGTGCCTAGCTCTGGGTTATAATATTGTGAGTGATCTTACTGGGGAGTCTTCTCCCCCTTGACTAGACCTCAGTTCAGTTCAGCCACTCAGCCACATCTGACTCTTTGTGACCCCATGGACTGTAGCACGCCAGGCTGCCCTGTCTGTCACCAACTCCCAGATCCTGGTTAAACTCATGTCCATTGAGTCCATGATGCCATGTTTATAAAATGTTTATAAGTAAAATAATATCTTAAGTGCAATAATGAAATTGTAGAGTGTCCTCTGATAATCTTGGAATATGAAATACCTTCAACATATATATATATATTTTAATTTTAGCTTTGTTTTGGCATATCTTTTCAATATATTTCATAAACTGAATATATATTAAAATACTTAATGAGATTGCTTTGTGTGTCTTCATTGTAAAAGGGAATTCTCTCTCAATTAAGAATAAGGTGAAGGTAAGGTAAGGTGAAGTCGCTAAGTCGTGTCCGACTCTTTGCGACCCCATGGACTGTAGCTGAACAGGCTCCTCCATCCATGGGATTTTCCAGGCAAGAGTACTGGAGTGGGTTGCCATTTCCTTCTCCAGAGGATCTTCCCATAACCTGTTATTGAAAATTCATATATCCAGAAAAGACACAAACTAATTCAAAAAATACATCTGCCCCAATGTTCATTGCAGCATTATTTATAGTAGTAAAGACATGGAAGCAACCTAGATATCACCAATACATGAATGGATAAAGAAGATGTGATATATATACAAATATATCTTTTATATATATATATATATATATATACACACACATACAAATATATCATATATATATATATACTCAAAGATATATATAGAAAGACATATATATCTATGTTCAGTCTCTTCAGTTATATATATATATACACACACACACACACATACAATAGAATATTACTACACAGCCATAAAAAGAATGAAATAATACCATTTGCAGAAACCTGGATGGACCTGGAGATGATCATACTAAGTGAAGTAAGCCAGATAGAGAAAGACAAATATCATATGATATCACTTATATGTGGAATAAAAATAAGATAAAAATGAACTTAACAGAAACAGGCCCACAGACATAGAAAACAAACTTAAGTTTACCCAAGGGGAAAGGGAGAGGGGTTTAAATTGAGAGCTTGGGATTAGCACATATAAACTACTATATATAAAAAAAGGACATACAATATAGCACAGGGAACTATATTCAATATCTTGTAATAACCTATAATGAAAAAGAATCTGAAAAAGATTCACTTTGCTGTATACCAGAAACTAACACAGCATAGTGGGATTGCCTGATGGCTCAGAGATTGAAGAATCTGCCTGCAATGCAAGAGACACGGGAGATGAGAGTTATATCTCTGGCTTGGGAAGATCCCATGAGAAGGAAATGACAATCCACTCCAATATTTTTGCCTGAAAGAAGCCTGGCGGGCTACAGTCCAAAGGGTTGCAAAGAGTCAGACATGACTAAGCAACTAAGCACAATATAACATTGTAAACCAACTATATTTCAATAAAATTTTTTAAGCAAAAACTTCAATTATTTATGGAATTTTTAAAAATTAAATACCTAATAACAGCTCCTAAATGAATAAAGCAAATATACAGGAAAGCAGGAAGAAACAATTAACTCCATAATCACAGAAGATATTTTAACATAACTTTCTCAGGAATTAATAGGTCAAATAAATAAAAAAATAAGTAAGGATTTGAAGACTAAATATCATAATTTAAACGTTTCTTCAAATGTAGAGAGATAATAAAAGAATCTTGGACTGAAACAACTGCATAGTACATACTCTATTTCAACACACATAGAATATTATGTAGAATATTTAGAGAATCTTTCTACTTTCTAGGCTCCAAAGGAAGTCAGAACACATTTCAAAGAATTTATATCTTACAGGCCATGTTCTCTGACTAAAACACAACAATAGTAGTAATAAATTAGATAAGCAAATCTAGAAAAACTTTATATATATGAAAATAAGAAATATGCTTTTGAAAACTCATAGATCAAGGAAGAAATCAATGAAAACCAGAAAATACTGAAAGTGATAATACAACTAATAAATAACTAAATGTGTGTCCAGCTAGAATAGTATTTAGAGACATTTATATGCATATATTAAAAATGAATAAATGATGTAAATGAACTGAAGGAAGTAATTCATGTAAAGGCACAAATTAAGGCTATAGGAAATAAAATAGACTTCATAAAGCAAAATTATATTTAAAAAGTATTTTTAAAAGGTGAAAAAATTGCCTGAAAATATTAAGTATCAACGAGAATATGGTGCTCTGCATAGAGGAATTATGTTCTACATCTGCAAGTGTTACATAAATTTTGGAATAAAATTTGGCATATCCGCTATAGTTGATGATGAACATACCCTACAACCTGAGGCACCTATAAAATAGAAACTATTTAAACTGCACTTGAAAACAAACAAAAGCAGAAAAATTCACAGAAGTACTCTCTGTGATAAAAAAGTATTAATTTTTTTAAAAGTGTAAACAACATGAGTGACTTTGAAAGTAAAATGTACACACTGTAGCATAGTCATAAAATAAAATACTACAGGGTAATTAGAATTAATGTATTTCAGTTATATACAATGGCATTGAGAAATCTCAGGAACAAAATATTGAGCTAAAAGAGCAATTGAAAGAATAATATTAATAAATAATACATAAACTCAAAGAAATATGCAAGACTAAACAGTATATTATTATGGATTAAAGGTTAGCTAATGGATGAGGAACAACTAGCAGAAATCTTATACCATCAGAGGTCAGGATGTTAAGAAATAAGACATAGAGAAAGGATCTGTTGAGTTAAGAGAGCAAAATAAAGCTAACAATGCCTTCAGTTGTGGTGAATTTGGAGAAACAAATAGAAGAATAGCAAAAAACTTATGTTGTTTCACATCAGTATGTTCTCAGATAAATCTTTGCCTACAGGCAGCTTAAGCTGATCAGTGCCCACTAATTGGGATTTGTTGCCTGCTTTTTTGCCTTTGTTCACCTTGCATCTCCCTCCCGGAATTCTTTCCTTCCCTCCTCCTCATCCTAGTCAAGGGAGGGTTAAAGTGTCACTCACAGGAAGTTGTCAGAGGTCACTCCCTGTTCTAAAGTGCTCTAGACTCAGTCGAGGAATTAACAGTATTCTTAACTGGAGAATCCCAGGGATGGAGGAGCCTGGTGGGCTGCCGTCTATGGGGTCGCACAGAGTCGGACATGACTGAAGTGACTTAGCAGCAGCAGCAGCCGTGACTTAACCAATAGAACATGACTGAAACAACTTAACACACACATGCATCAATCACCTAGGAATCAGACTTCAATTTTAAATATTCAGAATGAAACAAGGAATTTGGAAACAAATAGAAAAGGACAGATGATTGTGGAGAAAACAGCTGTCTTAAAGCATATGTATGTGTGAGTCAATGTGACTTGAGCTCCTGTAACAGAGTCCCTTGGACAGCAAGGATATCCAACCAGTCCATCCTAAAGGAAATCAGTATTGAATATTCATTGGGAGGACTGATGCTGAAGCTGAAACTCCAATATTTTGGCCACCTGATGTGAAGTACTGACTCATTTGAAAACACCCTGATGCTGGGAAAGATTGAAGGTGGGAGGAGAAGAGGATGAAAGAGGATGAGATGGTTGCATGGCATCACTGACTCAAAGGACATGAGTTCCAATAGGCTCCAGGAGTCGGTGATGGATGGGGAAGCCTGGTGCATTGCAGTCCTTGGGGTCCCAAAGAGTCATATATGACTGAGCTACCGAACTGAACTAAACAGAATCCTCAGTGTACCTATTAGCATTCTGGTCTCCCTGGAAGACACATATGGTTCATGAACTCTGTTCTCCAAAGTCCTGTTATAATGTCAACCAAAATTCTGTTCATTTTTCCCTGTTTGACAACCAAACTAGAGGAGATCCCTAAAAGCCAATGTTGAATTACCATTCTCCTGTGAAAAGCTTCAAAAGCCAAGAAGCAGCACATGGTATGCGTGATGTCACCGATATCCCAAAGGCAAAGACTTGGGTGAAAGGCTGTGTTGACTATGTCTGTGCTGGCCTCAAGTTGGTAACTCTGAGTGAAAGGAATTCAGCATCATGGGCACCTGCTCATTAGGCGAGTCCGTCAGATTGGAAGAATGCTGAATCTTAAAGGAAAGGGAGAATCTATGTGACGTTGTGGAATCAAAGCAGCAGAACCTCACACCCCTAATCAGGGCAGCTCTGGGAGTTTGAGTTGAAATTCAAAAGTACTCCAACTCAAAGTCTGGAGCTTATATCTTGCTCTTAGTCTTTCTTGTCTAACTTGGGTACCAAACCTCCATAAATGAAAAATCCAACGGGCTTATTTAGCAAGTTTTCAGTTTGAGGGTGACTGACCTGGGAAATATCTGATGAGTGGAGTGAGACTACTGAGTTGCAGACCCGTGGCCTGAGATTCTGCTACTTAAAAGTTGCAGTAATGGAAGGGGGCTGGGCTGCTTTCTGTGGGACGGGTGCTGGGAATGAGAAAGGAATGGGACGCAGCAGAACTAGCAGCTGAGAATGTCATGAAAACATAGAAAGGCCAGGGCAATGTGCAAGTCATCCTTTGCTGTCCACTAGCCTAAATCTGTAACTTTTAAGAGAATAGATACAGTAAGAAAATTTACCTATGAGAGTTGTCCCTTTGCCCATCATGTTACATCAATGGGATGTTTTACGCTGTCTCACATTGCATTTTTGCTTCCAGTTTGCTGGGACCTTTATTGTATCTGCTGAAGAAAGTGCTTCTCTGAATCAGCAGAGATCAAGAATGCAAAAACAGAAGGCAAAACCTCTACATGTAGATTACTACTAGTAACAATACTTCTACTTTTTGTTCCTGGATGTATTTATTCTGGCCATTGAGGAACAGGAGTTTATACTTGATATTGGATTAAGGAATATACCATATTCTGTGGCAAAACATAACAACTCTGCAGGACTTGCAGCTGCAAGTCCCAGCTGGGAGTAAAACTGACTCCTTTTTGGGTCATTCCATCATTCTGTTGGACTGCAGTTTCTGAGAAGTAGAATGAGGAGTGAGATCACTGAATTCCAGGAGCACAGGTTCAGTTGTAGTGAAATGAATCCCTTGAGTGGAACAACATTATGAGGAAAAAAAGGAACAGTGCATCGGGCTTTTTGAAAGTTCAGAATAAAGGCACTAACAGAGGGATAAGGTAGCTGGGAAAGACAAATCCTTATCAGGAACATCAGCCAGTGGCTCTGAAGACATATCTCTGCCTCTTTTATGACCAAAGGCATCCAACGTCATCTAGCGATCACAGTGGGAAGACCAGGGGGACCGCTGGTCCACCCAAAGTGTGATGACTTACTGCAAACTCAGCACCAGCTCCTGATGTATGTGAGTGGAGCCCTTAGCAGAGGTGGTAGCTATATCACACCTGCTTCTATCACTGTCTCACAGTCACTCTGTGCATGGCTCACTTAACAAGCAAAAGTCAGTTGACATTCACAAGACAGTTCATTGGGGTGGGATGGGGAAGGAGATGGGAGGGAGGTTCAAAAGAGAGGGACATATGTATATGTATACCTATGGCTGATTCATGTTGAGGTTTGACAGAAAAGAACAAAATTCTGTAAAGCAATTATCCTTCAATAAAAAAGTTAATTTAAAAAAGTATATATATATGTATATATATATATGACATATGCTCATGCTATTTATAATCTATTTTATGTCACCAGCTACTAATAAAGAACATAGTTTAAAAAAACACTCATTATTAATTTGTTGTTCACTCACTAGGTCATGTCCAGCATTTTGTGACCGTATGGACTGCAGCATACCAGCTTCCCTGTCCTTCACCATCTCCTGGAGTTTGTTCAAACTCGTGTCCATTGAGTCAATGATGCCATCCAACCATTTCATCATCTGTTTCTCCTTTGTCCACCTTCCCTCAATCTTTCCCAGCATCAAGGTCTTTTCCAGTGAGTTGGCTCTTTGTATCAGGTAGCCAAGGTATTGGAGATTCAGCTTCAGCATCAGTCCTTCCAATGAATATTCAGGGTTGATTTCCTTTAGGATGGACTGGTTTGATCTTGCAGTCCAAGGGGCTCTGAAGAATCTTCTCCAGTACCACAGTTCAAAAGCATCAAATTTTTTTTGATGTTTTTATATTTTTTATTTTTTAAATGTATTTATTTTAATTGGAGGCTAATTACTTTAAAATACTGTAGTGGTTTTGCCATATATTGACATGAATCAGCCATGGGTGTACATGTGTTCCCTGTCCTGAACCGCCCTCCCACCTCCCTCCCCATCCCATCCCTCTGGGTCATCCCAGTGCACCAGCCCTGAGCACCCTGTCTCATGCATCAAACCTGGACTGGCAATCTGTTTCACATATGATAGTATACATGTTTCAATGCTATTCTCTCAAATCATCCCACCCTCTCCTTCTCCCACAGAGTCTGAAAGACTGTTCTTTACATCTATGTCTCTTTTATTGTCACACATGTAGGGTCATTGTTACCATTTTTCTAAATTCCATATATAAAAAGCATCAGTTTTTTAGGACTCAGCCTTCTTTATGGTCCAGATCTGACATCCATTCAGTGCCACTGGAAAAACCTTAGCTTTGACTAGATGGACGTTTGTTGGCAAAGTGATGCCTCAACTTTTTAATACACTGTCTAGGATTGTCATAGTTATTCTTCCAGGGAGCAAGCATCTTTTGATTTCTTGTTTGCAGTCACTGTCCACATTTTGAAGCTCAAGAAAATGAAGTCTAACACTGTTTCCATTTTTCCTCGTCTGTTTGCCATGAAGTGATAGGACCACTGACATGATGTTAGTTTTTTAAATGGTGAGTTTTAAGTCAGCTTTTTCACTTTGCTCTTAACCAAATTTAATAATCAGTTCAGTTCAGTTCAGTTCAGTTGCTCAGTCGTGTCCGACTCTTTGTGACCCCATGAATCGCAGCACGCCAGGCCTCCATGTCCATCACCAACTCCCGGTGTTCACTCAGACTCGCGTCCATCAAGTCAGTGATGCCATCCAGCTATCTCATCCTCTGTCATCCCCTTCTTCAATCTCTCCCTCAATCTCTCCCAGCATCAAAGTCTTTTCCAATGAGTCAACTCTTCACATGAGGTGGCCAAAGTGCTAGAGTTTCAGCTTTAGCATCATTCCTTCCAAAGAAATCCGAGAGCTGATCTCCTTCAGAATGGATTGGTTGGATCTCCTTGCAGTCCAAGGGACTCCCAAGAGTCTTTTCCAACACCACAGTTCAAAAGCATCAATTCTTTGGCGCTCAGCCTTCTTCACAGTCCAACTCTCACATCCATACATGACTACTGGAAAAACCATAGCCTTGACTAGACGGAACTTAGTCACTAATATTTTATATACCAAGCATCACACGTGAACCAAACATCATGGTTGTCTCACACATAAAGCAAATTCTTCTAGAAATACATGAAAAAGTAAGAATTTACAAACTTATAGTGCTAGATACAAATGTATATTTTTCAAAACTTAAAAATCAGACAAAAATAAAACAAAGCACAGGGATTTGGAGATTCAGTAAATAAGTTCAATTTTATTAATATATGTGTGAGTATATAAGTGTATATTTAATACGTATATATATGTGTGTGTGTGTGTATTCATGTATATATGTATGTGTGTGTATATATGGGCTTCCCCGGTGGCTCAGCAATAAAAAATTCACCTGCAATGCAGGAGCTGCATACTAATACTCAAAACATTTTTTATTATACTCATGAAACAGGCCCCAAAATTCATCACATATAAGACTGAATGATAGTGGGCACCCTTGTCTTGTTCCTGAGTTTAGGGGAATGCTTTCAATTTTTCACCATTGAGGATAATGTTTGCTGTGGGTTTGTCATATATAGCTTTTATTATGTTGAGTTATGTTCCTTCTATTCCTGCTTTCTGGAGAGTTTTTGTAATAAATGGATGTTGAATTTTGTCAAAGGCTTTCTCTGCATCTATTGAGATAATCATATGGCTTTTATTTTTCAATTTGTTAATGTGGTGAATTGCAATGATTGATTTGCAATATTGAAGAATCCTTGCATCCCTGGGATAAAGCCCACTTGGTCATGATGTATGATCTTTTTAATGTCTTGTTGGATTCTGATTGCTAGAATTTTTTTAAGGATTTTTGCATCTATGTTCATCAGTGATATTGGCCTGTAGTTTTCTTTTTTTGTGGCATCTTTGTCAGGTTTTGGTATTAGGGTGATGGTGGCCTCATAGAATGAGTTTGGAAGTTTACTTTCCTCTGCAATTTTCTGGAAGAATTTGAGTAGGATAGGTGTTAGTTCTTCTCAAAATTTTTGGTAGAATTCAGCTGTGAAGCCATCTGGACCTGGGCTTTTGTTTGCTGGAAGATTTCTGATTACAGTTTCAATTTCTGTGCTTGTGATGGGCCTGTTAGGATTTTCTATTTCTTCCTGGTTCAGTTTTGGAAAGTTGTACTTTTCTAAGAATTTGTCCATTTCTTCCACATTGTCCATTTTATTGGCATATAATTTCTGATAGTAGTCTCTTATGATCCTTTGTATTTCTGTGTTATCTGTTGTGATCTCTCCATTTTCATTTTTAATTTTATTGATTTGATTTTTCTCCTTTTGTTTCTTGACAAGTCTGGCTAATGCTTTGTGAATTTTATTTATCCTTTCAAAGAACCAGCTTTTGGCTTTGTTGATGTTAGTTCTGGAAGTTTTGGCCACAGCAATCAGAACAGAAAAAGAAATAAAAGGAATCCAAATTGGAAAAGAAGAAGTAAAACTCTCAAGTTTGCAGATGACATGATCCTCTACATAGAAAACCCTAAAGATTCCACCAGAAAATTACTAGAGCTAATCAATGAATATAGTAAAGTTTCAGGATATAAAATCAACACACAGAAATCCCTTGCATTCCTATACACTAATAAAGAGAAAGTAGAAAAAGAAATTAAGGAAACAATTCCATTCACCATTGCAATGAAAAGAATAAAATACTTAGGAATATATCTACCTAAAGAAACTAAAGACCTATATATAGAAAACTATAAAACACTGCTGAAAGAAATCAAAGAGGACAATAATAGATGGAGAAATATACCATGTTCATGGATCAGAAGAATCAACATAGTGAAAATGAGTATACGACCCAAAGCAATCTACAGATTCAGCGCAATCCCTATCAAGCTACCAGCGGTATTTTTCACAGAACTAGAACAAATAATTTCACAATTTGTATGGAAATACAAAAAACCTCAAATAGCCAAACCAATCTTGAGAAGGAAGAATGGAACTGGAGGAATCAACCTGCCTGACTTCAGGCTCTACTACAAAGCCACAGTCATCAAGACAGTATGGTACTGGCACAAAGACAGAAATATAGATCAATGGAACAAAATAGAAAGCCCAGAGACAAATCCACACACATATGGACACCTTATCTTCGACAAAGGAGGCAAGAATATACAATGGATTAAAGACAATCTCTTTAACAAGTGGTGCTGGGAAAACTGGTCAACCGCTTGTAAAAGAATGAAACTAGAACACTTTCTAACACCATATACGAAAATAAACTCAAAATGGATTAAAGATATAAACGTAAGATCAGAAACTATAAAACTCCTAGAGGAGAACATAAGCAAAACACTCCCCGACATAAATCACAGCAGGATCCTCATGACCCACCTCCCAGAATACTGGAAATAAAAGCAAAAATAAACAAATGGGATCTAATTAAAATTAAAAGCTTCTACACAACAAAGGAAACTATAAGGAAGGTGAAAAGAAGCCTTCAGAATGGGAGAAAATCATAGCAAATGAAGCAACTGACAAACAACTAATCTCAAAAATATACAAGCAACACATGCAGCTCAATTCCAGAAAAATAAACGACCCAATCAAAAAATGGGCCAAGGAACTAAATAGACATTTCTCCAAAGAAGACATACAGATGGCTAACAAACACATGAAAAGATGCTCAACATCACTCATTATCAGAGAAATCCAAATCAAGACCACAATGAGGTACCATTTCATGCCAGTCAGAATGGCTGTGATCCAAAATTCTACAAGCAATAAATGCTGGAGAGGGTGTGGAGAAAAGGGAACCCTCTTACACTGTTGGTGGGAATGCAAACTAGTACAGCCACTATGGAGAACAGTGTGGAGATTCCTTAAAAAAACTGGAAATAGACCTTCCTTAAAAACTGGAAATCCCACTGCTGGGCATACACACCAAGGAAATCAGAATTGAAAGAGACACGTGTACCCCAGTGTTCATCACAGTACTGTTTATAATAGCCAGGACATGGAAGCAACCTAGATGTCCATCAGCAGATGAATGGATAAGAAAACTGTGGTACAAATACACAATGGAGTATTACTCAGCCATTAAAAGGAATACATTTGAATCAGTTCTAATGAGGTGGATGAAACTGGAGCCTATTATACAGAGTGAAGTAAGCCAGAAAGAAACACACCAATACAGTATACTAACACATATATATGGAATTTAGAAAGATGGTAATGATAACTCTGTACGCAAGACAGCAAAGGAGACACAGATATATAGAACAGACTTTTGGACTCTGTGGGAGAAGGAGAGGGTGGGATGATTTGGGAGAATGGCATTGAAACATGTATAATATCATGTAAGAAATGAATTGCCAGTCTAGGTTCGATGCAGGATACAGGATGCTTGGGGCTGGTGCACTGGGATGACCCAGAGATATGGTATGGGGAGAGAGGTGGGACGGGGAGTTCAGGGTTGGGAACTCATGTACACCCATGGTGGATTCATGTTGATGTATGGCAAAACCAATACAGTATTGTAAAGTAAAATTAAAAATATATATATATTTCCATTAAAATCATATAAAAATATTGAAGGCTTATACCTGAAGAAAATTAAAAAACAAAAACAAACAAAAAGACTGAATGATGTGAAATATTCATTTTTATAGATTAAAAAATAATCAAATGTCAGTGCTTTCATATGGTTCAGTTTAATAATTGATAATTCTTTAAAACATAAACATTATAAAGAACGTTAAAAAAAAAATAAAAATAAAAAGATGGTCTAGCCCTGCAAAAAGGGTCAGCCTCTAGGAAGCTGATAATCAAAACTTTTAATACAAGACCCCCAGGAGGAGGAAATGGCAACCCACTCCAGTATTCTTGCCTGGGAAATCCCATGGACAGAACAGCCTTGTGGGCTACAGTCCATGGGGTCACAAATAGCTGGACATGACTGACCACTACACAGCACAACAATATTAGAAAGCTTTAAAACAAATGTACTAAGCAATCAAATTAATAAACTAGAAAAAGAAAGAAAAATAATCAAAAGGAAATCTTAGATAAATAAAGTAAAAAAGCAAAACAAAAAGCAACAACAACAAAACACACAGGGTGGTAAAGAAAAATAAGAGCAAAAGCCATCACATATATGTAGAAGTATAATTCATTTTGATACAATAACTTAAATTTCCTAAACTTGCCAAAGTTATTTGCTAACTATGATAACTTTTTGTTTGTTCTCAAAATTTTATATATACTTTTCCTTTCCCATCAACATGCCTTTTCTTCATTTTTCTGTCTAATTGTACTAGCTAAGACCTCTCAAAACATGCTAAATTTGAAATAGGAAATTTTTCTATCTATCACCATTTCATATGCTGTGGGCTGTAGGTTTTTACTAGATTTCTTTAATCAATTTTTAAGCAAGTTCTCTTTATTATTAATTTGCTAAGAGATTTGATCATTAATTTTATTGATTTCTTGTCAAATGCCTTCTCTGGATCTGTTGATTTTTTTTTTCTTTTGGTCTATTGGTTTGATGAATTACCTTGGTTGATTTCAAACTATTGAAGCCACTTCATATTTTGGGGGAAAATACTATTTGGTCTTGATATAATGGGTTGGTAAAAAAAATCTGTTCATTTTTTTTCTGCAAGATGGCTCCAGTTGTCTTTAACTCCATTTGAAACAATTTTGTTTTTCAAGAAGCAATTTTATTATTTCAAGAAAGGTAAAATGTAACTGAAACACAAAACAAAGTTGTACAGTATATGGAGAAAGCGCTGAGACTGATCAAACATTATACTGAAGATTTCTCACTGGATGGTGCTCCATGGTTCAGTAGACCAGTTGATGTTGATAGCGATCAAACAGAGACATTAATTGAGAATGATCAATGTTATACTATGTGAGAGGTAGCCAACATACTAAAAATATCCAAATCAAGCATTGAAAATCACTTGCGCCAGCTTGCTTGTGTTAAGTATTTTGATGTTTGGGTTCCACATAAGCTAAGTGGAAAAAAAAAAAAAAAACCTTCTTGACCTTATTTTTGCATGTGATTCTCTAATTAAAAGTAATGAAAGCATTCCATTTTTAAAACAAATTGTGATAAGTGATGAAAGTGGATACTGCACAATAATGCTGAACAGAAGAGATTGTAGGCCAAGCGAAATGAACCACCACCAACCACCTTAAAGGATGGTCTTCATTCAAAGAAGGTAGTCTTGTGTTTATGGTAGAATTGGAAGGGAGTCCTCTATTATGAGCTTCTTCTGAAAAACCAAAGGATTGATTCCAGCAAGTACTGCTCCCCATTAGACCAACTGAAAGCAACTCTCAATGAAAAGTTTCCAGAATAAGTCAACAGAAAGTATATAATCTTCCATCAGGATAATACAAGGCCCCATGTTTCTTTGATGACCAGGCAAAAACTGTTTATAGCTTGGCTGGAAAATTCTGAGTGATCCACTGTATTCACCAGATATTGCACCTTCAGATTTCCCTTTATTTTGGTCTTTACAAAATTTTTTTAATGGAAAAAATTTCAACTCCCTGGAAGACTGTCAAAGGCACCTGGGACAGTTCTTTGTTCAAAAAGATAAAAAGTTTGGGGAAGATGAAATTATAAAGTTGCCTGAAAAATGGCAGAAGATAGTGGAACTCAATATTGCTGTGCTACTGTTTTGTGAAGAATGTTCACGTCTGTGTTCATGAGAGACATGCTCTATAGCTTTTTATCTTGTTTTTGTACCAGGACAATACTGGCCTCAAAAAAAAATGTTCTGGACTTGATTTATCTCTTTTCCTTTCTGAAAGATTTTCTGTAGAATTGATATGATCTCTTCCTTATATGTTTGATAGAATTTCCTAGTGAAGCTATCTGGGTCTGAGTTTCCTTAGAGGGAAGGTTGTTAATTAATTCTATTTTTTAAAATAAATATAAGGCTTTCAGGTAGTCTATTTTTCCTTGTATGAGCTTTTTTATGCATTTTGAGGAATTAATTTCATTTGTCAAATTCATCAGCATAAAGTTGCCTCCTTACTTCCAGGTCCCATAAGCTTTAATTCTTCCACTGGTAAACTGCTGATATTTTACACTTCAAGAGAGATCAGGGACTGTGGCTACCAGCAGATAGTTGTCAGTATGGCCTCCATCCCTAGACATCAACCGTCCCTGCACATGTGCCCCTGAAACCTGTCTTATCCACCCTCCAGCAGTGGTTTCTTGCTGCTGTTATCCAGGTCAGGGCTCTCTGCGTGAGCAGCAGTGGGGTTGTTGGTTCTCCACCACTGGCCTTAGGCAGACCTTGTACCTGAGCCTCATAGGTAGTAGATAACTGCTGTCTCCTACTGAGTCCAGGGTTGGAGTGTGTTTGGTTTCCTGCTCTCGCATTTTTCCTTGGCAACCAAACTCTGCTTGTGTCCTTTGTGTCCTGTTGCCTGGTATCAGTGTGCAGTGGGTCAGGGCAGCCACCTCTAGCCACAGCCTACCTTCACCCTCACACTTTCATCAGGAAGATGGAGGTTTTCCTGACCTTCCCACCTTTCAGCTTCTGCCAATGAAAGGTCTAGAGCTGACCACCAGGTACCTCACATGTGCCTGGGATGTGGGTGCCCTTTTTCTGGAATAGCCGCTGCTCACTCAACTGCTGCCTGGCCCTGAGTACCTGAGCCCTTGTGTGATTTTTTCAGGTCTTTTCCCCCAACAGGTGAAGGCCCTTGCAAAAGAGTGAGCAACTGAGTGAGAACTCCCCTTTACCTGAGACTCTCAAGGATGATAAAGGGTGATGTTAGCCCATATGTTCTTGTTGGTGTTCAGTCACTAAGTTGTGTCTGATTCTTTTGCGACCCTTGGGCTGTAACCCACCAGGCTCCTCTGTCCATGGTACCACCCAAGCAAGAATACAGCAGTGTGTTGCCATTTCCTTCTCCAGGGGATTTTCTAGACCCCGGGTCGAACCCATGTCTCCTGCATTGGCAGATGAGTTCTTTACCCCTGAGCCACAGGGGAGACTTTAAGAATTGTGAGTAATGTGGTTGTTTTCTTCTCATAAGCCCATAGGGATGCCCCTTCTTCTCCTATGTTCTAATGATGGTAAAAGAGGTTGTCATCTCTCTCTGCTGCTGTTAAGTCACTTCAGTCATGTCTGACTCTGTGCGACCCCATAGATGGCAGCCCACTAGGCTTTGCCATCCCTGGGATTCTCCAGGCAAGAACACTGGAGTGGGCTGCCATTTCCTTCTCCAATGCATCATCTCTGTCTAGAACCCTTTTAGAATTCAGTTCCCCTGATTTGTTTTGTGACATCAGCTCACAGAGGAAAAAATGAGAAAACAAAAGAAATAAAAGGGGTTTTTTTTTTCATGATAATTTTGAAATATATTCAGATATCTTCTCTTTTCTACGATGGGAGCAATGTTTTCTTAAGGTTTTCTACATCCTCAGAGGAAGCAGAATTCTGGATGCTTCCATAAGTAGAAAACCTTGGAGACAGGATATCTTTAGCTGAATCATGAATAACTCATTAAGGATAGGCTGCTTCATCCTATAAGCCCACTCCTACATACCTGAGGACATTTAAGGCCTTCGTTGTTCTAGGACGTCATGGGAAGCTCCTTGTTTCAGTGTGTACCTTCCTGGCAGGGTCCAGATTGACTAAGGTGAGGCTCCAGAAGTATTTTCTTGGTGAGAAAATGACTTGGTCAGATATTTAGAAGTCTACTACTTTATTTTACCTCCTCTGGGATAGTTTGGACCAAAGCACTTAAAACAGAGACCATCTGCTGGGAATCTTTTACCTTAAACAGAAGGCCCAATTCAGTTTCTTGGCACATTTCTTCAATTCAGTCATTTGTTTATGGAACAGATATTTATTCAGTGCCCATTACGTGCTGGGTTCTGTTCTGTGCCATGAAGACTGTATAGTGAATAATTGTATAAGATTGTATAATGTATAATGAAGAAGGCAAAGACTTTGCCTTCACTGTGCTCACATTCTTATGGACAAAACAGACAATAATATGCAAAAACTTAGCTGGGTGTATGACATAAGTACAGGTTTCAACTAAGAAAAAGAAGCAGTATAAGTAGATAGAGAGTAAAACTGTCTTCTATGGAAGTAAGGCAATCTGAGTTAAGTCCACATGGTGACATATGGCTGAGCTTTTACTGTCCAAGGAGCTGTGTTTGGAGTCAGAGCACAGTGAGTGAAGAGCTTCAAAGCTAGTGGAACCACCATGTCAATGAGCATAGAAGTCTACGGGGGAGTCCTAGAGTGGTTTAGTCTATCACAGTGATGTGCTTCTGAGAAAAAAGAGGATGGATCAAGGCTTGACACTGTAGGTATTAGTGAAAGTGAGTCATCCAAGTACAACATTGATATCTTTTAGGTTTGATAGTATTTGACAAGTCTTGGAAAATATTATATTTACAATACCTAAAGTAGGAAAAAAAACAACATTTGGGATACTGTGGAAACCTAAATCCTGAAAACTCTTTTAAAAATTATTTTCAAGTGCATATATAAAATTGAACTAAGCTACTTTATTAAACAAGACTCATTAACAATTAGAATATCAAGATTTTTCTAATTGAGTGCTTATAGAATGCTTTCGAAACTGGTTTTAGATCACTGACATAGGTTCCCCAGGGTATGTTGATACGTAATATTAATTTTTAGAAAAAGCAGAGGAACCAGAGATCAAATTGCCAAATTCTGATGGATCATGGAAAAAGCAAGAGAGTTCCAGAAAAAACATTGATTTTTGCTTTATTGACTATAACAAAGGCTTTGAAGGTGTAGATCACAATAAACTGTGGAAAATTCTTCAAGAGTGGGAATACCAGAGCACCTGACCTGACTCTTGAGAAACCTATATGCAGGTCAGGAAGCAACAGTTAGAACTGAACATGGAACAATAGACTGGTTCCAAATAGGAAAAGGAGTACATCAAGGCTGTATATTGTCATCCTGCTCATTTAACTTATATGCAGAGTACATCATGAGAAACTCTGGGCTGGAAGAAGCACAGGCTGAAATCAAGATTGCCAGGAGAAATATCAGTAACCTCAGATATGCAGATGACACCACCTTTATGGCAGAAAATAAAGAGGGACTAAAAAGTCTCTTGATGAAAGTGAAAGAGGAGAGTAAAAAAGTTGGCTTAAAACTCAACATTCAGAAAAGGAAGATCATGGCATCTGGTCCCATCACTTCATGGGAAATAGACAGGGAAACATTGGAAACAGTGTCAGACTTTATTTTTCTGGGCTCCAAAATCACTGCAGATGGTGATTGCAGCCTTGAAATTAAAAGACACATACTCTTTGGAAGGAAAGTTATGACCAACCTAGATAGCATATTCAAAAGCAGAGACATTATTTGCCAACAAAGGTCCATCTAGTCAAGGCTATGGTTTTTCCAGTGGTCATGTATGGATGTGAGAGTTGGACTGTGAAGAAAGCTGAGCGCCGAAGAATTGATGCTTTTGAACTGTGGTGTTGGACAAGACTCTTGAGAGTCCTTTGGGCTGCAAGGATATCCAACCAGTCCATTCTGAAGGAGATCAGTCCTGGGATTTCTTTGGAAGAAATAATGCTAAAGCTGAAACTCCAGTACTTTGGCCACCTTATGCAAGGAGTTGACTCATTGGAAAATACCCTGATGCTGGGAGGGATTGAGGGCAGAAGGAAAAGGGAACGACAGAGGATGAGATGGCTGGCTGGCATACCGACTCGATGGACGTGAGTTTGAGTGAACTCCGGGAGATGGTGATGAACAGGGAGGCCTGGCGTGCTGCGATTCATGGGGTCGCAAAGAGTCGGACACAACTGAGTGACTGAACTGAATGAACTGAATATTAATTTATTCATTTAGCAGGTCCTGTCTCAAAAAGTGTGGATTTAAAACCCTATCTCTTGGTCTTAAAGTTCACAAACCTTTATAAGACTATGCTGATTGAGATTAGTCTAATTATGAGATTAGTCTAAGCTTTCTTATTACTATTTTGGTCACTTCCTTGGGCCACAGTCTGTCAAGAGCCAGGTCAGGAGTTTCAAATGCTCTCAGGAGCCCAAAACAGAATGTTTTAGGAGGAATGCATGGCAACGTTTTGAGCTTAAAATTTGCCAGCAGTGATGTTTTCATACTGAGGGATTTAGAAAGATAAATACAGAGTCCCCATAAATAAGGCAGAGATTCGTCTATGGTATGTTCAGCTTGTCAATGTCCAACTTTTTTGTGGGTAAAATTCAGAATGACTTATTTCTTGGTATGCTTGTGTGTATTGGTATACTTTATTTTTTTAATTCATTTTTTAATGGGAGGAAAATTGCTATACAATGTTGTTTTGGTGTCTGCCGTACAACAATGTGAAACAGCCATAGTACAAATATATCCCCTCCCTGTTGAGCATCCATCCCATGAACACCCCTGTATCCCCGCCTCTAGGTCATCACAGGGCACGGGCTGAGCGCCTGTGTTATACAGCAGCCTCCCACTAGTGATCTATTTTACACATGGTAGGGTATATACGTCAGTGTTACTCTCCTAGTTTGTCTCCAGCCCTGTCCACAAATCCATTATCTATGTCTGCATCAAAGCTCAGGTTTTTTTTTAATAAAAGTACATTGTAAATCTACTAAAATGAGAAATTTTCTTTATGGCTATTGTTTTCTATTTGACATAGCATATAGAGGGAAAACATCTATTTTTAATTTTTATCTTTTAGAGTGTAGAATACTACGATTCAACATGTGTAGACATTGTGAAATGACTCACAATCCAGCTAATTATAACATCCATTATCTCACATAGTTATCCCTTTTTGTTTCTGTATGGTGAGAATATTCATGATCTAATCAGCCAACATCAAGTATACAGCAAGGTGTTAGTAACTACAGTAAACATACTGTACAGTTAGGTCTCCAGAAATTATTAGTCCTGCACAGCTGAAACTTTGTACCCTTTGACTGACCACTCCCCATTTCCCCCACCGACCAGCCACTGGCAGGAACCACTCTGCTTTCTGTTTATATGATTTTGACAAATTTAGATTCACCGTGTTAATGAGATCATACAGTATTTGTTTCTTCTGGGGTTGGCTTATTTCATTTAGCTTAATACCATCCAAATTTATCTACGTTGTCAGAAATGGCAAGATTCCTTCTCTTCTGAGGCTGAATAACATTCCCCTGTGTGCGTGTGTGTGTGCTCATATTGCTTTATGTGCATTCATCTGTTGATAGGCACTTAGGTTGTTTCCACAGCTTGGCAATTATAAATAGTGCTGCCATGAATATATGGGTGAGGGACAGAGGTATGAAGTAATAATTTCATTTCCTTCAGGTATATACACAGAAGTGGAATTTCTGGGTCAAATGGCAATCTTATTTTTTTGAGTTATAAAATTTGCCACAGTGGCTACATCAATTTGTATTCCCACTAACAGTGACAAGGGCTCCATTTCTCCACATCCTCACCAACATTCAATTCAGTCACTCAGTCGTGTCCAACTCTTTGTGACCCCATGGACTACAGCACTCCAGGATTCCCCGTCCATCACCAACTCCCAAAACTTACAAACTCATGTCCATAGAGTCGGTGATGCCATCCAACCATCTCATCCTCTGTCATCTCCTTCTCCTCCCACCTTCAATCTTTCCCAGCATCAGGGTCTTTTCAAATAAGTCAGTTCTTCTCATCAGGTGGCCAAAGTATTGGAGTTTCAGCTTCAGTATCAGTCCTTCCAATGAATATTCAGGACTGCTTTCCTTTGGGATTGACTGGTTGGATCTCCTTGCAGGCCAAGGGACTCTCAGGAGTTTTCTCCAACACCACAGTTCAAAAGCATCAATTCTTTGGTGCTCAACTTTCTTTATACTCCAATTCTCACATCTATACGTGACTACTAAAAAACATAGCTTTGACTAGAAGGACCTTTGTTGGCAAAGTGATGTCTCTGCTTTTTAATATGTTGTCTAGGTTGGTCATAGCTTTTCTTCCAAGGAGCAAGCGTCTTTTAATTTCATGGCTGCAGTCACCACCTGTACTGATTTTGGAGCCCAAGAAAATAAAGTCTGTCACTGTTTCCATTGGTTCTCCATCTATTTGCCATGAAGTGATAGGACCAGATGCCATGATCTTAGATTTCTGAATATTGAGCTTTAGGCCAACTTTTTCACTCTTTCACTTTCATCAAGAGGCTCTTTAGTTCTTCGCTTTCTGCCATAAGCATGGTGTCATCTGCATATCTGAGATTATTGATATTTCTCCTGGCAATCTTGATTCCAGCTTGTGCTTCATTCAGGCCAGCATTTTGCATGATGTACTCTGCATGTAAGTTAAATAATCAGGGTTACAATATACAGTCTTGAGGTACTCCTTTCCCGATTTGGAACCAGTCTGTTGTTCCACGTCCAGTTCTAATTGTTTGATTACTTTGTGAAAATTTTAAGAGTCCTGATCCTTTAAATTTTGAAATCACTCTGGGAAATAGAGGAGGCAATTTTCCAAGGATTGGAAAGGGAAGAGGCAGTCTGACTAGAGACCAAAAAGAAACATTGAGAATTAGAGCTGATTGCGAATAATCTTGGACTGTATCAGTTGATTTTATAAAAAAACAAAAAAGCATGTCTAGCTGCTTTAAATGAGTTCAAGTGTCCACACTTTAATGACTTTCATTCTAAAATACTAAAATATACTTGCACATATGTTTACATAATGAATGCTGTTTATAATAGGGAGTTTAAGTTCAAGGATGAGGTGATAGAATTAAGAGATGAGTAAACTTTCAATTTCTAACATTGAGGAAGACAGTGAATTCCAAAATAATGTGAAATATAAATTCTCAATAAAATTCTAAAACCACTTATTGAGCAGATGGCTTGTACTGGGAAAAAGGATTCACTAGAACCATCATGAATTATTCTAAGATCAAGTCATATTAACCACGTTAACTTTATTTCCTTTTAAAAATACTGAAAAAAAAATGTGTATTTGGGGGAATCTGAAAAAGTTACCTTAGGAATACTTTGTGGACATAGGGATACAAATTGTGAAGTTGGTTCCTGGTCTGGATTTAAGGATTCAAGTAACTCTCTCTTGGGCTCTGTGTGTTTACTATTTTATCAACTTAATTGACAATAAACATGTCCTGTTTGGCATATCTGGATATAGCAGAATTAAGAGGGTGGTTAACATGTTACACGGCAAAATCAGAAATTAAAAAAAGAAAAAACACAGTAGTTAGAAATAATGAGTTTAAATGATGTCTAACCAAAATAACATAAAATTCCGCATTGAACTAATAAAAAATCAATCCTAGAGCAAAAACCTAAATTAATTTAGAGCTTGAAATCTATCTAGTCATTGCTTTTAGCATAAGTTCATACTGACAGGCAGGCTGAGAATATTACTTTTTTTTTTCTCTTCATTTTGCTTACGCATCTAATAAGTCTGTCTGCATTAGGCGATTGCTCTTTAGAAGGGAACAATGATTGTGGCAGGGTACATTGTTGCTGGCGTGGCAGGAATCAGTCAGTCTGGTTTAGGCTGTGGCTGGAAGAGGAAGTAGTAAAGAGTTTACAAAATAGGACATTAGCCAAGTCCTGAGGCTCAATGTTTGAAGCAAGATTTGACAAAATTGGGCCCAAAGGTCAAATCCAGCACACCAGCCTTTTGTAAAACAAATAAGCTAAGAACGGGTTTCACATATCAAAAAGGCTGAAAAAAATCAAAAGAAGAGTATATCAGGACACTTGAAAATTATATAAAATTCAAGTATCCATAAATAAAGATTTATTGGAACACTATCATCAAGTTTTGCCATTAAATATTCTCAGTTCAGTTCAGTTCAGTCGCTCAGTTGTGTCTGACTCTGCGACGCCGTGAATCGCAGCACACCAGGCCTCCCTGTCCACCACCATCTTCCAGAGCTCACACAAACTCATGCCCATCAAGTCAGTCATGCCATCCAGCCATCTCATCCTCTGTCGTCCCCTTCTCCTCCTGCCCCCAATCCCTCCCAGCATAAGGGTTTTTTCCAATGAGTCAACTCTTTGCATGAGGTGGCCAAATTACTGGAGTTTCAGCTTCAGCATCATTCCTTCCAAAGAACACCCAGGGCTGATTTCCTTTAGGATGCACTGGTTGGATTTCCTTGCAGTCCAAGGGACTCTCAAGAGTCTTCTCCAACACCACAGTTCAAAAGCATCAATTCTTCCGTGCTCAGCTTTCTTCACAATCCAACTATCACATCCATACGTGACCACTGAAAAAACCACATCCTTGACTAGGTGGACCTTTGTTGGCAAAGTAATGTCTCTGCTTCTGAATATGCTATCTAAGTTGGTCATAACTTTCCTTCCAAGGAGTAAACGTCTTTTAATTTCATGGCTGCAATCACCATCTGCAGTGATTTTGGAGCCCAGAAAAATAGTCTGACACTGTTTCCACTGTTTCCCCATCTATTTCCCATGACGTGATGGGACCAGATGCCATGATCTTTGTTTTCTGAATGTTGAGCTTTAAGCCAACTTTTTCACTCTCCACTTTCACTTTCATCAAGAGGCTTCTTAGTTCCTCTTCATTTTCTGCCATAAGGGTGGTGTCATCTGCATATCTGAGGTTATTGATATTTCTCTCAGTAATCTTGATTCCAGCTTGTGCTTCTTCCAGTGCAGCGTTTCTCATGATGTACTCTGCATACAAGTTAAATAAGCAGGGTGACAATATACAGCCTTGACGTACTCCTTTTGCTATTTGGAACCAGTCTGTTGTTCTATGTCCAGTTCTAACTGTTGCTTCCTGACTTGCATACAGATTTCTCAAGAGTCAGGTCAGGTGGTCTGGTATTCCCATCTCTTTCTGAATTGTCCACAGTTTATTGTGATCCACACCATCAAAGGCTTTGGCATAGTCATTAAAGCAGAAATTGATGTTTTTCTGGAACTCTCTTCCTTTTTCCATGATCCACTGGATGTTGGTAATTTGATCTCTGGTTCCTCTGCCTTTTCTAAAACCAACTTGAACATCTGGAAGTTCATGGTTCACATATTGCTGAAGCCTGGCTTGGAGAATTTTGAGCATTACTTTACTAGCATGTGAGATGAGTGCAATTGTGTGGTAGTTTGAGCATTCTTTGGCATTGCCTTTCTTTGGGATTGGAATGAAAACTGACCTTTTCCAGTCCTGTGGCCACTGCTGAGTTTTCCAAATTTGCTGGCATATTGAGTGCAGCACTTTCACAGCATCATCTTTCAGGGTTTGAAATAGCTCCACTGGGATTCCGTCACCTCCACTAGCTTTGTTCGTAGTGATGCTTTCTAAGGCCCACTTGACTTCACATTCCAGTATGTCTGGCTCTAGATTAGTGATCACACCATCGTGATTATCTTGGTCATGAAGATCTTTTTTGTACAGTTATTCCATGTATTCTTGCCACCTCTTCTTAATATCTTCTGCTTCTGTTAGGTCCATACCATTTCTGTCCTTTATTGAGCCCATCTTTGCATGAAATATTCCCTTGGTATCTCTAATTTTCTTGAAGAGATCTCTAGTCTTTCACATTCTATTGTTTTCCTCTATTTCTTTGCATTGAAAGCCTGAGGAAGACTTTCTTATCTCTCCTTGCTATTCTTTGGAACTCTGCATTCAGATGTTTATATCTTTCCTTTTCTCCTTTGCTTTTCGCTTCTCTGCTTTTCACAGCTTTTTGTAAGGCCTCCCCAGACAACCATTTTGCTTTTATGCATTTCTTTTCTATGGGGATGGTCTTGATCCCTGTCTCCTGTACAATGTCATGAACCTCTGTCCACAGTTCATCAGGCACTCTATCTATCAGATCTAGTCCCTTAAATCTATTTTTCACTTCCACTGTATAATCATAAGGGATTTTATTTAGGTCATACCTGAATGGTCTAGTGGTTTTTCCTACTTTCTTCAATTTCAGTCTGAATTGGGCAGTAATGAGTTCATGATCTGAGCCACAGTCAGCTCCCAGTCTTGTTTTGGCTGACTGTATAGAGCTTCTCCATCTTTGGTTGCAAAGAATATAATTAAATATTCTACTTTGCTCTTATTGAGTCTAGGACATCCTTTTTTGTATGACATGTTTGATGCATCCCTCACTTTTGCTTTAAATATGTTTTTTTAAATTATTTTTTATTGGAATATAATGTAACTTTCTGGTGTATAATGAAGTGAATCAGCCAGATCAACTGTCACATTTTATCTTAACAGACTTCCCATATTCATTAATGTGACTGGGTACAGAGAGAAGTTTCCCTGAAGTCCTATATATTAAAAAAGTTTAAGTTTAGTTGGATATAATTATAATAATTTGTGATGCCAGAATTTGTTTTAATCATAAATTATTGCTTTATTTTGGATAATATTGTAAGTGAAAACTTTCATTCTTTGCATTTGTAATTTAAAATTTTGTCTCAAAAATTGTTTTGTCCATATGATAACCACAAATATAACTAATAAATAGGAAGGAACTCAAATAGCATCATTAATTGAGTTTAATCAACTGGTCACTAAACTGTCTAAAGGATATATCTGAAAAACAAATACTTTCCATCTTTGCTATTTCAGAAACTAAAATGATAATCCTCAATTAGGTAATTTTATTTCCTCCTCAGGGTTTAAAAAAAAAAAAAAGAATGGACTTAAATTTTCCCCATCAAACACTAAATTTTCATGAATAAGATATTATTTTAAAATTATTTGTTGAAAACTGTGTCCATCTCTGACCATTTTTTTCCGGACAAACTCTTCATACAGTAATATAAGCGAAGGCACCAATGTCAGCTTTCAGCCTCAAGAGCTGCATGGAAATCGATAAAGGATGGAGACCCACATGAAGGACAAGAAAAGGCTGAGCTATCCATCCTTAGGGATGGACACAAAGATAGGAAGAGAATTTCTTGATCACATGTTAATTCCATGTTGAACTTTTTGAGGAACTGTCAAATTACTTTCCACAGTAGTACCTATACCATTTTGCATTTCCTTAGTAACGCACAAAGATTCCAACTTCACATCCTTGCCAACACATTTTTTCCTTTTTTTTTTTTTTTGTTTTGCTTTGTTATGTTTTATTCTGGAAGGTGTGAAGTGGTTGGTGTCTTGTGATTCTGATTTGCATTTCACCAGTGATTAATGCTGCTGGGCATCTTTTCATGTGTTTATTAGCTATTTTTTTTTACCTTCTTTGAAGAAATATCTATTGAAGTCTTTTGCCCAGTAAAAAATGCATTTTGTTAGTTAGAGCAGTTTTGGGTTAAGAGCAAAATTGAGAGGATGGTTCAGATTTCCCCTATGCCCATCATACCCACATACACATAGGCTCTTCCCCTCTATCAAAATTACACGTCCGAGGGCAACATTTTTTATAATCAGTGAACCTATATCCATCATTATCACCCAGAGTCCATGGTTTACATCAGGGTTCACACTTGGTGTTCTATATTCTCTGGGTTTTGATGGTGCTCAATGATGTGCAGTATCATACAGAATAGCTTCACTGCCCTGAAGTCCTCTGTGCTCTGCCTAAGTCATCTCTTTCCTTTAACAACTACAGATGTTTCTTCTGTGCCCAGAGTTTGTCTTTCCCAGAATGTCATATAGTTGGAATCGTACAGTATGTAGCTTTTTCAGACTGGTTTCCTTCTCTTTATCACATGCTTTTAAGGTTTCTCCATGCTTTTCCTAGGTTGATAGCTCATAATCTTTTAGCACTGAGTGTTTGAATGCCTGGATGTATGCAATTATTTACCCGTTCACCTACTAAAGGACATCTTGGTTGCTACAAAATTTTAGCAAGTATGAATAAAGTTCCATTTGCCTGCTTGTTTTTGTGAGGATGTACTCTTTTGGGTAAATACCAAGAAGCACGTCTGCTGGATCATGCAATGAGAATAGGTTTGGTCATTCAAAGTGGCTACACCATTTCACATTCCCGCAAGTAGTGATGGATTTTTGTCATATAGATCTTACACATGTTTGTTAGCATTTCATTTTGGAGGATACTAATGTAAATGATTTTTTGAGTTTTAATTTCAAATTCCACTTGTTCATTTATGGTCTATAGGGAGACAATTGCCTTTTGTATAATAACTTATCTTGCAACATTGTTATATAATTGCTGATTAATTTCAGGAAAATTTTTTTATTAGATTGTTTGCCAGTTCTTTCTGATTTTCTATACAATCATGTCACCTTCAAAGAAAGGCAGTTTTGTATCTTTCTTTTCTAATCTGCATATCTTTTATTTCTTTGCTTTGTCATCACATTAGCTAGGACTAACCGTATGATGTTGAAAGGGAGTGGTAACATGGGACTTCCTTGCTTTGTTCCTGGTCTTAATGGAAAAGCATCTAGTTTCTTGCCATTAAGAATGATGTTCTTTGTAAGTTTTGCAAATCTTCCCCTTACACATCTGAAATTATTCATTTTAATTTTTAAAAATAAATCCACTAAGGTTTTTACACAGTCATCTTTACCCTGAGGTTATTTTTTGCCTAATCATAAGGATCACAACAGTCTTGGAGGTGTGGTTTGCTATTAAAGAAACAGGTTCCTATCAACCCTGCCCCCACCTGCCTCTTCTCTCCTTATGTTCTGTGGAATCACACCAGGGTATCTCTTGCAACAAGTTTATCCTAACCTAGTTCCTTATACTGGCGCCTGTTTTCTTTAGAGTATCCCACTCATTAAAACTTACAAGCTCACAGAATATTAAAACAATGATTTTTCATGAACATCCGATCCCATTCAAACAGCAAAACTTCACCTGTATTGGCAGTGGTATAGTGATTTGGGAAATAAACAACAAAAAAGCAAAAAAAAAAAAAAAAACAAAAACAGATTGTAGATATCTGATCCATTGGCCTCATTTAGAATTTTAATCGGTGCCTCAAAATATCTGCTCATGTTTGTACATGACAGTCTCAGGATAGTGGGTTTTTTTTTTTTTTTGAGACTATATATCTGTATTGTGTAGATTACTGTGTATGAGAAATAGATGGTTAAGATGCAAAAGAGAGGAACCATAGCTGTCATGTAAGACATACTCTTAGTATCTCTTTTCCATTTTTAGAGAATGACCGTATGGCTGCTCTTTTTAAGATAGGAAAGTGAAAGTTACTCAGTTGGGTCCGACTCTTTGCAATCCCATGGACTATACAGTCCATGGAATTCTCCAGGACAGAATACTGGAGTGGGTAGTTATCCCTTCTCCAGCGGAGCTTCCTGACCCAGGGATCGAACTGGGGTCTCCTGCATTGCAAGTGATTTCTTTACCAACCAAGCTATAAAGGAAACCTTTTGTAAGTAAGCAAGTAAGAAAACAGAGAGATCATAAATGAAATTAAAAATTCAGTATATGAAAGAAATGTGAGAATTATTTTAATGTACTAAATTCCATGATAACATGATTCATGGCAAATAGTTTGACATCAAGGTTATTCTGAGCTGGAGTCTTAGACCAACTAACCTCTCAACTAGCACCTCAGGGCATGTGTTTAGACAACTGACTCTTGACTCTTAAACATTACCTCCAAAGCCTTCTCCAAGGAGTCTTCTTTCCCACTCACTCCCCTTCTCCTACTATGATAGCTTTCATCTCAGGTGGCTGTGTTTTGCTTCCAGGGCTCTGGGCTTCTCAGTCCCTAAGGAGCCCACCCCCAACTTCAGCACCAGACTTGCCAGAGTTGGAGCTGTGTCACCTCTTTAAAGAAGAAGCACCTCTCATGCTTTGACATTTGGTTATTCTTGTTGTGATTATAAGATATCATTAAATAAATCAAGACAAATCATGCTAATAAGCATGAATTTAAAAAACTGCAATAATACAACTATTACTGAACTATTGTTTCAATTATTTCCTCCTCAAATACAAAAACTATGGCAGTTAACTCTAAAGCATAATAATTTCCAGTTTCTTTTGAAAAGGAACATGTTCAAGCTTTCATTATATGCTAAGGACCATTTCCCTAAAAATTGGGAGGATGTTATGCTCTATATCTGTAATTATGCTGCTTCCACAAAACATTTCTCTATAAATTTAAGAGGTAGTATTCCATCTGGAATCCTAGTCATTTCACATTTAGTGCATCTGCTAATTATTTTGGTATAGGCCTTTCAGACATAATTTTAAGGATTCCAAAAAGCACTTTGCTAATGATTAAATATGAACATTTCTATTCATTAAGGTATTACTGAATCATGGCATCTTTGTCTTTTAGTTTTACAACTGCTTGGAGAAATATATTATTTAAAATACATATGAGTCTTAATTTAAGCAAAACGATGTAAAAATAAAGATTTTTACAAGAATAAATTGGAGTGTGACTACTCATTTTACAGAAAGAAATAAACGTTTAACTTAGATCAGGGGTTGGTTAACTATCACCTGTAGACAAAGTCAAGCCACCACCTGTTTTGTAAATAGTAGTTTTAAAAAATAGTTTGCACCTCCAACTCCCCCAAGTCTATTGCTCATCCCTACTCTGCACTGGCAACCACTAGCTTGTTTCTGTATCTGTGAGTCTGCTTCTTGTTATAGTCAATAGTTTGTTGTATTTAAAAAAAATTATGGGAATCTAGTTGATCTACAATGTAGTGCTAATTTTAGGTATACAATAAAGTGATCTGTTATACATATACATATATCCACTGTTTTTTAAGACGCTTTTCCCATATTACATTGAGTAGAGTTCCACGTGCAATACAACAGGTTCTTATTAATTATCTGTTTTATATATGGGCTTCCCTGATAGCTCGGTTGGTAAAGAATCTGCCTGCAATGCAGGAGACACCAGTTTGATTCCTGGGTTGGGAAGATTCGCTGGAGAAGGGATAGGCTACCCACTCCAGTGTTCTTGGGCTTTCCTTGTAGCTCAGCTGGTAAAGAATCCGACTGCAATGTGGGAGACCTGGGTTTGACCCCTGGGTATTATATATACTAGTTTTATATTTCTATATTTAGTTATAGCTTCTTTATATAATAGTTTTTTTAAATAGATGTTTACATTTAGTTATAACTTTATATTTAAGTTTTATATCCCTGGGTTTTATATGTATTAGTGCATATGTGTCAGTCTCAATCTTCTAATTTATCCCTCCCCTTTTACCCTGGTAAGCATGTTTGTTTTCTATAACTGCAATTGTTTTTCTATTTTGTAAATAAGAATCTTTTTTAAGATTCCATATATAAGCAATACCATATAACATTTATCTTTCTGTGTCTGATTTACTTCACCTGATGTGACAATCTCTAGTTCTACCCATATGATGCAAATGACATTATTTTGTTCTTCTTTATATCTGAGTAATATTCCTTTATGATGACTGGAGGTCAGACCAGTCAATTCTAAAGGAAATCAACCCTGAATACTTAATGGAAGGACTGTTGCTAAAGTTGAATCTCCAATACTTTGGTCATCTTATGTGAAGAGCTGACACATTGGAAAAGACCTTGGTGCTGGAAAAGATTGAAGGCAAAAAGAGAAGGGAGTGGCAGAGGATGAGATGGTTAGACAGCACCACCAATTCAATGGACATGAATTTGAGCAAGCTCCAGAAGATGTGGAGGACAGAGGGGCCTGGCATGCTACAGCCCATGAAGTCACAAAGAGTCAGACATGACGTAGGGACTGAAAAACAATAATACTGCATATTCTTTATCCATTCATGTATTGATCATACTCAATGGAGAAAAGATGAGAATAAATCCAATGAAGAGGTAAAAGATCTGTTGTATTTTTTATATTTCACACATATCACATGGTATTTGTCAGTCTCTGTCTGACTTACTTCACTTAGGATAATGCCCTCCAAGTCTATCCATGTTGCTGCAAATGGAAATATTTTGTTCTTCTTTATGCCTGAGTAGTAAATAAAGTTGTATTGGAAGATAGTCATGTGTACTCATTTGCATTTTGTCTGTGGCTGCTTTGCTGATACAAAAGCAGAAATAAGTAGTTGCAACAGAGACCACATGGCCTGCAAAGCCTGAAGATTTTGCTATTCAGATCTGTACAGAAAAAAGTTTGCCAGTCACTGGCTTAGGTTTTCAAATAGGAGTGTTTTCAACTGTAGGCATTTCTGATGAATTAGAGAGCTTTCTTGATACCATTAAGCTTGCTCATGATTTGGGGGGAGTGTATCTATCATTTATGGGGAGATCCACCCATATTAACAATGATTTTAGAAAGTTCTGTTGTTTCCTTTCACTGCAGGTCACTGGCTAGTGTTCTATTAAATGATGAGAAAATATAGGTCATCCTTCTATTCTCTCCATAATTTAAAAATAGAATTGTTTGTCCTTAAACAGCAGCAACGTTTATTTCTATTTCATATCAGTGGAATGGTGGGTGCAGTGCAAAGAATAAAGTGATCTTGGTTTTTAACATTTGTCAACACCCCCTACATTTTTGTCTCTTATCTTTACAAAATACGCAGACACTACCCTGAGGTAAAACATCTCAAACTAGGGTCAGTACAGTCCTCTACATTTTCTGCTCCTGGACCCAGACTGCTTACTGCTGTTGGAGAAAACTTGGTTCAAAGCAAGGCGTTGGACTCTCATGGGCCTGTAATTTCAGCCAAGCTTTTCTAGCACCTTCATCCACATCTCCAAGACACATACATTCTACATTTCTACAAGTCATGTAACATCAGGACTGTTCTCCTCTCATGAATTACTTCACGGGAATACCTTCACCTCCTCTGTTATAAAACGGGAATTTCCTCAATGTCCACCTCTAGGGTGAACTAAGTCCCTGAACCAATTATTACCTGCATGTCTTCCATTTTGCAATAACATGGAAGATCACATTTTCAAATCAAAATCAAGTGTCTATCAAGGAGTAAGAGAAAGCTTGCTAATAATTTCAAGGATACAAGTAAATAGAGGGCACAGACGACACAGAGAGAGGTCCAAGATTACCAGCTTAGGTACCCATCCCCAGCCTTTCTGCTCCAACCACAGACCCCTAACCCCAATTCTAACACTGATTCCACCCCAACCCTTGGTCGTAGCCACTCTACCACAGCTCAGATGATGCTTCCTCACCTGCCAAATCTCAGTTTAGATGCTGCTAATTTGAGTAAACATCCCCCAAGTCTCTGCCTGGGAGGATTTGCTCAATCTCCATGCTCTATGCATCATAAAACCATTCTGGTTGTACAATTTATTATCATTCTCCTGGATGGTAAGCAACTTGTAAGTGGAAACTTTTTATTTCCTTTTCTTTCTGTATCTCTAGCTACTAGCATCGTGCCTGAATCAAATTTCATGTTTAATAAATGCTTATTAAAGGATGAAAATATTAGGGATATTTTCCCTCTGATACAGTAAAGATCTAAAGTGGGAAAAACAATGGGAAGAAGTGATGAAAAGACAATGTAATAAGAGTTATTACAGATGCAAAAGTCTGTAGAAACATTGAAGGGAACCACTAACTCTGCTCCAGCAAGTCTTGGAAAATTTCACAAAGACAGAGGAGAAATAAAGCTGCATCTGAGGGGAGAATAGATTTTTTTCAGGCAAAGAAGAGGGGGAAGGTTGTATGGGACAGAGGGAATAGTGGTTCTGAAGTCATCATTATCATTCTGCCATGCTCAAATATAATGATGAAAATTAGGTACCTCATGTGATAAATTATTCAAGTGTTATGCTTTTGTTTATAGAAAGCATCTGGTATTTCAGTATTTACAAAGGAAGTGAATTTAGCCTAAATTCATATTATTGGATGAGGAAAGTATTTTTAAAATCAGTGCATAACTTGAAGACAGATTTTTTTTGTAGATCATTATGCAATGATTATTACAGATGTCCTGTGAATTATTGATTTAGCAAGCAATTGAGTTTCAAAACTGAGAAAACTGAACTTATATGCATTTTATTTTTGAGTCATGCATTTGAGTATAGAAACCAGTTACTTATATTTGGAAGAGAAACCAATATTGTCATTAATCAATGTTTAAATAACAAAGGAAAATGCTCCATCAATTACCCTGAAGTTCATGGTGATTTCAGATACTCAAGGTAAAATTTTTACTATGAAAAAGGATTGGGGAAAAGAAGCCAATGACATATAATCTGGGTTTAAGGGTAAATACTGCTATTGTCCAAATGTTTTTGTCCCTTCTCCACCCCTGATTTCATAGGCTGAAATCCTAACCCCCAAGGTGATGGTATTAGGAGGTGGAATCTTTGGGAGACGATTAGGTGAAGAGGGCTCTGCTCTGAGGAGGGGGATTAGTGCCCTCATAAAAGAGGCCTGAGAGGGCTCCCTGGCTCCATCTACCATGTGAGGACACAGCAAGAAGTCGCCATGTGTCTGCCTGACCCTTGGTCTTAGACTTCCCAGCCTTCAGGATGGTGAGAAATAAATTTCTGTTCTTTACAAGTCACTCTGTTTATGGCATTTTGGTATAGCAGCCCGAACCAACAGAGGCAAGTACTGTGTACAGCTGCTGACATGTATACATTCATCAGTATCTCACAGTGCTTTGTAGCGAATTGTAATTTGTGACAGGAGCTGCATTCCTTAGTGATTGTTGGCATTGTTGACATCAGTAGATTTAACACTCACCACTGACCGGAGGTGGCAAATAAACGGGCTAGGAGAAGGGGCAGGAAACACCCAGGGATAGTGAGCATTCCTGTGCTCTGAGGATTTACGTGGATGGTTGCTTGCAGGTTCACAGGCTCTGGAGGAGCACAGCATGGGACCTACAGGGCTCTTTACACACTGGAGACTCCAGGCCCTGCCACATCTGACATCTGCAGGGAAACCAAAGAGACGAAGATGCACGAGGGAAATCGTGTCGATGGGACCTAGCGGGGACGGACCCCAGAATGGTAGTTCCCAACTGCAAGTGGCCCCCCTCGCTCCACCGCGGAGGATATTTGGCAATGTCTGAACTTATTTTCAATTGTCACAAGTGAAGGATGTACTGGCATTTAGCGAGCAGAGGCCAGAGATGCTGTTAAACCTCCTGCCATGCAAAGGACAGCCCCACAAATAGAATTACCCAGCCCCAAATGTCAATTGTGCTGAGATGAAGAAACCTCTGTGCTAGACCACTATTGATGGCAGATTTCCTCAGACTATTAAGAAGTAAAAGAAATACGGGTAAGGAATGGATTGACATTACTTTTTAGATTACAAAGGCAAGGCATAGTTTTAGAAGTTGTAAGTATGGAAAATTCATTTGGTATATACAAAATAGTATAAAGAAGAATATAAAATTCACTTGTGGTCCTGCCATACAGAGGTAACCACTATAAAACTTTTAATGTTTTCCAAGTAATTGTGTGCAAATATGTTGGAAAGGCACTATGAATCCGATGGGAACCTGTAGCCATGGGGAGGACAAGCTATTGAGGTTAATTGGTAGAAATAGCATAAGAGAAGTTAGTAAGTGTAAAGCAGAAAAGCACAGGTTAATAAGAACTTATGAGGAGAAAAACAAGGAGACAGGAGATCAAGATCACTTTGATGAGGTAGTGAAGGGTCTGTAGTAACTAAATAGTGCTCCCCTACTCCCTGTGGTCCTAGAAATGGAGCTAGGCTCTTATAACCATGTTCAATGAAAAGTAAAAATAAAACAAACACTTGCAAGTGAAGTAAATAGTAGAAGCAGACAGCATCTTGGCTCAGAGCCTGAGCACTTTGGGGGAAGATTTTGCATTGTGCCTAGGGCTTCTCAGGTGGCGCTGGTGGTAAAGAATACATCTGCCAATGCAGGAGACATGGGGGGTTTGCTCTCTGGGTCAGGAAGATCCCCTGGAGGAGGAAATGGCAAACCACTCCAGTTTTCTTGCCTTGAGACCCCCATGAGCAGTATGAAAAGGGCTACAGTCTATGGGCCACGAAGAGTTGGACACAGCTGAGATAGAATGGCTAAACTAGACCAGCCTATTCAAAACCTCAGGTATGGCAGGCACTAGTTTTTCCCAGTGGTTGTGTAAACCTGTTATCCCAACAATGAAAAATTCACTTATTTTGTCTGTTCTATTTATTGCTTTTGCTGCCTAGAAGACTTTTGTATCAGGAAAGTGGAGGATGCTTTTTCTTGGTGGTCCAGGTCAATTCTCTTAGAATTGGTGCAATTGTAACCGTCACCACTGCTGATTCATCCTCCTCTCTAGATCCCTGAGAGGAGTAACAGGAATAATCCAAGGGATGAACAATACACTCTGTGCGTGGACACACATGTCTTACAACTGCATTATTTTAAAACTTGAGATGATAAAGCAGAGAGAGATTTCTATATCTGTTTTTTTTTTTAATTTGGCAATATGCCATGAGGATTCTCTCATTTCACTTATGTTCTAAACAGATTTTATTACCTTCTACACACATAGCTCTACCTTTATTTATATATCTAATCCCTGTTGCTGAACATATAAGCTACTTATAACTCTTTTTTTCTTATAGAACAGTTCACACTGATCATCATTCTACAGTTAGGTTTTGTGATAAAATGTATTTAGAAATCAAAGTTGGATAGATGAGAAACATATTGGACTTTTCTGTTACTAACAAGTTTACTGAAGTACAATTTATATGTTATAAAAATTACCCATTTAAAATATACTATGTAGTAATTTTTAGTGTATTCCTAGGGCTGGGCAACCATCACCACAAACTAATGCTAGGATATTTTCATGACTCCAAAAGGAATTCTTGTGCCCACTCCATCCCCAGCCTTAAGCAAATGTTAATACACTTTCTCTCTGTATAAATTTAACCTTTTGTGGACATTGCATGTTTCCTTTGGGGTCTGACTTATTTTTTTCTTTTGTTTCGGACATTAGTTGTTTTCTGTCACACTTCAACATGAATCAGCCATAGGTATACATATATCTGCTCCCTTTTGAATCTCCCCCTCCCTCCCTCCCCATCCCATCCCTCTAGGTTGATAGAGTCCCTGTTTGAGGGGTCTGACTTCTTTCACTAAGTCTAATGCTTCCAAGGTACATCCAGGCACCTAATGTGTTCATATTTCATTCCACAGTGGACTCTTACCTGCCAAGAGCATCTACAAACCTCCAGGCAATTAGACTAAGAAGCTTCTGATGCAGGGCTGATGGGGGGTCTTGGCTGAGTGGTTACATACTTCTGAGCTGCGGATATGTATGGTGAGTGACTTATATTTTAACACCTTGATGCAGTTTAGGGCCAAAGAATTCTGTTCTTCCCAGGTGGAATACACACAATTACTTCCTGCAATCCTTTTTTCTAAATGCGTATTTCTGGCATATTATGGGTTTTCTAGGTCTAAACATGACTAATCAAAGGGCAAAATATATCTGTTTGACTTGCAAATTTAACCTAACTGAAGTCACTTTGCTGTTGATTAGCCATGGGTTTGATTTTCCAGGCTGATACACCAAGAGACACATGTTTTTTAAAGCCATCAATCGAGTGGGTAAATGAAAACTTACAGTTGACCAAAACTTTGTAATGAAAATTAGGAAAACCATAAAATGGCCCAGAATGTGTTCTAAAATGGCTGAGGGAGAGGACGATTTCAGAAAATACTATCAAATGCCAAATAAAATGCTAGTGATTCTGGACTTCGCTGGTGGCACAGTGGATAAGAATCTGCCTACCAATGCAGGGGACAGTTTGATCCCTGGTCCAGGGAGATTCCACGTGCAGAGGAGTGACTGCGCCCCTTTCCCAAACCATTGAACCCACACTCTAGGGTGTGCGACTGAAACTACTGAAGCCCGTGTCCCATAAAGCCTGTGCTCCACAGTAAGAGAAGTCGTCACTATGAAAAGCCTGCGCAGAGCAACTGCAGAGCAGCCCCCATTTGCTGCAACTAGAGAAAGCACGCACAAAAGCAATGAAGACCCAGGGCAGCCGTAAGTAAATACACAAATAAAATTTTCAGATGTTTCCAAAAACAAAGAATCCAACTAAGAATCCAACTGTGGTAGGTAGAATAACGTCTCCCTAAGATTTGTACAATCCCGATCCCCTACCTCTGTGAATATGTTACATTTCTTGGCGGGACTGTTTTGGCAGATATGATTATGTTAAGGATCATGAGGAGATTATTCTGTATTATCTGGGTAAACCTGATGTAATTACAAGTAGCCTTATAAGGGAAAGAAGGAGATAAGAGAGTGAGAGGAGATGTGAGGATGGAAGCAAATGTCAGACTCGGGAGAACATTGGACTAAGGGATGCAGGAGCCTCCAAAGCTGGACAGGCAGGTAAGGAGACAGATCCTACTCCAGAACCTCCGGGAGGAACACACACCACTGGTGCTTTGATTTCAGCCAAGCGCAAGCTGCTTGGGGTTTCCATGCTTCCAAAGTATAAGAGCATGTGTCTGTCGTTTGAAGCCACCACGTTTTGGCTGTTTGTTTCAATAGCAGTGTGAAACTAATATGCAGACGCTTACCACAGTGATAAAGGGGAGGGAATCTGACCCACTATCAGGAAGGGAAACACGAGGCCATGAGGGCGGCAGAACAGCTCTGAGGCAGCCAGTCTCTGATTGAGCCTGGAAACTGCCCCCAACCCCCTACCCACCACAGCTGAGCCTGGACCAGGCCTGATTAGTCCTCTCTGAGCTCTGAATGGGAACATCTCACACCCTTTGTCCTCTCTTCCTCCAACACACAGGTTACCCTGCAACTGCTAATTCCAGTCTACTTTCAACTCAGGACTCTCCTAGAATACAGGTTAAGTGCCCCTCAGTCCTCTAGGTATGTTTTACATTTATAACCTCATATGTGATTAAAACTGGGATGAGCAACAGGATCCAGGTTTGCATATGACTTTTCCTCCAGCCATCATGGTGGGCAAGAGACACAACATATTTAAATGTTAGTGCCTTCATGTGAAAAATGAGGAAATGTCACCACCTGTTTCCTGAAGTCACTGAGGAGATCAAATGAAGCACAATGTCTCCCTCTCAATAGCTGTCAACACCAAGAGCCTATGGTTAGCTCCACCATCTCATCATGGAAAATCATTAGTGCCTGGCACACAGAAATTCTGTGTAAGTGTCTGAACATGCATATTAGCAGATCAGAAACCAGGCAGATTGCTTCCATATTCTGGCATTATTTGTGAACAACGCAGCAATGAATATGGGGTGCACATATCTTTTGAATTATATTAACAGTTTTCTTTTAATATGCTCAGGAGTACATGCATTCCCGCATGTACAAAAAAAAAAAAAAAAGAAGAAGTAAATTACAGTAATGAAAAGAAAAAAAAATATGCCCAGGAGTGAGATTGCTGGATCATATGGTAGTTCTATTAACAGTTTTTTAAGAAGCCTCCATGTTTTCCATAGTGACTGCATCAACTTACACTCCCACCAACAGGGTAGCAGGGTCCCCTTTCTCCACAGTGATACTGTATGTAAAACATTTAACTAATGAGAACCTACTGTACAGCTCAGCGAACTCACCTCAGTGCTCTGTGGTGACCCAAATGGGGAGGAATTCCAAAAAAGAGGAGGTATACGAAACATATAGCTGATTCACTTGCATGAACAGTAGAAACTATTTATGACACAGCATTGTAAAGCAATTATACTCAATAATAATTAAAGAAATAAATCAGGCAGGGCCCAGAAACAGGTGACTCTGAAGACAACCTCTGTGACATCAAAGACATGCTGATGATTAGATCTACTTTTTGAAGATTTTCTGTGACAGATTAAAAACTACACAAAGCACATTTCATCATGTTTATAGCTGTACAACCTCTTACTTTACCAACTTTAAGGAAAGTGTGACTATTTTAGCTGGCACTTCTGGAATTTACTTAATGGAATTAATAATAATTTGATTTTTTTTTCTCTTCCTGTCTGTTGTCTTTGTGATTACAGGAAAATTTAAAGGAAAAAAAATAAAAGACTTGCTCTGTAAATAAACCAAAAATTACATGTCTGTGCATAGATTTTTTGTTGTTCCAGTAAAATACCCCTATATTTTCCCATGTTATGTATATTTCATTTCTTATTGCAACATGTAGTCAAATGTATTTTATACTTTGATGTTATTTAACTCATTCACCACAGTGGTGTGTATCTTCAATATCACATATGCAGTTGCAAGTAATTTTTGCACAAGACAGAGTCAGTGCACTTAAAGGATCTGGCTTGGTGGCAAGAGCCAGCATCCGCTTCCTCTGAAAATTCCTAACACACACATGTTAGGTTGTCTACACAGATCCCTTTGTCTCTCCTTCAGATCCTGTTTAAACAGTATCATTTCATGAGGCCTTATCATCCAACAACCGCATTATTTAACATTGCTCTGTCTAGTCACTCTTTTTTCAATATTCACTGCTCTTCAAAGCATTTTTCTCAGAGACACAGTCTCTGACATACTATATATTGCACTTATTTATTTTCTGTCTCATTTGTTTACATATATGCTCCACAGAGCATGATTTTTGCATATTTTGTTTACTTCTGTGTCACCAGCCCCTATAACAATGTTACCTAAATTGCAGACATTCAACAAATATTTCTTTAATTGATGAATGAATGACGCCGTGTTTGCTCAGTGTTCTATTTCCAGCAGGTTGAAGTAAAATTGCAAAATCGCAAAATCGTCAAAATCTTTTCAATGTATTTAGTGCAGCTTGCAGAAGAATATAAAAGAGAGCTTGGCGGCTGGAGTTAAGACATATTCCTTGTCTGCCCAGAAATGCTAAAACTCACAAGCTGCATCAGGGAACTGGGGGATGATCGTATTTTCAGCTCCCCAACTCAGGTGTAGGAGACTGGAATGAATTCTATTCTATTCATAGACAGCGTTCTGTACACCCTTCCTTTGAAGGGTTTGCCCCTGGAAAAAATCTATCCTAATGGTCTGTGTGGCAAGTGGGGTAAAGTCCAGGTGAAACAGCAGTCAAGCATGCAGACCAGCCCTTCCTCAAGGACCCATCCACTTTCATAATAAGGAGGACCTGGCTTCCTTGGGAGGAGCCTTTCATCACCACTATAGGGAAGCAGACGGATGAGAACTTGTATCATTTTCTCCTACTCTAGTGGAGAGAGCTGTGGATCCAAGCCATTCATGAACAGAATATTTTCCAGGCTCTAAATGAGAATATGCTTAGTTATGCCTGGTGCTCTGGTCTGATTGCAAGCTGTGATGTGCCTACTCAGGAAGATTTTCCCACCAGCAGTGGAGCCCTCTTCTATGTTTTTTGCAAATATTTTTTTCCCAGCCTGTGGCTTTTCATTTTCTTAGTAGTATCTTTCATTTAGAGTAAGTTTTAAATTTTGAAATGTCTAAACATTTCCATTTTTTAGAAAAAAATGGAAAATTTTATTTCAGGCAAGTGTAGGATTTTAACCTGGGAGACAGTCTCTTAGAAAGCTCTGAGGACTCATTAAGAGCCAAGAGGTATATGTGATTTTGGCAAAGGGATATGTGTAATCAAGCACACCTCTTGATAGATGGTTACTGTTATTTGTGGGAAACAGACATCTAGGTTAATGGTTTTAGTGCTTTACAAAGTATGCAAAGATGCAAGAAACTTGGTTCATAAATTTTTTCCTGAAAATATCTAATTATCTGAGGGCCAGTTCTACCAGTTTTTCCATAGCTCAGAATGCCACATCCTGGTCTTAACCCTGAATGCCTTTCAGGATGTAGTGATGATCAGCAATTGTAATGGCTAACAACTTGATTCTTGTATAACTGGGTGGTGGGCAACATTCTTTATTTAATAGTTCCCTTCCTCTCAGTCTTAAATTTGATCAAGGACTGGGAGGCATTTTCTAATCAATTTCTCCCACATGCTAGTGTTCTATTGATAGATCACGCCACATGATATTACTGGACTTTAACAGATTCTATTAACAGTAACCAAAAACCTCTAGACCACCTGTTTTACTAGCCTGTTTTGGTCCAGAATCTGATTCTCTCTTGTTGCTTCTTCCCCGTATCTAGAATTACACCATCACTATCATTGATCTTATAGATCATTCTTTAACACCATACACAAAAATAAGTTCAAAATGGATTAAAGACAAAACATGATCCAAAAGATTACATGTACCACAAAGTTCATTGCAGCACTGGTTATAATAGCGCAGACATGGAAACAATCTAAATGTAAATTGACAGAGGAACAAATGAAAAAGATGTGATGCATCTATTGAATGGAATATTATTCAGTCATTAAAAATGAAATAATGCCATTTGCAGCACCATGGATGGACCTAGATATTGTCACACTGACTGAAGTTAGAGAATGAGAAATATCCTATGGCATCTTTTATATGCAGAATCTAAAAAGAAATTATACAAATGAACTTATTTGCAAAAAGGCAGAGGAACAAGATTGCCAACATACATTGGATCATAGAAAAAGCAAGAAATTTCCAGAAAAAACATCTATTTCTGCTTCTTGACTATGCTAAAGCCTTTGATTGTGTGGAACACAACAACTGTGGAAAATTCTGAAAGAGAGGGGAAGACCACGCCACCTTACCTGTCTCTTGAGAAACGTGTATACAGGTCAAGAAGCAACAGTTACAACCAAAAATGGAACAATGGACTGGTTCAAAATTGGGAAAGGAGTACCTCAAGGTTGTATATTTTCACCCTACTTATTTAACTTGCATGCAGCATATCTCATGTAAAATGACAGGCTGGATGAAACACAAGCTGGAATTAAGATTGTTGGGAGAAATATCAATAACCTCAGATATGCAGATGACACCACCCTTATGGCAGAAACTGAAGAAGAACTAAAGAGCCTCCTGATGAAGGTGAAAGAGGAGAGTGAAAATCTGGCTGAAAACTCAACATTCAAAAAATGAAGATCATGGCATCCAGTCCCATCACTTCATGGCAAAGAGATGGGGAAAAAATGAAAGCCGTGACAGACTTATTTTCTTGGGCTCCAAAATCACTGCAGATGGTGACTGCAGCCATGAAATTAAAAGAGACTTGCTCCTTGGAAGAAAAGCTATGACCAACTTAGACAGACATATTAAAAAACAGAGAGATTACTTTGCCAACAAAGGTCCATTTTTCAAAGTTATGGTTTTTCCAGAAGTCATGTATGGATGTGAGAGTTGGACTATAAAGAAAGCTGAGCACCAAAGAATTGATGCTTTTGAATTGTGGCGTTGGAGAAGACTCTTGAGAATCCCTTGAACTGCAAGATCAAATCAGTCAATCCTAAAAGAAATCAATCCTCAATATTCATTGGAATGAGTGATGCTGAAGCCAAAGCTCCAATACTTTGTCCACCTGATGCAAAAAAACTGACTCATCGGAAAAGACCCTGATGCAGGGAAAGATTGGAGGCAGGAGAGAAGGGGATGACAGGGGATGAGAAGGTTAGATGGCATCATTGACTCAATGGACATGAGTTTAAATAAGAGCCAGGAGATAATGAAGGAGAAGGAAAACTGGCATGCTGCAGTCCATGGGGTCACAAATAATTGGATATGACTGAATAACTAAAATAGCTCCACTGGAATTCCATCATCTCCACTAGCTTTGTTCATAGTGATGCTTTCTAAGGCCCACCTGACTTCACATTCCAGGATGTCTGGCTCTAGGTGAGTGATCACACCATCATGATTATCTTGGTCGTGAAGATCTTTTTTGTACACTTCTGTGCATTCTTGCCAACTGAAAGATGATGCTGTGAAAGTGCTGCACTCAATATGCCAGCAAAGTTGGAAAACTCAGCAGTGGCCACAGGGCTGGAAAAGGTCAGGTTTCATTCCAACCCCAAAGAAAGGCAATGCCAAAGAATACTCAAACTACCACACAATTGCACTCATCTCACACATTAGTAAAGTACTGCTCAAAATTTTCCAAGCCAGGCTTCAGCAATACGTGAACCGGGAACTTCCTGATGTTCAAGCTGGTATTAGAAAAGGCAGAGGAACCAGAGATCAAATTGCCAACATCCACTGGATCATGGAAAAAGCAAGAGAGTTCCAGAAAAACATCTATTTCTGCTTTATTGACTATGCCAAAGCCTTTGACTGTGTGGATCACAAGAAACTGTGGAAAATTCTGAAAGAGATGGGAATACCAGATCACCTAACCTGCCTCTTGAGAAACCTATATGCAGGTCAGGAAGCAACAGTGAGAACTGGACATGGAACAACAGACTGGTTCTATATAGGAAAAGGAGTACGTCAAGGCTGTATATTGTCACCCTGCTTATTTAACTTCTATGCAGAGTACATCATGAGAAACGCTGGACTGGAAGAAACACAAGCTGGAATCAAGATTGCTGGGAGAAATATCAATGACCTCAGATATGCAAATGACACCAGCCTTATGGCAGAAAGTGAAGAGGAACTAAAAAGCCTCTTGATGAAAGTGAAAGAGGAGAGTGAAAAAGGTGGCTTAAAGCTCAACATTCAGAAAAGGAAGATCATGGCATCCAGTCCCATCACTTCATGGGAAATAGATGGGGAAACAGTGGAAACAGTGTCAGCTTTTATTTTGGGGGGCTTCAAAATCACTGCAGATGGTGACTGCAGCCATGAAATTAAAAGACGCTTACTCCTTGGAAGAAAAGTTATGACCAACCAAGATAGTATATTGAAAAGCAGAGATATTACTTTGCCGACTAAGGTCCGTCTAGTCAAGGCTATGGTTTTTCCTGTGGTCATGTATGGATGTGAGAGTTGGACTGTGAAGAAAGCTGAGCGCCGAAGAATTAATGCTTTTGAACTGTGGTGTTGGAGAAGACTCTTGAGAGTCCCTTGGACTGCAAGGAAATCCAACCAGTCCATTCTGAAGGAGATCAGCCCTGGGATTTCTTTGGAAAGAATGATGCTAAAGCTGAAACTCCAGTACTTTGGCCACCTCATGTGAAGAGTTGACTCATTGGAAAAGACTCTGATGCTGGGAGGGATTGGGGGCAGGAGGAGAAGGGGATGACCGAGGATGAGATGGCTGGATGGCATCACAGACTCGATGGATGTGAGTTTGAGTGACCTCCGGGAGTTGGTGATGGACAGGGAGGCCTGGCGTGCTGCGATTCATGGGGTCACAAAGAATCGGACACGACTGAGCAACTGAACTGAACTGAATGAACTGAACAACTGAATAACAACAAGCACACTCACAGACCTAGAGAACAAAATTATGGTTGCTAGGGGGAAAGGATGGGAAGAAAGGATAGTAAGGGCATTTGGGATTGTCATGTACACACTGGACAACTGAAAAGGCCCTCCTGTATATCACAGGGAACTCTGCTCAATGTTATGTGCCTGCCTGGATGAGAATGGAGTTTGGGGGAGAAGTAATACATGTATAGGTATGACTGAATTCCTTTGCTATCCACCTGAAACTATCACAACTTTGTTAACTAGCATACTCCAGTTTGGGCTTCCCTGTTGGCTCGGTTGTAAAGAATCAGTCTAACAATGTAGGAGATGAGAGTTTGATTCCTGATTCAGGAAGATCCCTTGGAGCCTCTCACTCCAGTATTCTTGCCTAGGAAATGCCATAGACAGTGGAGTCTGGCGGGCTATAGTCCATGGCATTGCAGAGTCAAACCTGACTTTGTGAATAAACAACAACAACATACCTCAATATAAAATTTTTTAAAAATTAAAAAAAAACTCAAATATATTAGATCACTAACAACAAGGTAAATTATTTATTTTAAAATTATAGCAAGAATATTTCCTTTTAACCAACAGAAAAAGTAGTTTTCTCAAATATATTATACACAAAAAAAAAAGAAGAAGGGAAAAAAAAACAATCAATGAAAGCAAAAAACAAATGAAAAGCAGATTGGAGTACTTATCGTACCATCAGAAGCCATATCCCAGGCTCATCTCAATATAAGGAGAAATAGAACTCCAAAGAGAAAAGAACATTATTAGACTAACAAAAAATTTTCTAACAGAACCTTAAGCATAATATTGTACTTCTGGCTACTCCTTTTTGGTGCTCAGCCAAATACAGTTACTAACAGTAGTAAAAGTATTCTGGAAATTGGAAAATATGGTTTATGCCATTTAACAAACTGGAATGGAGGCATTTATAAAACTCTTAATTTGTTTTCAGGAAAATCTGTTCTTCATCATTATTTGTTACTGTTATTGGACTATCGGGAAAGCCACTGTTAATGACTTTAGAGTTTCTGTAAGATATATGAAATTATTCCTGGGAAACTTGGAAGGTTAGGCTCAGTTTGAAGTTGGAAATGATTAAATAATTTATTGGGGGCAGAATGCCATTTGGTTGTCTTGGTTTTATAACTATTAGTATCTATACACACATATGTATGCATAGCATATGTGTGCTATGCATACATAATTCTTAATACAGATGCCAAACAGTTATGGTTTGAGATGCAATAATGGTTTAAATAATAAAATCTTCGAAACCTTTACACAAAAGTGCAATAGAATATAATAACCAAATGCTTGAAACTTGTACTGAAATAAAATCCTTTAACTTTTAAGAGAAAAGCAATCATCTTTTCCCCTGTCAATTATTTAACTAAATATTCAGCAAATCTCCACCCCCTTTTCCTTAGTTTTCCAGAATCAAATGACATACTACCTAATAGTCACTCCCTTTAAAACTTGCACAAAGGTGAAATGTTGATCTTACACACCCATTTCAAGGAGAGAAATGATGCAAACACACACAGGTGGAAACTTCAAATTGATCCTACTCTTTTAAAATAAGATATTTAATAATATTCATGTCTTGCTGCCTGGAATCTTTAAGAACACTGTATGCTTCTACCTGAAGTTTATTTACTATTGGCAATTAAGCAGTTCAGAACAAGGAAAAATGCTTTTACAATTCCACACCATTGGCAGAACCAAAAATTATTATGCCTATTAATGAGAAATACAATGTGAATTAAATCTTCATACTTTATTGCAGATTTTTTTTCTTTTGCTGATCACGCTTTTGATAATATCTAAAGACTCATCATCAAACTCAAGAAACTGAGTTTTTTTTTCTCTTACATGTTATTCTAGAAGTTTTATAGTTTTGCATTGTACATGTAGGTCTCTTTTACACTTTGACCTAATGTCTTTAAAAAGCATAAGATTAATATCTAGTTCATCTTGTTGATATGGATGTCCAAGTGTTCTAGAACTATTTCTTATAGGACTATCCAAACCTCCATTGAATTGACTTTGCTCATTCCAAGGCAAACCTACTCAATATCACAGTAATGCAAGTCTACCCCAACCACTAATGCTGAAAAAGGTAAAGTTGAAAAGTTCTATGAAGACTTATAAGACCTTCTACAACTAACACCAGGAAAAGATGTCCTTTTCATCATAGGGAGCTGAAATGCAAAAATACAAAGTCAAGAGATACCCAGAGGTACAGGCAAGTTTGCTCTTGGAGTACAAAATGAGGCAGGGTAAAGGCTAACAGAGTTTTGCCAAGAGATTGCATTGGTCATAGCAAATATCCTCTTGCAACAATACAAGAGATGGCTCTACACATGGACATCACCAGATGGTCAATATGGAAATCACATTGATTATCTGCTTTACAACTAAAGATGGAGAAGCTTCATACAGTTAGAAAAAACAAGACCAAGAGTTGACTGTGGCTCAGATCATGAACTCCTTATTGCAAAATTCAGACTTAAATTGAAGAAAATAGGGAAAACCACAAGGCCACCCAGTTATGACCTAAGACAAATCTCTTATGATTATACAGTGGAAGTGACAAAGAGATTCAAGAGATCAGATCTGAGAGACAAAGGGCCTGATGAACTATGGGCAGAGGTTCATGACATTCTACAGGAGGCAGTGATAGCAACCATCTCCAAGAAAAAGAATGCAAACAGGCAAAATGGCTGTCCACAGAGGCTTTACAAATAGCTGACAAAAGAAGAGAAATGAACGGCAAAGGAGGAAAGGAAAGATATACCCATCTGAATGAGTTCCAAAAAATATCAACCAGAGATAAGAAAGCCTTCCTAAGTAACCAGTGCAAAGAAATATAGGAAAATGGAAAACAATAGAATGGGAGATATTAGTAATATCTTCAAGAAAGTTAGAGATACCAACGGGATATTTCATGTAAATACGGGCACAATTAAGAACAGAAGTGGTACGGACCCAGCAGAAGCAGATGTTATTAAGAAGAGGTGGCAAGAATACACAGGAGAACTATACAAAAAAGATCTCAGTGGCCCACAAGATAACCACAATGGTGTGATCACTAACCTAGAGTTAGACATCTTGGAGTGTGAAGTCAAGTGGGCCTCAGGAAGCATCACTACAAATAAGGTACTGGAGGTGATGGAATTCCAGTTGAGCTATTTCAAACTCTAAAAGGGAATGCTGTTAAAATGCTGTACTCAATATGCCAGCAAATTTGGAAACCTCAGCAGTGGCCACAGGACTGGAAAAAGTCAGTTTTCATTCCAATCCCAAGGAAAGGCAGTCCCCCAAAATGCTCAAAATACCATACAGTTTCACTCATTTTACACACTAGTAAAGTAAAGTAATGCTCAAAATTCTCCAAGCTAGACTTCAATAGTACATGGACAAAGAACTGTCAGGTGTTCAAGCTGGATTTAGAAAAGGCAGAGGAATCAGATATCAAATTGTGATGATCGGTTGGATCATAGAAAAATCAAGAGAATTCCAGAAAAACATCTACTTCTGCTTCATTACTAGAGTAAATCCTTTGTCTGTGTGGATCACAGCAAACTGGAAAATCCTGAAAGAGATGGCAATACCAGACCACCTTTCCTGCCTCCTGGGAAACCTGTATGCAGGTCAAGAAGCAAGAGTTAGAACTGGACATGGAACAACGAACTGGTTCAAAATTTGGAAAGAAGTATGTCAAGGCTGTATATTGTCACCCTGCTTATTTAACTTATATGCAGATTGCATCATGTGAAATGCTGGGCTGGATGAGGCACAAGCTGGAATCAAGATTGCTGGTAGAAATATCAGTAACCTCAGATATGGAGATGACATTCTCTGCATAATGGCAGAAAGTAAAGAGGAACTAAAGAGACTTTTAGAGTGAAAAAATATGGCTTAAAACTCAACATTTAAAAAACTAAGTTCATGGCATCTGGTCCCATCAGTTCATGGCAAATAGGGGGGAAACAAGGGAAACAATGATAAATTTATTTTCTTGGGCTCCAATATCACTGCAGATGGTGACTGCAGCCACAAAATTAAGATATTTGCTCCTTGGAAGAATAGCAAGATAAACCTAGACAGTATATTAAAAAGCAGAGACAATACTTTGACAACAAAGTTCCATCTAGTCAAAGATATTGTTTTTCCAGTAGTCATGTATGGATGTCAGAGCTGGACCATAAAGAAGGCTGAATGTTAAACAATTCATGCTTTTGAATTGTGGAGAAGACTCTCGAGAGCCCCTTAACTGCCAGTGGATCAAACCAGTCAATTCTAAAGAAAATCAACCCCAAATATTCACTGGAAAGGCTGATGCTGAAGCTGAAAACCCAATACTTCGGCCATCTGATGTGAAAAGCTGACTGAATAGAAAAGACCCTGTTGCTGGGAAAGATTGAAGGCATGAGGAGAAGGGGACAACAGAGTACAAGATGGTTGGATGGCATCACCAACTCGATGAACATGAGTTTGAGCAAGCTCCAGAAGATGTTGAAGGACAGGGAAGCCTGGCATGCTGCAGTTCATGAGGTCACAAAGAGTCAAACATGACTGAGCAACCGAACATTTGGCAAAAATTAGCTACCTGTATTGCAAATCTTTTCGAGCTTCATTTTCTCCTCCTTCCCTGTTTCTATTCTTTTTGCAATACCATGCTATTTTGTTTACTGTAGCTTTGTAGTAATACTTAAAGTTGAGTTGTCTGAGTCTTGCAGCTTTTTCTTTTCAGTATTTTTTGCCTCTTCTAGGTCTTTTACCTTTTCATATAAACTTCCTAACCAGTTTGTAGATATCTGCAAAAGAGTTCAGTAGGTATCAAACTTTGGTTGTTGAAATCATTTGCAATTTTTTTTCTCCCTTTCTGTAAGTTGTCTTTTCACTTTATCAATGGTATTCTTGGCTGTGAAAATATTTTTAAGCTTCCTTAGTTCCCATTTAGAGCTTCCTTGGTGGCTCAGACAGAAAAGAATCTGCTTGCAATGTGAGAGACCTGGGTTTGATCTCTGGGTTGGGAAAATCTCCTAGAGAAGGAAATGGCAACCCACTCCAGTATTCTTGCCTGAAAAACTCCATGGATGAGAGAGCGTGGAGGGCTACAGTCCATGAAGTTGCAAAGAGTTGGACATGACTGAGCAACTAACACACACACACACACACGCACAGGTTCCATTTGTTTATTTTTGCTCTTATTTCTTTTATTTTAGGAGACATATCTAAAAAAATATTGGTATGATTTATGTCTCAGTGTATTCCACCAATGTTCTCTTCTATGAATTTTATGGTTTCAGATCTTACATCCTTTAATCTATTTTATTTTTGTATATGATGCAAGGAGATGGCATAATTTCATTCTTTTACATGTAACTCTCCAGTTAATGATGAATAGATCTGAATGACGCTGCGATTCATGGGGTTGTGAAGAGTCGGGCACAACTGAGTGACTGAACTGAACTGATCCAGTTTTCTCAGCATCATTCTTTGAAGAGACTGTTCTTTTCTCTGTTGTACATTCTTCTCACCTTTGTTGTGGATTAATTGATTGCAGGTGCATGTGTTTACTTCTGGGCTCTCTCTTCTGTTCTGATGATATGTGGGTCTGGTTTTTGTCAGTACCATGCTGTTTTGATTACTACCACTTTGTAGTATAGTCTGAAGTTTGGGAGGTTGATCCCTTCAGGTCTGTTCTTTTTTATCAAGATTTTCTCAACAACCTCTCATCTTTTGTGGTTCTATTTAAATTTTAGGATTATTTTTCTTGGTTTGTGAAATTTTTCATTGATATTTTGACAGGAAATGCATTAAATGTCCAGATTTCTCTGGGTAGTATGACCATTTAAGCAATAATTATTCCAATGCAAGAACATAGGACGTCTTTCCACTTCTTTCTATCATCTTCAGTTTCCTTCATCAATGTTTTATAGTTTTCAGAATATAGCTTTTTCATCTCCTTGGCTAAGTTTATTATTAATTATTTTGTTCTTTTTGATGGGATTTAAAAATATTATTTTTCTGAGAGTTAATTACTAGTAGGTAGAGCATTAACATATTTTTGTATATTAGTCTTATATCCTGAAATTTTCTGAGTTCAATTATTATTTCTAACAGTATTTTGGTAAATAACCAAAGGCTCTTTGGTGGTATCCAAGGGGGTTAGTACCCCAAAACATAAACAGACCATCCAAATCAATATCAAAAAAGCAAAAAACCTAATCAAAAAATGAGCAGAAGACCTATGTGAACATTTTTTTTCCCCCAAATAAGACATACATATGGCTATCAGCCACATGAAAAGATACTCTGAATTGCTAATTATTAGAGAAGTGAAAATCAAAACTATGAGATATCATCTTACATCTATCAGAATAGCCATCATCAAGAAGTTCATAAATAACAAATGTTGGTGAAAATGTGGAGAAAATGAAACCCTCCTCCTAGTAAGAATGTCAGTTGGTGCAGCCAATATGAAAAACAGTACTATGGAGAAGCCTCAAAAAACATTTTTTAAAATTATTTTTTCATTATTTATTTATTTATTTTTATTTTACTTTACAATACTGTATTGGTTTTGCCATACATTGACATGCATCCACTATTAATACTATATAATTCAGCAACTCCATTATTGGGTATATATCTGAAAAAAAATTTGAAGAGATATAAGCACCCAAATGTTCATAGCAGCATTATTTATAATAGTCAATATATGGAAGCAAGCTAAGTGTCCTTCAACAGATGAATAGACAAAGAAAATGTGGCATATGTTATATATATATATGTATATATATGTATATGTATACATGTATGTATAAAATGGAGCATTACTCAACCATTAAAAAGTAATGAAATTCTGTCATTTGCAACAATGTTGGTAGACTTAGAGGATATTATGCTTAGTGAAATATATTGGAGAAAGACAAATACTGTATAACATCACTTATATATGAAATCTAAAAAATAAAACAAATGCAAATCATAAAACAGAAACAGACAGAGATACAGAAAACAAACTAGTGGTTACCAGTGAGGAGAAGAAAGGTGGGAGAGATTAACAGATACAGAGTGCTCTTTGTAATATAGGTAAGCAACAAAGATACAGTAAATTATAACCACTATTTTGTAACACTTTAAAAATTGTTATTTGGCTGTACAAGGTCTTAGTTGTAACATGCAAGATCTATTTCCCTGACCAGGGATAGAACCCAGACCCCTGCATTGGGAGCAAAGAATCTTAGCCACTGGACCACCAAGGAAGTTGACTGTAATAAGTTTTAATGGAGTATAGTCTGTAAAAAAATGAAGCTATACACCCAAAGATAATACAATGCTGTAAATCAAGAATAATTCAATAAAAAAAAAATTAAGCCTGCATCCAACAGCAACAGAACTCATGCTTCTCAAGCTCATATGGAACACTGAACAATAAGAATCAAAGCATATTCTTAGGCATAAAACACATCATAATAAATTCTGACAAATAGAAATATAACAAAGAACATTCTCAGACAATGATGGAATTAAATGAGAAACAAACACTACACAGAGAACTGGAAAATCCTCCATTATCTGGGCACTGAATAACCACTTTAAATATCACATGGAGCCAAAAAGAAGTTTCAGGAAAAATTAAGAAAAGTTTTGTACAAAATGAAAATGGAAATATAGATTATCAGAATTTGTGCAGAATGCAAAAAAGCAGTGCTTAGAGGAAAATTATACCTTTACTTTTATATATTAAAAAAAGAAACAAGAATCAATAAAGTAGTAAATAGTGGAGAAATTTTAGAAAAATCAAGTAACTCTAAAATATAATTTTAGAGAAGATCAATAAAGTTGATAAAGCCTCTATGCAAGGTAATCAAAAGTCAGGAGAGAGTGGGGAAAAAAACATGACCAATATCATAAACGAAATAGTCACCACTATTGAAACCACGAGGCTTAAAACATGGTGAATATTAGGAATACATTCATGCTCACAAATTTGATGCCTTAAATGAAATGGATCAATTCAATGAAAATCACAAACTGTTAAAACTCATACAAGGAGAGAGACATAATATAAACAGGCCTATGTCTATTAAATAAAATAAATCAATAATAAATAAACTTTAGAAAAGAAAGCACCAAGCTTAAATGGTTTTACTGGTATATTCTATTGAATATTTGAACAAAAATGTTATATCAATTCTTCACATTCTATTCCAGAAAATAGAAGCTAAGGGAATACTTCTTAACGCACTCAATGAAGCCTGCATTGCTCTAATGCCAAAACTAGACAAAGGCATTACAAGAAAGGAAAACTGCAGACCAATATCTCTTATGTCAGTCAATCAGTTCAGTATCTCAGTCATGTTGGACTCTTTGCGACCTCATGAATCACAGCACTCCAGGCCTCCCTGTCCATCACCAACTCCTGTAGTTCACTCAAACTCATGTCCATCGAGTCGTTGATGCCATCCAGCCATCTCATCCTCTGTCGTCCCCTTCTCCTCCTGCCCCCAATCCCTCCCAGCATCAGAGTCTTTTCCAATGAGTCAACTCTTCACATGAGGTGGCCAAAGTATTGGACTTCCCTAGTGGCTCAGAGGTTAAAGCGTCTGCCTGGAATGCGGGAGACCTGGGTTCGATTCCTGAGCTGGGAAGATCCCCTGGAGAAGGAAATGGCAACCCACTCCAGTACTCTTGCTTGCAGAATCCCATGGAGGGAGGAGCCTGGTAGGCTACAGTCCATGGGGTCCCAAAGAGTCGGACACGACTGAGCGACTTAATAACTTCACTTCACTTCACTTCCGATGAACACCCAGGACTGATCTCCTTTAGGATGGACCAGTTGGATCTCCTTGCAGTCCAAGGGATTCTCAAGAGTCTTCTCCAACACCACAGTTCAGTTCAGTTCAGTTCAGTTCAGTTCAGTTCAGAGGCTTCAGTTCAGTCGCTCGGTTGTGTCCGACTCTTTGCGACCCCATGAATCGCAGCACGCCAGGCCTCCCTGTCCATCACCAACTCCCGGAGTTCACTCAGACTCACATCCATCGAGTCAGTGATGCCATCCAGCCATCTCATCCTCGGTCGTCCCCTTCTCCTCCTGCCCCCAATCCCTCCCAGCATCAGAGTCTTTTCCAGTGAGTCAACTCTTCGCATGAGGTGGCCAAAGTACTGGAGTTTCAGCTTTAGCATCATTCCTTCCAAAGAAATCCCAGGGTTGATCTCCTTCAGAATTGACTAGTTGGATCTCCTTGCAGTCCAAGGGACTCTCAATAGTCTTTTCCAACACCACAGTTCAAAAGCATCAATTCTTCAGTGCTCAGCTTTCTTCACAGTCCAACTCTCACATCCATACATGACCACTGGAAAAACCATAGCCTTGACTAGACGGACCTTAGTCGGCAAAGTAATGTCTCTGCTTTTGAATATGCTATCTAGGTTTGTAATAACTTTTCTTCCAAGGAGTAAGCGTCTTTTAATTTCAGTGCTGCAGTCACCATCTGCAGTGATTTTGGAGCACAAAAAAATAAAGTCTGACACTGTTTCCACTGTTTCCCCATCTATTTCCCATGAAGTGATGGGACAGGATGCCATGATCTTCATTTTCTGAATGTTGAGCTTTAAGCCAACTTTTTCACTCTCCTCTTTCACTTTCATCAAGAGGCTTTTTAGCTCCTCTCCAACTTCTGCCATAAGGGTGGTGTCATCTGCATATCTGAGGTTATTGATATTTCTCCTGGCAATCTTGATTCCAGCTTGTGTTTCTTCCAGCCTAGCATTTCTCATGATGCATTCTGCATATAAGTTAAATAAGCAGGGTGACAATATACAGCCTTGATGTACTCCTTTTCCTATATGGAACCAGTCTGTTGTTCCATGTCCAGTTCTAACTCTTGCTTCCTGACCTGCATATAGGTTTCTCAAGAGGCAGGTCAGGTGGTCTGGTATTCCCACCTGTCTCAGAATCTTCCACAGTTTATTGTGACCCACACAGTCAAAGGCTTTGGCATAGTCAATAAAGCAGAAATAGATGTTTTTCTGGAACTCTCTTGCTCTTTCCATGATCTAGCGGATGTTGGCAATTTGATCTCTGGTTCCTCTGCCTTTTCTAAAACCAGCTTGAACATCAGGAAGTTCCCGGTTCACGTATTGCTGAAGCCTGGTTTGGAAAATTTTGAGCATTACTTTACTAGCATGTGAGATGAGTGCAGGTGTGCGGTAGTTTGGGCAGTCTTTGGCATTGCCTTTCTTTGGAATTGGAATGAAAACTGACTTTTTCCAGTCCTGTGGCCACTGCTGAGTTTTCCAAATTTGCTGGCATATTGAGTGCAGCACTTTCACAGCATCATCTTTCAAGATTTGAAATAGTTCACCTGGAATTCCATCACCTCCACTAACTTTGTTTGTAGTGATGCTTTCTAAGGCCCACTTGACTTCACATTCCAGGATGTCTGGCTCTAGATGAGTGATCACACATCATGAGTTCAAAAGTATCAATTCTTCCGCATTGGGTTTTCTTAACAGTCCAACTCTCACATCCATACATTACTACTGGAAAAAACATAGCTTTGACCAGACGGACCTTTGTTGGCAAAATAATGTCTCTGCTTTTGAATATGCTATCTAGGTTAGTCATAACTTTCCTTCCAAGGAGTAAGCGTCTTTTAATTTCATGGCTGCAAACACCATCTGCAGTGATTTTAAAACCCTGAAAAATAAAGTCTGACACGGTTTCCCCATCTATTTGCCATGAAGTGATGGGACCAGATGCCATGATCTTTGTCTTCTGAATGTTGAGCTTTAAGCCAACTTTTTCACTCTCCTCTTTCACTTTCATCAAGAGATATTTTAGTACATGGATGCAAAGATCCTCAAGACAGTATCAGCAAATTAATTCAATATATAAAAAGGATTATGCCAATTGGATTTATTCTAGGTATGTGAGCTGAATCAATACTCAAAAGTAAGATAATAAATCTATCACATCAACAAAATAAAAGGATCAAAGATATGACTGTTTCAAACAATGCAGAAAACAGAATTTTAAATGCATTTTAACAACACCAAAGCTTAATCCGTGGAAGAAATACTGCTAAGTTGGACTTTTAAGAAAAATCTTATGATTAAAAACTGTGACAAAACTAGAAACAAAGGGAACTTACTCAACTTGATAAACAGCATCGTCAGAAACCCTACAGTTAACAGCCTTCTTCATGATGGAGAGCAAGACAATCCCCTTTCCCCTAAGATTGAGACCAAAGTCAGGACATCTCTATTCATCACTCCTTTCCAACCTCGTACAGGCAGTCCTGGCTAGGGAAACAAGGCTATAAAGTAGAATCAAAAGTGTGCAGATTGAGAAGGAAGAAATAGCTGTTTTTATGCGTGGATGACATGATTGTCTATGTGGAGAATCTTATAGAACAGGAAAAGAGCTCCTGGAACTAATAAGTGATAGTAGTGAGCCCATGGGATCCAATTGCTTTTCTATATTCAAGCAATAAACAACTGCAATTTGAAATTTGAAAACACAGCACTATTTACAATAGCGCTACAAAAAAGAGAAATATTTTGATATAAATATTATAAAATACATAGAGGATCTAAAAACAGAACATCACAAAATACCGGTAGAAGAAGTCAAAGAAAATATAAAGAAAACGATATCCTATGTTCATGTGTGTGTGGGAAGTCTCTTTAGTCATGCCCAACTCTTTGTGATCCTATAGACTATCCCCTGCTAGGCTCCCCTGTTTACATGGTTCTCCAGGCAAGAGTACTGGTCTGGGTTGCCTTGCTCTTCTCCAGGGGATCTTCCTGACACAGGGATCCATTCCACATCTCTCAAGTTTCCTGCATTGGCAGATGGATTCTTTACTACTACCGCCACCTGGGAAAGCCCTCCATGTTCATAGGTAGACACTGTTGTCAAGATGGCAATGCTTTCCAAATTGATCTATAAATGCAATTCAATTCCAGCCAATATCCTATCAAGCTGCTTTTTATTTAAAAGGGATTTGGCAGCTTATTTTTTTTTATTTTTATGGAAATATAGTTGATTTTCGATATTCTATTAGTTTCAGTTGTACAGCATAGTGATTCAGTATTTTTACAGATTATACTCATAAAAGCTATTACAAAAGAATGACTCTGCTTTTCTCTGCTGTACAATATATCCTTGTGGCTAATCTACTTTATACAGAGTACCTTGTTTCTCTTAATCATATTCTCCTAATGAGCCTCTCCCCCATTCCCTCTCATATGGGTAATGTCTAGTTTGTTTCCTCTATCTGTGAGTCTCTTTTTGTTTTGCTATATGAATTTCTATGTTTTATTTTTAGAGTTCATATATAAGTAATAACATACAGTATTTGTTTGACTTATTTCACTTAGCATAATAATCCCTAGGTCCACCTACATTGTTGCAAATGACAGAATTTCATTCTTGCTAATAGTTGAATAATATTCCATTATATATATATATATGTATATATATCAGGGTTTCTTTATCCATTCATCTGCTGATAGACACTTAGGTTACTTCCATATCTTGGCTATTGTAAATAATACTTTTATGAATATTGAGGTTCATGTATCTTTTTCAATTAGCACTTTTATTTTTGCCAAATATATGTCCCAAAAGGAATTGCTGGATCATATGGTAGTTCTGTTTTTTTGAGGAACCTTCATACTCTCTTCCATAGCAGCTGCACCAGGATACATTCCTGCAAACAGGATACAGGGATTATGTTTTATCCACATTTTGTCAACATTTGTTCTTGTAGACTTTTTGATAGCGGCCATTCTGAAGGTGTGAGGTGACACCTCATTATTGTTTTGATTTTCATTTCTTGTGCCTGTTGGCTATTTGTATGTCTTCTTTGGGAAAATGTCTATTTAGGTCTTCTTCCTATTGTTTGTTTGGGTTATTTGCTTTTTTGATATCGAGTTGGATGAGCCATTTATATATTTTGGATATCAACCTTTCAACAGTCATATCATTTACAAATATTTCCTCTCATTCTTTAGGTTATTTTTGCTTTGTCTATGGTTTCCTTTGCTACGTGAAAGCTTTTATTTTTTTATTTGGTCCTTGACTGTACTACTTTGAAGATGGATTCTATTCACTTGTAAAAAGAGCTAATACCTCTCCCTCTCAAACCATTCCAAAAAACTAAAGAAGATGTGGTCTTTAAATGCTAGTTTTTAATCAAATTGATTGATAGCACTCTTCAGGTTAATTTTCTTCTTACTAATTTTCTTTCCCCTAGATCTATTGGGCTTTCCTTGTAGCTCAGTCGGTAAAGAATTTGCCTGCAGTGCAGGAGACCCAGGTTCGACCCCTGGGTTGGGAAGATCCCCTGGAGAAGGAAATGGCAACCCACTCCAGTATCCTTGCCTGGAAAATCTCATGGACAGAGGAACCTGGTGGATGGCAGTCCATGGGGTCACAAAGAGTCGGGCAGGACTGAGCAGCTAACACACACAGATCTATCACTTATGGGAGAAGAAAGTTTAATTCTCCAACTATAACAGTGTCAGACTTTATTTTCGGGGGGCTCCAAAATCACTGCAGATGGTGACTGCAGCCATGAAATTAAAAGACACTTACTCCTTGGAAGAAAAGTTATGACCAACCTAGATAGCATATTCAAAAGCAAAGACATTACTTTGCCAACAAAGGTCCGTCTAGTCAAGGCTATTGTTTTTCCAATGGTCATGTATGGATGTGAGAGTTGGACTGTGAAGAAAGCTGAGCGCCAAAGAATTGATGCTTTGGAACTGTGGTGTTGGAGAAGACTCTTGAGAGTCCCTTGGACTGCAAGGAGATCCAAGCAGTCCATTCTGAAGGAGATCAACCCTGGGATTTCTTTGGAAGGAATGATGCTAAAGCTGAAACTCCAGTCCTTTGGCCACCTCATGCGAAGAGTTGACTCATTGGAAAAGACCCTGATGCTGGGAGGGATTGCAGGCAGGAGGAAAAGGGGACGACCGAGGATGAGATGGCTGGATGGCATGATTGACTCGATGGACATGAATCTGAGTGAACTCCGGGAGTTGGTGATGGACAGGGAGGCCTGGCGTGCTGCGATTCATGGGGTCACAAACAGTTGGACACGACTGAGCAACTGAACTGAACTGATAATCCAAATGCCTCCTTGAAGTTTTACCAGTTTTTTGTAGTGTATTTTGATGCTCTCATGTTAGATTCATGCAGCCTGAGAACTGTTAAGTCCTGAAGAATTGACTCCTTTATTGTTACCCTTCATTAAGACTGATAATTTCTGTACTCTGAAGTTCACTGCTTCAACTTTCTTTTGATTAGAGTTAGCATTGCATATCTTTTTCATTTCCTTTACTTTAACCTAGTGACTCTAAATTAAAGTGAATTTCTTATAGACCATGTACTTTTTTTTTTTTTTAATTCACTGACAGTCTTCTTCCTTATTTGGTGTATTGACATTCAGTTCAGTTCAGTTCAGTTCAGTTGCTCAGTTGTGTCCGACTCTTTGTGACCCCATGAATCAGAGCACGCCAGGCCTCCCTGTCCATCACCAACTCCCAGAGTTCACTCACATTCATGTCCATTGAGTCAGTGATGCCATCCAGTCATCGCATCCTCTGTCGTCTCCTTCTCCTCCTGCCCCCAATCCCTCCCAGCATCAGGGTCTTTTCCAATGAGTCAACTCTTCCCACGAGGTGGCCAAAGGACTGGAGTTTCAGCTTTAGCATCATTCCTTCCAAAGAAATCTCAGGGCTGATCTCCTTTAGGATGGACTGGTTGGATCTCCTTGCAGTCCAAAGGACTCTCAAGAGTCTTGTCCAACACCACAGTTCAAAAGCATCAATTCTTCGGCGCTCAGCTTTCTTCACAGTCCAACTCTCACATCCATACATGACCACAGGAAAAACCATAGCCTTGATTAGATGGACCTTCGTTAGCAAAGTAATATCTCTGGTTTTGAATATGCTATCTAGGTTGGTTGTAACTTTCCTTCCAAGGAGTAAGTGTCTTTTAATTTCATGGCTGCAAATCACCATCTGCAGTGATTTTGGAGCCCAGAAAAATGACGTCTGACACTGTTTCCACTGTTTCCCCATCTATTTCCCATGAAGTGATGGAACCAGATGCTATGATCTTCGTTTTCTGAATGTTGAGCTTTAAGCTAGCTTTTTCACTCTCCTCTTTCACTTTCATCAAGAGTCTTTTTAGTTCCTCTTCACTTTCTGCCATAAGGGTGGTGTCATCTGCAAATCTGAGGTTATTGATATTTCTCCCAGCAATCTTGATTCCAGCTTGTGCTTCTTCCAGCCCAGCATTTCTCATTACGTACTCTGCATATAAGTTAAACAAGCAAGGTAACAATATACAGCCTTACTCACATTTAAAATGTTTTGGTATAATACCTTATATTTTTATCTACCATATATGTATCTGTTTTCCACTTGTTGTGATTATACTTTGTTGCTTTTATTTTCCTCTTTTCTTGCCTTTTAGGACTATTTGTAATTTTTTGTTAAAAGCAGATTTGATGTATTGGTAATAGGAACCAAAATGAAAGACCTTGATTATGACAGCTTGTGTTGACTGGACTGAAAGTTGATCTGGGTTTAGAGTTTTCTGTAGCTGTGCCTGTCAAAAGTTTCAAATTCCTCTAGGGTCTTTGTTTTAATTTCTGCTTTTGTCTCTTCGCTTCCCTAGAAACTTCTCCTAAAATAATGTATTTTCTTGCAGCTCTTGTAATCAGTAATCTACTCTTATTATACTAAGACACTTTTAATTTGGTGATAAATTGTGGGGGAGGGGAGTATTCTATAAACTGCATGCCAAGTCGCTTCAAGTCGTGTCCAACTCTTTGCCTCTCCATGCACTGTAGCCCGCCAGGCTCCTTTTCCATGGTATTCTGCAGGCAAAGATGCTGGAATGAGTTCCATTTCCTCTTCCAGGGAATCTTCCCGACCCAGGGATTGAACCTGCGTCTCTTACATCTCCAGCATTGGCAGTTGGGTTCTTTACCACCAGCACCATCAAGGAAGACCCCTGTAATCTTTGATTAAATATTATTCTTTTACTGAGCTGGTTTCACTAGGCAGTGACCCTCCCAGGTGTTTCTTAACTTCTCCTCTCCCCTTTATGGAGACAGCAAGGATAAAGGGGTTGAATAAGGGCTTCCCTGGTGGCTCAGATGGCAAAGGACCAGCCGGTAATGTGGGAGACCTGGGTTCAATCCCTGGGTTGGGAAGATTCACTGGAGGAGGGAGTGGCAATTTACTCCAGTATTCTTACCTGGAGAATCCCCAAGGACAGAGGAGTCTGGAGGGCTAAGTCCCTGGGGTCAGAAAGAGGCAGACATGACTGAGCAATTCAGCACAGCAGGGTTGGATAAACTTTTTTTCTCCCCGGGTGGGATAAGACTATGGTAAAAATATTTTTCCTGGTGAGTAGTTGTGGGGAGAGCAAATTAGCCAATATGGAGTGTTCAGGCTCTCTCACCCCATGTTTTGTAAATACTGACTATGTAAGAGCTGAGGTCATTTGTAGCACTGTATACCAGCATCACGAGGCACTTGCTTGGTCACAAGTTACTTTGTGCTGTAGGGATATAGGGGCTCTACCTAGAAAGTGGCGGCATTAGCTGCTGAGTCACAGCTGTGTCCATTGGGTCAGCTACAAAAGGAGCGAATATAGGGAGTCAAGTACTACAGCTGCTGCATTGGCCAAGAGAGAGGCTATGCTATGGCTGCCATGCCAACCAGGAGAGAATAAATGTGTCTGCAGTTCCTACAGCCCCTCTAGTCTCCTTCCAGTCTCTTAGATCATGCCTTGCCTACCTTGGTTTCAATGAACAATGCAAACAGGGTGAACAGCAATAGAATTGGCATCAAGAACAGGATTGGCGAGACAGTAGCTCTCTCTAATGGAAGACACTCAGGGTATCTTTCAAAATGGTATTTCTCTCTCCCTCTTCTAGAGCTATAAGAGGACTTTTCTTGGCTCCTCACTTTGAGAAACTTCAGAAATTTTCCTTAAGGTGAAGTAGGTGAATCGTGGAGGGGTTCCTTTAAAACTGCAGCTCCAAGGAGCTTCTCCTCACACTAGTCTATACTCATCCTCTAGCAGTTTGTTAGCATTACCATTTAAGTGTTCCCACCAGTTACGGGTTCTGCTCCCAGTACTTGTCTCAGCTGTGAGTCTCTGCGTTCTCCTGTCTCCCCGGATTTTGGTGTGGTGGTTTGCTTTGTGACCTCAATTCTCTGATGGCTCCAAGAAAAGTTACCTTTCAATTTGTTATATATATTTTTTCCTTTGTGGTGAGATTGGGCGTAGCAACTTGCAAATTCTTTATACGGCAAAGCTGAACACAGACGTCCCCATGTAATTCTTAATCTTTCATTTCCTACCACCATGAATTGTCTTCCCTGTGGCCACCATGGGGTCTCAGTACTTACTGATCCAAACAAGCCAGGGACTTCTGATTACTATAGCAGAGGAAATGGGGGTGCTTAGCCAGATCATTGCATGGTAGCTCAGTTTCTCCTTGTGAACATGTCATAGGGACAAGGAACTGGTTTCATTTTTGATGCATCAGGTTTAGCTGACCTTTGTCAAAAATAGTCACATTGACCAACATTTGACTCTACGCTGGTGAAGTTCTATGGGAGGATGATCAAAGAGGAAAGGGGAAAAATCACCTCAACTCTTCTTGGCATTAAAATATGAGTTTCTTTATAGTTTCTAGAAAATATTTGGATCATAATAGGGGAGATTCACCTCCTAGTTTGAGAAAAACAAGTTTGTTCTATTGTTACAAATATATGAAAGAAAAACTATATGAGTTCCTCTCTTGGAAATATTGATATTTAAGTAAACTCCACTATATTCTTCAGTTGCTGGGTCTTAAAAAATTACCAAGAAAATAATATTTAGGTTTTTGTTATCTAAGCAGAAAGTTTGAAAATTTTCCTTGTTAAAAGTAAATATTCTACAAAATGTATATTCATGAGCTCAGTATAACTCAACAGGTGATGTATTTATTAAAAAATTATGGCATTGAAACATGTATAATATCATATAAGAAACGAATCACCAGTCTAGGTTTGATGCAGGATACAGTATGCTTGGGGCTGGTGCACTGGGATGACCCAGAGAGATGGTACTAAGAGGGAGGTGGGAAGGGGGTTCAGGATTGCGAACACGTGTACACCCATGGCAGATTCATGTTGATATATGGTAAAACCAACACAGTATTATAAAGTAAAATATATTAAAAAAATTATTAAACATAAGTTTTGACATCCAAGTAGTTAATTCTTACTTTAGGAAATAATAACATTATTATAATTAGAGTTAACAATTAGAAAAACGTCCAAATTTCAGGCAGAAAGTGAGAATAAAGGGAAGAACCAGGATTGGGGGGAGGTTGAGAGAGAGGTGATTTGGGAAATTGTGGATGATAGAAAAAACTTGGAGAAATCCAAACATGGAAGCTCTGTCTGAAATATACTGTTATGTTGAGAAGGTAACCTGAACACAGGTGACACTTGGAGGCTGGCAAATGTCCCCAGCAGAGGTTAATGCCAGGCTATGGCTGAGACCCAGGGAACAGGAAGAAACCAAAGGAGGTCTCTCGGGCTTAGCCAGACCAGTGGGACTGTTGACACAAGTACAAGGGGCCAGAAGAGAGGAGACTCCACAAGTAAACCCCTGTTTGCTTTCGACAGATCATTTTCTCTCCTTTTCCTGAATGTAACCAGACAGCTCAAAGAGGCTGCTTAACTTCCTCAACTGCCCAATTCACTGTGAAAACTCAAGAATTTGGTGTCAAGCCATACAAATTTTTTTTAAAAAAAGGAAATAGAAAAGTAATTTAAGGGTCATGGTGAGGTCTGATGAGTTTCAACATGAGTTATTGTGAATCACAGAGAGGCAAAGTAATTACAGACTCCAGATGATGCCTGTTCAACCAAAGACAGCAGTGACTATTGCTGAAGTGTTTATAGATCATCCCAGAACAGTGCATTCTGGGATAAACTTCTAAACCCATTTTTCTGCTTGCAGCCTCAGTTTGCTTTATGAAACAGGTGATACATTTTAACAATCCATCCTTGTGGTCCACCCACCTCTGCCCAAACCACGCAGACTCATCTCTGTACAATGCACCCTGACCACGTCATCCTCACCTGAAACTCTTCCATGACTTCCCCTCCCCTTGTAAGAAGGGCTGGAATTCTTTATGTACCCACCACGCCCTCATGTGGTGTGGCCCTAACCATCTCCCTAGTCTTATCTCCTACTTACTCTTCATTAGCAAAGCAGCACCCAACAGAACTCTCTATGAAGATGGTCATTTCAATACCTATATCTTTGGTATCCAACACAGAAGTCACCTGTTACATTTGACCAATTAAATTTAATATCAAGCACATGTGAAAGTCAGTTCCTCAGTTACACTAGACACGTTTAAGGTGCTTGACCACCATGTGTAGCTAATGGCTGCTGAGATGAACAGTCAGATACAGAACTTTTCCATCAAATACAGAACTTTTCCATCAAGGCATGAGGTCCTTTAAGGCAGTACTGATCAGCACAGGCTAGTCTCACTTTCAGTCAGTTCAGTCACTGAGTCGTTTCTGACTTTGTGATCCCATGGACTGCAGCACGCTAGGCTTCCCTGTCTATCACCAACTCCCAGAGCTTGCTCAAACTCATGTCCATTGAGTCGGTGATGCCATCCAACAATGTCGTCCCCTTCTCCTCCTGCCTTCAGTCTTTCCCAGCATCAGGGTCTTTTGCAAAGTGTCAGATCTTCACATCAGATGGCCAAACTATTGAAGTTTCAGCTTCAGCATCAGTCCTTCCAATGAATATTCAGGACTGATTTCTTTCAGGATTGACTGGTTTGATCTCCTTAATGTCCAAGGTACTCTAAAGAGTCTTCTCCAATACCACAGTTCAAAAGCATCAATTTTTTGGCGCTTAGGTTTTTTATGGTCAAACACATCCATCCATGCCGTGAGTACTGAAAAAGCCATAGCAAATGTCCATAGCCATATGAACCTTTGTCAGCAAAGTAATATCTCTGCTTTTTAATATGCTGTCTATGTTTGTCATAGATTTTCTTCCAAGGAGCAAGCATCTTTTAATTTCATGGCTGCAGTCACTACCTGCAGTGATTTTGGAGTCCAAGAAAATAAGATGTGCCACTGTTTCCATTGTTTTCTCACCTAATTGCCATGAAGTGATGGGGCCAGATACCATGGTCTTTATTTTTTGAATGTTGAGTTTTAAGCCAGCTTTTTCACTCTTTTGCCACTTCATCAAAAGGCTCTTAGTTCCTCTTCACTTTCTGCCGTAAGGGTAGTGTCATCTGCATATCTGAGATTATTGATATTTCTCTTAGCAATCTTGATTCCAGCTTGTGCTTCATCGAGTCTGGCATTTCACACGATGTACTCTGCATATAAGTTAAATAAGCAGGGTGACAATATACAGCAAACTGTGGAAAAAGAGATGGGAATACCAGACCACCTTACCAGCCTCACTTTAGGACTTCTAAATATTTTCTCAGTTGAAAGGCTTTCCACATGTCCCTTCTGTCCTCATCTCTCTCCTATCTGTCTCTTGTAATGTCTTACTTTTTTCCTTATTTCATTTGGAAGAAGGCTTAAAACACAACCTAGGTTATAGTCTCATGTATTACCTGATTCATAGAGCTGCTGATCATTGTGTGAGTGATTTAGTGATTTTTTTCTCACTAGGGTGTAATCTTTATTATGAAAAACATTATATTTGTCTTCCCATTTCTGGCAGCAAAAATGACCTTAATGGGTGCTCATTACATTTTTCTTAGAAAAGAAAAATTAATAAATGAGTAAAGGAAAGATATGGGACTGAAATTTTATCCATTAAGAAAATGCTTAAGTATGAGTGAAGGAAAGAAACTAGTTTTGGTAGAAAGGGTGTTTGTGTGTGTGTATGTGTGCTTAGTCATGTCAACTCTTTGTGACCCCATGGACTATTGCCCACCAGGCTTCTCTGCCTATGGATTTCCCAGGCAAGAATACTGGAGTGGGTAGCCTTTTCCTACTCCAGGGGATCTTCCCAACCCAGGGATCAAGCCCATGTCTTCTGTGTCTTTTACATTGTCAGGCAGATTCTTTTCCACTGAGCCACCAGGAAAGCCCTTACTTTAACATTAGACAAATTGCCTTTGAGGTGATGGTGGGCTAGGGCCATTTGTCTACTGGAAATATGGACCTGAGTCTGGGAGTATAAATGGGGCTGGAAATGCAAGAACTCAGAGTTGAAGCCTTGGCAGCCAGTGAGATCTTTAAAATAGTGTAGGCAGAGATACAGGATAAAATTGTGCCACCCATGCATGAGAAGAGAGACAAGAGGGCTTCCTTTGTGGTCCAGTGGTTAAGAGTCTGCCTTCCAGTGCAGGGGACACCTGTTCAGTCCCTACCGAGCCCTCACTCTACAGCCTGCAAGCCCCAACTACTGAAGCCTGTGACCTAGAGATCATGCTCTGCAACAAGAGAAGACACTGCATTATGAAGCCTGCACACTGCAACCAGAGGGGAGCCCCCACTTGCTACAACTAGAGAAGAGCCTGAGCATGGCAATGAAGAACCAATGCAAGCAAAAATGGACATAAATTATTTTTTAAAAAAAGAGAGAAAAGAAATCATTGGTAAAACCTGTGATACTGAAAGAGTTCCAAAACTGTCTGATGTCATGAAAGCTCAGGAAGATGGGCAATGGAAGTCAGGGATGTCATGCAATAAGACCCTCCATCTGGAAAAGCGCTTCAATACCCTGCTACAGAAAGTCAGTTACTTAGGGTTAGTCAACATGTAGGGAGAAATGTGGCAAAGTTGCCTGTAAGTTAGGGCTGCATTTGAGCAAAGGATCCTGGAGCACAGGCTGGTTGACTGTCATTCTACCCATGAAGGGAGGAATAGGTGGGTCTCCTGGGGTTAGGACTCCAGAGACTGAAGGGGCTGAAGAATGAGCAGGCATAGACTCTGAGAGTGTGATCCACATGTGTTCCAGGTCAGGACCCTCAGGAAACAAATTCTGGACTCTGATATTTATGTGCAGCAAGAGCTTGTTACGAAGTGTTCTTGGCATTAAAGGGAGAGAGAAAAGGAAAGAGGCCTGGTGGTGGTTTAGTTGCCAATCATGTCTAACTCTTGCAACCCCATGGACTGTAGCCTGCCAAGCTCCTCTGTCCATGGGATTCTTCAGGCAAGTATTCTGGAGTGGGTTGCCATTTCCTTCTTTAGGGGATCTTCCTGACCCAGGAATCAAACCTGGGTCTCCTGCATTGCAGGCAGATGATTTACCGACTGAGCTATGAGGGAAGCCCAAGAGGTCTGGACAGAGTGCAAAGTTGAACAGTGATGAACGGAATCATAGCAGAGGTTTCACCCAATCTCCACAAGGAGCTCCAAAACTAACAAGGCCCTGCAGGAATGTCACTAGTGGAAGCCAGGAGACCAGGCTCTTGAATGCCTACTTTGGACAGTTATCAGGCATGGGATCTCCTGAGGAGATGGTGTGATCTTGGGTGAGGCAGATTCCTTGTGTTGAAGGCAATTCCAAGAAAGAGATGCAGATGTGAGCCACCAGAAGCCAGTCCCCCAGCATATGGGGAAAGTATGTGTCAGCACAAAAATGAGACCTTGGGGGACACTGTGGCACTCGCTCCTGTCCACTCCTTCTGCTGCTTGAATCTACTTGTTTCGAAGTGTGCTTATTCCATTTGGGATAACCAAATATCCCATTTGGGATAACCAGCATCCTGGTTAGTCTACATTTGTGAGGCATCTTACAAAAGCAAGGTTAGTGAAAAGCTGGAACAGCGGATCCAGAGACAATAACTGACCCTCATCATCTCCTTCTTCTGCTACTCAGTTTGCATCATTCTTTGTGAGCACCTGTGCTTGTGTAGTAGCTAATCCGGCCAGATGACCCAGACCACTAACCCTTAAAATCCTGGTCTCTTGATCACCACACCTTTCTCAGGCTTTGGCTAATGACCTTGCCGATTTTCCATTAAATGGACGTGAGAGTACCAAGAGACATTCCAGACATTCCACATCATCATGGAGTTCCCTGACCACCAACGTGTAGCTTCCTGCTTATGACCAGAGTCAATGATGCCTGCAGCATAGACTCCTTTTCTTTGCTGGTTTCTTAGCACAGAGGTGGAAGTGACTGAGAGGCATCCATAGCTTAAAGATAAATGGGAATATTTCTGTGTCCCTTAGGGAAAATATTCTGTCCCTGTGAAGCTCTGAACTGGCAGAGCCCAGGTGTATGGGGTCGAGAAGCACAAACTTTCCGTGAAGCCACTTGAAGTCATGGTGTGAGGGGAGGTGAACACTTCAACCTCTTGTTTGAACTCATATTCTGATTGCAGGAGATACCATACAATATTATTTTCATTGATTTTAGAGTGCATATTGCATTTTGGAATATTGCATTTTTTATGGCATTAATTTCACATGGAAACCTATTCTTTCAGGGAAGTAGTTTTGAGGTGGTACAGTATGTAATGGGACCAGTAGATTCCAAGATCATGTGCCCATTCCTTTTATTTTAAAGTAGATCTCTTAGTCTTATTGGCTGTATGTGGGATTCTCTGTTAGTGGTTTAGAAACTCTATAAGCTCTAAGTTGGTATACTTGCTGACCTTTGGTGAGCAAGAAAGGCAAATGCATAACCAGAGTATGTGCTGATTCCATCCAGATGAGTTGCTGCCCATTCCAGGATGCAAAGAGTTCAGAGCAATCAACTTGCATCCCAGTGTAGGCTGGTTGGTGTTCTCTAAAGCTGGTGCTATACGGGGGCTTACCTCTGCTTACCTCTTCTGGTAGATTGGCTATTTGACATCAGGAGGCCAGATCAGAACCACTGAGTTGAAAAAAATATACATTTGGATCCATGTATACATACTACCTCAGTCTCATGATTACTCCATTCATGAGCCTATTGTACCAGCCTATTGTATCATCAGTGACATGATCATCAATGACACAGGATGACAGGCATCAACTGTCTCAATCATGCTGCCTACTTAGCTGTTTAGTACCCTTACCTGATGGATTCTCTCTGTTAGGCATGAATACAAGACAAAACATCTTTATACTTTGTGCCGCCTCCACAGGTCAATTTACAGGTCTCTTATCCAGATCACATTGTTTACAATAATTTTCCTTCCAGACCCCTAGCCAAAACACTAAGTCATTCATCTGCCCATAATACTCTATATATTCTTGTGGTGGTTGTTGCTGTTTAGTTGCTAAGTGGTGTCCAACTCTAGGCAACCCCATGGGCTGCAGTGCACCAGACTTTGCTGTCCTTCACTATCTCATGGAGTTTGCTTAAATTCATGTCTACTGAGCCAATGATGCCATCCAATCGTCTCATCCCCTGTCACCCCTTTCTCCTCCTGCCCTCAATCTTTCCCAGCATCTAGGCCTTTTCCAATGAGTTGACTCTTCTCATCAGGTGGCCAAATTATTGAAGCTTCAGCTTTAGCATCTGAGTTCATTCTGCTGTTGTTTTTTTTAATTTAAATTTATTTATTTTAATTGGAGGCTAATTACTTTATAATATCCAAGCACTGTATTTCAGGCTCTTTTGTTGACTTTAAGGGTTGCTCCATTTCTTCTAAGAGATTCTTGACCACAGCAGTAGTAGATATAATGGTCATCTGAATTAAATCTGCTCATTTATGTCCATTTTAGTCCACTGATTAAGATGTTAATGTTCACTCTTGACATCTCCTGCTTGATCATGTCCAAATTTGCCTTGATTCATGGACCTAACATCCCAAGTTCCTGTGCAGTATTGTTTACAGCACCAGATGTTACTTTCACCACCAGATGCATCCACAACTTAGCATCATTTCCACTTTGTCCCAGCCTCTTTATTCTTTCTGGAGCTATTTTTTGCTCTTCCACAGTAGCATATTGGACATGTTCTGACCTGGAGGGCTCATCTTCTGGTGTCATATCTTTTTGACTTTTCATACTGCTCATGGGATTCTCAAGGCAAGAATGCTGAAGTAGCTTGCCATTCCCTCCTCCGGTGGACTGCACTGTGTCAGAACTCTCCACTATGACCCAACCATCTTGGACAGCTCTGCACAACAAGGCTCATAGTTTCTTTGAGTTACACAAGCCCCTTCATCATAAGACTGTGATTCATGGAGGAACTATATATTCTTACCTTGAGCCAATCTTTTTCCATATAGAGTAGATGACTAATGTACTGCCCAAACCTCTGACTGTTAAAAGGTTTTCCTTCAATGGTATCTTTCAGGGTCATGCTTGAGACCTACAGGGTTGTAAAGATGACTTACATTTGAGTCATGTTCAGCCTTTTTTCCCTTAGTCAGCTGGACACAAAGACCTTTTCATGTAGCTATGGTCACAAGCTGGTAGATGGGATATAGAGCCACCTGCTCATATTTGTGCCCTCCAGATGAGCTTATGTCTACTAACAGAGCATTTACACCTTACTTGTATTACTTCCGGACCTTCTGATCTAATGACACAATGGGCCTTCTATAATCCATCTCACGATAGGGAGTTTGGGCTGCATGCTTGCTTGGTATCCCATGATTAATACGTTCCATTATTACCAGGGCCCTGGGCCACGTCAAGTGTTTTTGTTGCTGTTGTTTATTTTCAAATACCGTATAACTTGCTGCTTCAGATAGTATGGCCTTGGTCAAGCCCAAGAGATTCATATTGTGATTCTCCTGTTGGAGTGTGAGATATGGCATCCTTCCCCTGAAGATACCCTATCTATCTTTCATTAGATACTCTAATACTAGCGCCTGCAGGGTTTCATGGAACAAGTTGATAGAATACTGAATTGTAACATGGACTTAATTAATAGACTTCCCATGCTCTAAAGCCCTCTAAAAACATTTTGTGTCATCCAGTGTTTGAGAGTACTGGGAGCAGTATTCCCAAGTGTGGAGCCAAGCTGTCTCCAAGACCTAAAGAGACTCATCAGTTGTGAGAGATGAAAGATGCAATAAATTTCCCTTTATGTGGACTGGGATGGTTCTCGCTTTATCTCCACTGCTAGACCTAAAACTTCGCCAATGAGTGAAGCCCCTGAATCTTTGTAGAGTTTAATTTATTCTCTTATGAGAGTTTAATGTTTTACAATGGGTTTTTATGTATTTGTGGTTCCTTGCTCATTCAGTTTGATTAATATGATGTTACCAATGTAGTGGAGAGATGTGATGTTCTATGGCTTGGCTGCACAGACTGGGTCTTTGAATTCTATTATGAGAGAGATTAATGGGGTCAACATAACCCTGTCATGTGGTGTAAGTGGATACTCTTGTCCATTGTGAGGTTTTTTTTCCCATTTTTTATTGGTTGATTTACAATTTTGTGTTAGTTTCAGATGTACAGCAAAGGAATATATGTATATATCTGAATACCTGAATGATATGTATATATCATAAAATGATATATATGTACAATATTATATCTGATATGTAAGTATACATATATATATAACTATATTATGATTCAGATTCTTTACCATTGTAGGTTATTACAAGATATTGAGCATAGTTCTCTGTGCTATACAGCAGGGCCTTATTGTTTATCTATTGTATACACAGTAGTGTGTATATGTTAATAATAAAGTCCTAATTTATCATTCCCCTTTTTCACTTTTGGTAACCATAAGTTTGTTTTCTATGTCTGTATGTCTATTTGTATTTTGCATATAAGTTAATTTGCATCATTCTTTTCATATTCCACATACAAGCATATCATATGGCATTTGTTTTTCCCTGTCCAACTCACTTCACTAAATATGATAATCTCCAGGTCCATCCATGTTGTTGCAAATGACATTATTACACTTTTTATAGCTGACTAATATTCCCTTTTCTTCTAAGGGATTCCTGCCCACAGTAGTAGATATAATGGTCATCTGAGTTAAATTCACCCATTTCAGTCCATTTTAGTTCTCTGATTCCTAGAATGTCAATGTTCACTCTTGCCATATCCTGTTTGACCATTTCCAATTTGATTCATGGACGTTAACATTCCAGGTTCTATGCAATATTGCTCTTTACAGCATAGGACCTTGCTTCTATCACCAGTCACATTCACAATTGGGTATATATTTCTGCTTTATTGACTATGCCAAAGCCTTTGACTGTGTGGATCACAATAAACTGTGGACAATTCTGAAAGAGATGGGAATACCAGACCACCTGACCTGCCTCTTGAGAAACCTATATGCAAGTCAGGAAGCAACAGTTAGAACTGGAATGGAACAACAGACTGGTTCCAAATAGGAAAAGGAGTATATCAAGGCTGTATATTGTCACCCTGCTTTGTTTAACTTCTATGCAGAGTACATCATGAGAAATGCTGGGCTGGAAGAAGCATAAGCTGGAATCAAGATTGGCGGGAGAAATATCAATAACCTCAGATATGCAGATGACACCACCCTTATGGCAAAAAGTGAAGAAGCTCAACATTCAGAAAACAAAGATCATGGCATCTGGTCCCATCACTTCATGGGAAATAGATGGAGAAACAGTGGAAACAGTGTCAGACTTTATTTTGGGAGCTCCAAAATCACTGCAGATGGTGATTGCAGCCATGAAATTAAAAGACGCTTACTCCTTGGAAGAAAAGTTATGACCAACCTAGATAGCATATTAAAAAGCAGAGACATTACTTTGCCAACAAAGGTCCGTGTAGTCAAGGCTCTGGTTTTTCCATTGGTCATGTATGGATGTGAGGTTTGGACTATGAAGAAAGCTGAGCACTGAAGAATTAATGCTTTTGAACTGTGGTGTTTGAGAAGACACTTGAGAGTCCCTTGGACTTCAAGGAGATCCAACCCATCCATTCTAAAGGAGATCACTCCTGCGTATTCATTGGAAGCATTGATGCTAAAGCTGAAACTCCAATACTTTGGCCACCTCATGCGAAGATTTGACTCATTGCAAAAGACCCTGATGCTGGGAGGGATTGGGGGCAGAAGGAGAAGAGGATGACAGAGGATGAGATGGCTGGAAGGCATCACCGACTCGATGGACATGAGTTTGGGTAAACTCAGGGAGTTGGTGATAGACAGGGAGGCCTGGCATGCTGCGAATTCATGGGGTCACAAAGAGTTGGACACAACTGAGTGACTAAATTGAATATTCCCTTTTAGGAATCAATGAACTAAAATGGACCAGGATGGGCAAATTTAATTCAGATGACCATTATATCTATTACTGTGGGCAAGAATCCCTTAGTATTTTTTTTTAATAAATTCATTTATTTTAGTTGGAAGTTAATTACTTTACATTATTGCATTGGTTTTGCCATACATCAACATGTATCCCCCACAGGTATACACGTGTTCCCCATCCTGAACTCCCTTCCCTCCTCTCTCCCTGTACCATCCCTATGGGTCGTCCCAGTGCACCCGCCCCAAGCATCCAGTATCATGCATTGAACCTGGGCTGGTGACTCGTTTCATATATGCTATTATACATGTTTCAGTGCCACTCTCCCAAATCATCCCACCTTCTCCCTGTCCCACAGAAGACTGTTCTATACATCTGTGTCTCTTTTGCTGTCTCGCATACAGGGTTATCATTCTCATCTTTCTAAATTCCATATATATGCATTAGTATACTGTATTAGTGTTTTTCTTTCTGGCTTACTTCACTCTGTATAATAGGTTCCAGCTGAATCCCTTAGAAGAAACGTAGTATCTCTCATAGTCAACAAAAGAGTCCAAAATGCAGTTCTTGGGTGCAATCTCAAAAACGACAGCATGACCTCAGTTTTTTTCCAAGGCAAACCATTCAGTATCACAGTAATCCAAGTTTACAACCTAACCACTAACAACAAAAAGTGGAGGTTGAATTGTTCTATGAAGAACTACAAGACCTTCTAGAACTAATACCAATAAAGATGTCCTTTTCATCACAGGCAACTGGAATGCAAAAGTAGGAAGTCAAGAGACACCTGGCGTAACACACACATTTCCTTGGAAATTAAATAGGGCAAAGGCTAGCAGAGTTTTACTAAGAGAATGCACTGGTCATAGCGAACACTCTCTTCTAACAACACAAGAGACAACTCTACATAGGGGCATCACCAGATGGTCAATACGGAAATCAGATTGATTACATTCTTTGCAGCCACAGATGGAGAAGTTTCATACAGTCAACAGAAACAAGACTGGGAGCTGACTGTGGCTCAGATCATGAACTCCTCATTGCAAAGTTCAGACTTAAATTGAAGAAAGTAGGGAAAACCACGAGACCATGCAGGCATGACCTAAATCAAATCCCTTATGATTATACAGTTGAAGTGAGATATAGACTCAAGGAATTAGATCTGATAGACAGAGTGCCTGAAGAACTATGAACGGAGGTTCGTGACATTGCACAGGAGGCTGTGATCAAATGCATTCCCAAGAAAAAGAAATGCAAAAAGGCAAAACGGCTGTCTGAGGAGATCTTACAAATAGCTGAGAAAAGAAGAGAAGCAAAAGGCAAAGGAGAAAAGGAAAGATATACTCATCTGAATGCAGAGTTCCAGAGAATAGCAATGAGACATAAGAAAGCCTTCCTAAGTGATCAAAGCAAACAAATAGAGGAAAACAATAGAATGAGAAAGACTGGAGATTTCTTCAAGAAAATTAGAGATACCAAGGAAAAGTTTCATGCAAAGACTGGCAAAATACAGGACAGAAACAGTATGGACTTAACAGAAGCAGAACATATTAAGAAGAAGTGGCAAGAATATACAGAAGAACTATACAAAAATAGATCTTAATGACCCAAATAACCAGGAGGGTGTGATCACTCATCTAGAGCCAGACATCTTGGAGTGTGAAGTCAAGTGGGCATTAGGAAGCATCACTACAAACAAGGCTCATGTAGATGATGGGATTCCAGCTGAGCTACTTCAAATCCTAAAAGATGATGCTGTTAAAGTGCTGTACTCAATATACCAGCAAATTTAGAAACTCAGCCATGGCCACAGGACTGGAAAAGGTCAATTTTCATTCCAATCACAAAGAAGGGCCATGCCAACGAATGTTCAAACTACTGCACAACTGCACTCATTTCACATGCTAACAAAGTAATGTTCAAAATTCTCCAAGCTAGACTTCAACAATAGGTGAACCAAGAACTTCAATTTAGATTTGTTGAAACTGGATTTAGCAAAGGCAGCAAACCAGAGATTAAATAGCCAACATCTGTTGGATCATAGAGAAAGCAAGAGAATTACAGAAAAATGTATACTTCTGCTTCATTGACTACACAAAAACCTTTTGCTGTCTGGATCACAGCAAGGTGTGGAACACTCTGAAAGAGAAGAGAATACCAGATCACCTTATCTGCCTCTTGAGAAACCTGTATGCCGGTCAAGAAGCAACAGTTAGAACTGGACATGAAACAAGGGATTGGATCAAAATTGGGAAAGAACTGCATCATGGCTGTATATTGTCACCCTGCTTATTTAACTTATACAAGCTGGAATCAAGGTTTCTGGGAGAAATATCAATAATTTCAGATATGCAGATGACACCACCATTATGGCAGAAAGCAAAGAGGAATTAAAGAGCCTCTTTATGAAAGTGAAAAAGGAGAGTGATACAACTGGTTAAAACTCAACATTCAAAAAATGAAGATCATGGATCTGGTCCCCTAGCTACATTACAAATAGATGGGGAAACAGTGGAAATAGTGATAGACTTTATTTTGTTGGGCTCCAAAATCACTGCAGATGGTGCCTGCAGCCATGAAATCACAAGAGGCTTGCTCCTTGGAAGAAAAGCTATGAGAAAACTAGACAGTGTATTCAAAAGCAGAGACATTACTTAGCTGAAAATGGTCCATATAATCAAAGCTATGGTTTTTCCAGTAGTCATGTATGGTTGTGAGAGCTGGGCGATGAAGAAGGCTGAGCACTGAAGAATTGATGCTTTTGAACTATGGTGTTGGACAAGACTCTTGAGAGTCCCATGGACTGAAGGAGACCAAACCACTCAATCCTAAAGGAGATTAGCCCTGAATATTCACTGGAAGGACTGATGCTGAAGATGAAGCACCAATACTTTGTCCACGTGATGCAAAGAGCTGACTCATTAGAACATACCCTGATACTGGGAAAGATTGAAGGCAGGGGGAGAAGGGGACGACAGAGGATGAGATGGCTGGATGGTATCACAGACTCAGTGGACATGAATTTGAGCAAGCCCCAGGAGCTGATAAAGGACGGGGAAGCTTGGTGTGTTGCAGTCCACGGAGTCACAGAGTTGGACATGACTGAGCAACTGAACAGCAACAAATATTACGTTAATATTGAATTTGCTGTTGCTGTTCATTCACTGAGTTGGGTCCATCTCTTTGCAACCCTGTTGATTACAGCACACCAGGCCTCCCTGTCCTTCAGTATTCCTAGAGTTTGCCCAAGTACAAGTCCATTGAATCAGTGATGTTATCCAACCAATTCATCCTCTGTGGCCAATATCCATAATGTATATGTATATATATCCCCATTTATATATAATGTTCCATTACATATAGACTATTTCATTATCTATCTGTCTACATATGTATATGAATATATATACATAAGCACACACATATATTGGGCATGCATGCTCAGTTGTGTGCAACTCTTTGTGACTGCACAGACTGTGGCCCACCAGGCTCCTCTGTCCATGGGATTCCCATAGGCAAGTATACTGGATATGCTGCCATTTCTTTCTCAAGAGATCTTCCTGACTCAAAGATCTAACCCACATCTCTGGCATCTCCTGCATTGGCAGGGGATTCTTTACCACTATTACCACCTGGGAAGCCCTACACACACACACACACACACACACACACATATATACCACATCTTCTTTATCTGTTCATCTCAGTGGACATTGAGGTTGCTTCTAAATGAACATTGAGAAGCATGTATTTTTCTAAATGAACATTGAGAAGCATATGATTTTTTCAAATCATATTTTTATCATTTTTCTCTGGATATACACTCAGGAGTGGGATTGCAGGATCATATGGTAGTTCTATTTTTACTTTTTTAAGGAACCTCCATACTGTTCTGCTTAGTGAGTGCACCAATTTACATACCCACCGAGAGTGTAGAAGGGTTCCCTTCTCTCCACACCTTCTCTAGCATTTATTATTTGTGGACTTTTTGGTGATGGCCATTCTGACCAGTGTGAGGTGGTACCTCTCTGTAGTTTTGATTTGCATTTCTGTGATAGTTAGTGATCTTGACCCTCTTGTCACGTGCCTCTTGGCCCCCTGTATGTCTTCTTTGGAGGTAAATTGCATCTGGAACTCTTTCCCAGAAAAGTAATGAAAAAAACTTATATTCGTTAGATCAATGTCTACATACAATGAACTCGAAGTCATGTTAACTTGTTCTAGGAACCTTACTATAGCTGAAAAAAAAAAAACAGTTAAAATTAGGGCTACCATTCAGTTTATTTTAGGCAAGACCATTGTCATTTCTAGGATTCTGTGAACTAAGTGAGTACACGAGGGAACCAATCAATCTCATATGCTTTTTTTTTTTTTTCTATTATGGTATATCATAGGATAATGAGTAGAGTTCCCTGTGCTGTATATTAGCACCTTGACTAGCAATCCTATATGAAATAGTTTGTCTTTAATTTTTCATTGGTAGCGATATTCTCTTTCATTCCTCTTCAGTGTGCAGTATTGTTTTTATTCACTCTCTTGGTCTAGTGGGAGATTATTGAAGAACTTTCTACTTGATTTCTCTACTACAGTAGCTCTTATCTCACAGACCAAGGAGCTAATTGGGGATTCTGCCAACTTCCAATTATGTCTATTTTAATTATATTCAGAAACCCAGGAAATGACTAAGGGGAACAATAAGCCAGATCCAGTGGATGGAATATAAGCCAGACCTGCATCAGGACTTCTTTTTAAAATTAATATTTTATATAGCCCTAATTTTCAAAAGAGACAATTATGATACTTACCCTGTTTATCAAATTCAGCTCAAACCCTACATTTAAAAGTTCTGAAAAATTATAGTTTTAGGGCACAGGTACCTGAGAAGGTGAGTGTGGGTCATTTGGAGAGTCATCACCATTATAGATGTCATGATTTTGCAGTCTCCATACCTGGGCATGTGTACTTTTTTAGAGAACAGATTTTAAGTCTTAAAACTCACCCAAAACTCACCCAAGGAAGCTACCCTTTGTCCCATGATTTGTTGTGGTTTAGTCACTCAGTTATATCTGACTCTTTGTGACCCCATGGACTGCAGCACGCCAGGGTTCCCTGTCTTTCACCATCTCCCAGAGTTTGCTCAAACTCAAGTTCATTGAGTCGATGATGCCATCCAACCATCTCTTCCTCTGTCGTCCCCTTCTCCTCCTGCTTTCAATCTTTCCCAGCATCAAAGTCTTTTCCAATGACTTGGCTCTTCACATCAAGTGTCTAAAGTATTATAACTTCAGCATCAGTCCTTCCAATGAATATTCAGGGTTGATTTCCCTTAGGATTGACTGGTTTGATCTCCTTGTTGTCCAAGGGACTCTCAAGAGTCTACTCCAGCACCACAGTTTGAAAACATCAATTTTTCATCAATCCTTCTTTATGTTCCCACTCTCACATTGATACATGACTACTAGAAAAACCATAGGTTTGACTACATGGACCTTTGTCAGCAAAGTGATGTCTCCATCCCCTGATTACTTATCCTTTATTTTTAATCATTATATAGATGGAATAAATCCTTATTTTATGTATTTGAATAGATGGAGCAATTAGCCATCTCCATAGCTCCTGCCTCTCCAACATGTTGCTTCTTATAACAACTGTATCTAATTTTCTTCTGATGGTTAAACACCACCTGACCTCTATAATTTTGGAATTGTCTGATACTCATTTCCGTCAGGGAGTCTAGTCACTTCTGGCCTGGAGAAGAAGCCACCACTAAGTTTTTTTTATAGATGTTGGCTGCCCTTTCCACCAGCTTCTAGGTTACTTCTTTGATACATGGAGTGTCCTCCAGGGTCTTGTTCAGAAGATATTTGGCTGTTAGCTTTTATGGCCTTCTATGACATACCCACACTAGCAAGCTCCTTTCTCTGTGTCTTTTGATCCACTGTCTGCCCCAGCATTTCTGGTATTTCTAACCCACTTACTATGGGCTTTCTCTTTCTCCACATTTCAAACATCCATCCCAGTGATTTGTCAGCAGTGCCTCCCCAAACCCTCACCAGAGTATTTTGTCCTGTAAATGAGAAAGTATGTCTGTGTTCAAGTCAATAAGCTCTCTGGTTTGTGACTATTTCCAGGCCTGCTTGATGCAAGAGAGTCAGGGTTCAGTCCCCTACAGACATCCTTGGCTCCTCCTGCAGGGTAGCCAGTCCTGTGACTCCTTCAGGGTGTGGCCCATGTTCTCTCCAGGCAGGCTCAGCATGACCCAGCCGGGTTATCTAGTGACTCAAGCCTGTCATTATTGGCCTGGTGGCCAAGAAGGGAGGCAAAGTAAAATCTTAGGGGAGATACTGCATCTCCCTTCAGTTAAGGGTTAGCCCTGGCACTTAATACAAGACAGAGCCACTTTGTCTGGCTCAGAGAGTTAAAGGTCCTCTGGGGATTCAGTCTTTCTGAGAACATAGGCTCAGATGCTTTCATCCCACGTCTTAGACATCCAAACTCCCTCCATTCAGGCTCTGATTTTGGTGTAGCTGACTTATTGAAGTTGAGAATTCAACCACTTAAGGATTTGAACCACTTGGAGAATTCAGCCACTTGGAGAATTCAACCACTTGAGTCTGAATATCATCTTTGTCTGTTTTATAGCTGTAAGAGATGAGACTCTTGGTACATGCTGCCAAGGAAGCCCTTTGGCTTTTACACTTGATCTTTAAGTGATGACAAATTGCCCTCATTTAATGTCTCTATCCAGTGAATCAGTTGCACCCAGAAGCAGCCATCCGATTCCATAGTCTTTATACCTGTAACGTTTTCATGTTTCTCAAGGGTCAGGGATGTTGCTCTCATCAGAGTAATCCTATGCATTGCTGTCCATCCCAGCTCACTCTCAGTGAAAGTTTGAACAATTGTATGGCTGCTGAATGAGGGCTATGTGTATTCTGCCTACCACCAATCGGCTCTTTATCACCGGTTGGCCAGCAGGTGAGTCAGCATCATAATCCCATTTTTAGGTCTGCTTCCTTGGACCACTCCTGATAGTAACTGCTGTGCTTCAGGTTCCCAGGGAAACAGACTCAAAAACTCTGTGATTAGCAGGCAAGAGATTTATCATGCTATACTTTTGAGAACACCTGTGAGGGAGCAAGGAAGGATGAATTTGGTGGGGAGAAAAATTGACTATCCACACAGGTGCAAAAGCACGTGCTACCAATTACCCAGGATCTCTAAAGACACTCCCCTTTTTATATCAAATAAACAGGCTGGATCTTTGTAAACTGCAGTCTTGACCACTCGTTGAATGAGGGCTTCTTCAAGGAAAGGAATGGAAGGTGAGACAGCTCTCTTAATCTAAAATGTCTGCAAACAACCAAACTCCCAGTCAGAGAGGTAATGAGTGCCTTGGTTCTGAAGGAAGATCTCAGTGAAACTCGACAACGTCCACTAGAGTAAGCATTCTATTTCTAAAAACAGGGTGTATTACATCCAAGGTGTCTGAACTAGAGTCAGTTGAAAAGTAACTTGTGAATTGAGGAAAATGTGTGGGAAATTAAGTCTTGAAGGAAACAGGGGTGACATCGTTGTAAATGGATGTTAGGATTGCTCAGTACTTAATAGAACAGTGACATCACAACTCCATGGTTTCATAATCTTTTTATTCTCACTTTGACCTTGAAGTAGTATCACCATCTTTAGATTATAGCTCTTCCATATGCTGCAGTACTACAACAGAGAACAGGTAAAACACGTAACTTAAACATCGTGTGAGTGAAATACGCTCCATCATAGAATATAATGATGTACTGTTCTCTAGGTAACTCCATAAAATTTGTCTACCTTTCAAGGACCACATGCCAACTCCTGAATCAGTCCTTGTGCCCCAAATAATGCTATTCCTTGTTGCAAAAGGAAAGTAAGTTTATCCCTTGGTTTAGGCAAAGAAGCTCCAAACACGAAGCTGGGATCAATCCCTAAGGCGTAAGTTTCTAAGAGTGAATTAAAAGGTGCAGATGAGAACACCATTTGAGGTAAAGAATAAGACAAACATTTTCATCTGCCTTCTTAGTTTTTGTTTTAAAGTATTTATGGAGTCCAGAGAATCACAGAGGTTGGAAGATAGATTCTCATAAACCATCACCCAGCTTCCCTCAATGGTGACATATTATATAACTGGAAGAAGGTATCAAAGCCAGGAAATTGATGTTGGCATAATATTAACTAGACCTTAGTCCATTTTCAGCATTTTAAAAATATACATCCATGTAATTGTGTGTATGTCTGAGTATAGTTCACAGCCAGCCTACTCTCATCCTTACCCTGGCATCCACTAAACTATTCTCCATCTTTATAATTTTATTATTTCTTGAATACTATAAATGGAACTTTTATCCCTAAGCCACAAGTTTATGAGTGAAATAACAGGTGTAGATGAGTACCATTTAAGGTAAAGAATAAGATAAATGCTTTCATCTGCCTTCTTAGTTTCTAGTAGGAATTATTTAGAGAGTCCAGAGGATCACATTCTTTGCCTACATGCGATCTTTTTGGAATTATCTCTTCAGTCACCATCATTCCCTGAGATTGGTCCAAGTTGTTGCCTGTGCTAATAGTTAACTCCTTTTTGTTGTTTAGCCTTCCATTAGTATGGATCTACAAGTTTCTTTAACCATTCACCCAGATAAGGACTTCTGGGTTTTTCCCAATTTTTTGCTAATACTAATAAAACTCCCATAAACATTTGTATGTAGGTTTTTGTATGAACAAATGTTTTTATTTATCTGGGAATAACTCTCAATATTGTGATTGCTGGGTTTTTAAAGAAAATTTTTTGAGTATAGTTGATTTGCAAAGTTGTGTTAGTTTCAAGTGTACAAGCAAAATGAATCTGTTATACACAAACATATGTCCATTCTTTTTTAAGGTTCTTTTCCTGTATAGACTATTACAGAATACTGAGTTCCCTGTGCTATACAGTAGGTCTTTGCTGTTGATTTATTTTATACATAGTAGTTTTAGTTTGTATATGTTATCCTAATCTCCCAATACATCCCTCCTCCTCCTTATAACCTGGTAACCATAAGTTCGTTTTCTATATCAATGACTTTATTTTGTTTGTAAATAAGTTCATTTGCACCCCATTTTTAGATTCCACATATAAGTGATATCATATTATATTTGTCTTTCTCTGTCTAACATACTTCACTTAGTATTATAATCTCTAGGCCCATCTATGTTGCTGCAAATAGCATTATTTTGTTCTTTTTCATTGCTAAGTAATATTTCATTGTATGTAGGTGTCAGATCTTCTTTATCCATCCCTATTTTTTTTAAGAGTAAATTAAAAATTTTTTTCTGAAAAGATAAGTACATGTGCAAAAGCACACAGGCCAGCTCAGAGAGAGAACTGCACTTTTGGGAAAGTTAAATCCTTTATAAAGGAGTAGCATTCCGGTTCTTTGTCTTCCCTCAGGCCAATCACCTTACTTTGTCCCCCACGGTTAATTTGTCTCAGGACCTTCCCCTGGGGTGTGCACTCACACCCTAGCCAAGATAGATCTTGAAGTGAAGGCTTCTGGGAGGAGCAAGACTCATTATGGCCTGGAATCCCCCCTGGCTTCTGACTCCAAGGAGTCTTTCTGCAAATGTGTAGTGTCTCCCTTGTCAGACAGTGAGGTTTCCTTTCTTTGTTCGTGCCATGATTATTCCCTTCAGGTAACAGACAAAGACTGGCTATTACCTTTTTCTTCGTTTCCCTTCAGTGATGCTATTTTATTTTCCATTTTATTTAATTAATTTATTTTTAATTGAAGGATAATTGCTTTATATGATTGCATTGGTTACTACCAAATATCAACACAATTCAGCCATAGGTTTACCCCTGTCCCTTCCCACTTGAATACTCCTCCCAGCTCCCTCCCTATCCCACCCCTCTGTTTGAGTTCCCTGATTCATGCAGCAAATTCCCACTGGCTATCCATTTTACGTATGTCAATGTATGTTTCCATTTTACATATGTCAATGTTCATTTCCATTTTATGTATGTCAATGTATGTTTCCATGTTACTTTCTCCATACCCCCCACTCTCTCCTTCTCCCCCAGCCTACTGTGTCCATAAGTCTGTTTTCTATCTTTGTGTTTCCATTGCTGCCCTGAAAAAAGGTTCATCAGTACCATCTTTCATCATTACCATCTTTCTTGATCTATATATAGATCCCATATATATAATATATTAAAATATATTTATTTTACATATTTATTATTAAAATATATTTATTTTATATATTTATACTGTATTAAAATATATTTATTTTTATATATATGCCACTGCTGCTGCTAAGTCGCTTCAGTCATGTCCGACTCTGTGCAACCCCATAGACAGCAGCCCACTAGGCTCCTCTGTCCCTGGGATTCTCCAGGCAAGAATATTGGAGTGGGTTGCCATTTCCTTCTCCAATGCATGAAAGTAAAAAGTGGAAGTGAAGTCGCTCAGTCGTGCCTGACTCTTAGCGACCCCATGGACTGCAGCCTACCAGGCTCCTCCATCCATGGGATTTTCCAGGCAAGAGTACTGGAGTGGGGTGCCATTGCCTTCTCCCTTTAACATATAAACATATATATGTGTATGTATGTGTGTTAGCATACAACAAACTGTTTTTCTCTTTCTGACTTCACTCTGTATAATAAGCTCTAGGTTCATCCACCTCAGTCAGTCATGTGTGACACTTTGTGGCCCATAGACTACACGGTCCATGGAATTCTCTAGTCCTGAATACTGGAGTGGATAGCCATTCCTTTCTCCAAGGAATCTTCCCAACCGAGGGATCAAACGCAGGTCTCCTGCATTGCAGGCAGATTCTTCACCAGCTGAGATACCAGGGAAGTGCTGTACCTATCTACTAGTATAGGATAACTGGTTTTCCCTTTCTGGTGTACTTCAATCTGTATAATAGGCTCTAGGTTCATCCACATTATTAGGACTGACTCAAATGTGTTCCTTTTATGGCTGAGTAATATTTCACTCAGGCTTCAGCAATATGTGAACCGTGAAATTCCAGATGTTCAAGCTGGTTTTAGAAAAGGCAGAGGGACAAGAGATCAAACGGCCAACATCTGCTGGATCATGGAAAAAGCAAGAGAGTTCCAGAAAAACATCTATTTCTGCTTTATTGACTATGCCAAAGCCTTTGACTGTGTGGATCACAATCAACTGTGGACAATTCTGAAAGAGATGGGAATACCAGACCACCTGACCTGCCTCTTGAGAAACCTATATGCAGGTCAGGAAGCAACAGTTAGAACTGGACATGGAAGAACAGACTGGTTCCAAATAGGAAAAGGAGTACGTCAAGACTGTATATTGTCACCCTGCTTATTTAACTTATATGCAGAATGCATCATGAGAAATGCTGGGCTGGAAGAAGCACAAGCTGGAATCAAGATTGCCAGGAGAAATATCAAACACCTCAGATATGCAGATGACACCACCCTTATGGCAGAAAGTGAAGAGGAACTAAAAAGCCTCTTGATGAAAGTGAAACAGGAGAGTGAAAAAGTTGGCTTAAAGCTGAACATTCAGAAAACGAAGATCATGGCATCTGGTCCCATCACGTCATGGGAAATAGATGGGGAAACAGTGGAAACAGTATCAGACTTTATTTTGGGGGGCTCCAAAATCACTGCAGATAGTGATTGCAGCCATGAAATTAAAAGACACTTACTGCTTGGAAGGAAAATTATGACCAACCTAGACAGTATATTGAAAAGCAGAGATATTACTTTGCCAGCACAGGTCCGTCTAGTCAAGCCTACGGTTTTCCTGTGGTCATGTATGGATGTGAGAGTTGGACTGTGAAGAAAGCTGAGCGCCAAAGAATTGATGCTTTTGAACTGTGGTGTTGGAGAAGACTCTTGAGAGTCCCTTGGACTGCAAGGAGATCCAGCCAGTCCATATTAAAGGAGACCAGTCCTTGGTGTTCATTGGAAGCACTGATGCTGAGGCTGAAACTCCAATACTTTGGCCACCTCATGTGAAGAGTTGACTCATTGGAAAAGACCCTGATTCTGAGAGGGATTGGGGGCAGGAGGAGAAGGGGAAGACAGAAGATTAGATGGCTGGATGGCATTACTGACTCAATGCACATGAGTTTGGGTAGACTCTGGGAGTTGGTGATGGACAGGGAGGCCTGGTGTGCTGCAATTCATGGGGTCGCAAAAAGTTGGACATGACTGAACAAACGAACTGAACTGAACTGAATATTTCATTGTATATATGTACCACAGCTTCTTTATCCATTCATCTGTCGATGCACATCTTGGTTGCTTCCATGTCCTAGCTATTGTAAATAAAGCTGCAATGAACGTTGGGTTCCATATGTCTTTTTCAATTTTGGTTTCCTCAGGGTATGTACATAGTAGTGGGATTGTTGGGTCATATGGTGGTTTTATTCCTAGTTTTTTAAGGAATCTCCATACAGTTCTCCATAGTGGCTGTATCAATTTGCATTCCCACCAACTGTGGCTCAGCTGGTAAAGAATCTGCCTGCAAAGTGGGAGACCTGGGTTTGATCCCGGGGTTGGGAAGATCCCCTGAAGAAGGGAAAGACTACCCACTCCAGTATTATGGCCGGAGAATTCCATGGACTATATAGTCCATGGAGTCGCAAAGAGTCGAACACGACTGAATGTCTTTAACTTTCACTTTTTTCAACAGTGCAAGAGAGTTCCCTTTTCTCCATGCCAACTCCAGCATTTTTGATGATGGCCATTCTGACTGGTGTGAGGTGCTATCTCATTGTAATTTCGATTTGAATTTCTCTAGTAATGAGCAATGCTCAGCAGCTTTTCATGTGTTTATTAGCCATCTGCATGTCTTCTTTGGAGAAATGTCTGTTTAGGTCTTTTGCCCATTTTTTGATTGGGTTATTTTTCTGCTATTGACTTGTAAGAGCTGCTTGTGTATTTTTGAAATTAATCCTTTGTTATGTGTTTCATTTGATATTATTTTTTCCCATTCTGAGGACTGTAATTTCACCTTGTTTATAGTGTGCTTTGCTGTGCAAAAGGTTTTAAGTTTAATTAGGTTTCATTTGTTTATTTTTGTTTTTAGTTTCATTAATCTAGGAGGTGGTTCATAGAGGGTTTTCTTTGATTTATGCCATTAAGTGTCCTGCCTATTTTTCCTGTAGTAGTTTTATAGTTTCTTGTCTTATATCTGGGTCTTTAATAATCCATTTTGCATTTATCTTTTTGTATGGTGTTTGGAAATGTTCTAATTTCATTCTTTTACATGTAGCTGTCCAGTTTTCCCAGTACCATGTATTGAAGACGCTATCTTTGCCCCATTGTATATTCTTGCCTCCTTTGTCAAAAATAAGGTATCCATAGGTGTCTGGGTTTACCTCTAGGCTTTCTTTCCTGTCCCATTGGTCTATATTTATGTTTTTGTGCCAGTACCATACTGTCTTGATGACTATAGCTTTGTAGTATAGTTTGAAGTCAGAAAGGTTGATTCCTCCAGCTCCATTCTTCTTTCTCAGATTTCTTTGTCTGCTCAGGGTCTTTTGTGTTTTGATATGAACCGTGATTTTCTTTTTGTTTTGTTTTGTTCTAGTTCTGTGAAAAATGCCATTGGTAATTTGATAGAGATTGCATTGAATGTATAGATTACATTTGGTAGTATAATCATTTTCAAAATATCAATTCTTCCAGCCCAGGCACCTGGAATATCTCTCCATCTGTTTATATTGGCTTTGATTTCTTTCATCGGTGTCTTATAATTTGCTGTATACAGCTCTTTTGTCTCCTTGGGTAGGTTTATTCCTAGGTATTTTATTCTTTTTGTTGCAATGGGAAATGGATTGATTCCTCATTTTCTCTTTCTGATTTTTCATTGTTAATGTATATAAATGCAAATGATTTCTGTGTATTGATTTTGTATCCTGCCACTGCTAAATTCACTGATTAGCTATAGTAATTTTCTGATGGTCTATTTAGGGTTTTCTATGTATAGCATTATGCTATCTGCAAGCAGTGAGAATTTTAATTCTTCTTTTCCAGCCTGGATTCCTTTTATTTCTTTCTTCTTCTCTGATTTCCAAAAATTATGTTGAATAATAGTGGTGAGAGTGGGGACCCTTGTCTTGTTCCTGATGTTTGAGGGAATGCTTTGTGTTTTTCACCATTGAGAATAATGTTTATTGTGCATTTATCATATATGCCCTTTATTATATTGAGGTAAGTCCCTTCTGTGCCAATTTTTTGAAGTTTTTTTTTCTTTTAATCATAAATGGGTATTGAATTTTGTCAAAAGTTTTTTCTGCATCTATTGAGATTTTCATATTGTTTTTATCTTTCAAGTTTTTAGTATGGTGTATCACATTGATTCGTGTATGCTGAAGAATACTTGCACTCCTGGAATAAATGTGACTTGGTCATGGTGTGTAATCTTTTTGATGTGTTGTTGAATTCTGTTTGCTAGAATTTTGTTGAGGATTTTTGTATCTATGTTCATCAGTGATATTGGCCTATAATATTCTTTTTAGTGTTTCCTTTGCCTGGTTTTGGTATCAGGGTGACAGTGGCCTCGTAGAATGAGTTTGGAAGTGATTCTTCCTTTGCAACTTTTGGAAGAGTTTTAGAAGGATTAGTTCCTCTCTAAATGTTTGATAGAATTCACCTGTGAAGCCATCCAGTGCTGGGCTTTTGTTTTCTGAGAGATTTTCGAATACAGTTTTGATTTCAGTGCTTGTAATTGAATTGTTCGTAATTTCCATTTCTTCCTGGTTCAGTCTTGGAAGACTTAACTTTCCTAAGAATCTGTCCATTTCTTCCAGGTTGTCCATTTTATTGGCATAGAGTTGCATGTGATAGTCTCTCCTGATCCTTTGTATTTCTGTGTTGTCTGTTGTAATCTCTCCTTTTACATTTTTAATTTTGTTAATTTGATTCTTCTCCCTTTTTTTCTTGATGAGTCTGGCTAATGGTTTGTTAATTTTTATCTGTTGATGTGTAACATCCATCTGTTGTTATCATCAACAGAGGGATGGCTAAAGAAGATATGTCACATAAATACAATTGATATTAACTTTTTCTTTTTAATCTTCTTTATTCATCCCTCTGTTGATGGGCATTTAGGTTGCTTCCATGTTCTGGCTATTGTAAACAGTGCTGCAGTGAACACTGGAGTGCACGTATCTTTTTGAATTATGGTTTGCTCAAGGTATATGCCCAGAAGTGGGATTGCTGGGTTATATGGTACTTCTGTTTTTAGTTGATTGCTGAGTCTTAAGGTGAGTATAAGTTTAGTTTTAGAGGAAATAGCCAAACTATTTTCCAAAGTGACCGCCACATTTTACATTTCCACCATGAATGTGTGAGAGATGCATCCTTGAAAGCATGATTTCCCTGCATCCTTGAAAGCATTTAGTATTATCACTATTTTTATTTTAGGTGTACTGATAAAGTATACAGTGATATGTCATCATGGCTTTAATTTCCATTAGTTTTAGTGTATTTAATAACTAATGATGCTGGTAAATTGATAGGTATGGCTCAAGTAAATTGTCTAGCTTAATGTTCCTGATTTTCTTGCCTACACTTTCCATTATAATGATACTCTTATCTCACAAAAACTGTTCTTTATTTATTAAATACTGCATGCTATATATTGTTCCCTGCCTCTTTGTATGTTATAATGTTCAATTTAGTTCAGTTCAGTCACTCAGTCGTGTCTGACTCTTTGCGACCCCATGAATCCCAGCACGCCAGGCCTCCCTGTCCATCACCAACTCCTGGAGTCTACCCAAACTCATGTCCATCAAGTCAGTGATGCCATCCAGCCATCTCATCCTCTGTAATCCCCTTCTCCTCCTGCCCCCAGTCTCTCCCAACATCAGGGTCTCTTTGAATGAGTCAACTCTTCACACGAGGAGGCCAAAGTATTGGAGTTTCAGCTTCAGCATCAGCCCTTCCAATGAACACCTAGGACTGATCTCCTTTAGTATGGACTGGTTGGATCTCTTTGCAGTCCAAGGAACTCTCAAAAGTCTTCTCCAACACCACAGTTCAAAAGCATCAATTCTTCAGCGCTCAGCTTTCTTCACAGTCCAAATCTCACATCCATACATAACCACTGGAAAAACTATAGCCTTGACTAGATGGACCTTTGTTGCAAAGTAATATCTCTGCTTTTTAATATGCTATCTAGGTTGGTCATAACTTTCCTTCCAAGCAGTAAGCATCTTTTAATTTCATGGCTGCAATCACCATCTACAGTGATTTTGAGCCCCCCAAAATAAAGTCTGACATTGTTTCCACTGTTTCCCCATCTATTTCCCATGAAGGGATGGGACCAGATGCCATGATCTTAGTTTTCTGAATGTTGAGTTTTAAGCCAACTTTTTCACTTTCCTCTTTTACTTTCATCAAGAGGCTTTTTAGTTCCCCTTCACTTTCTGCCATAAGGGTGGTGTCATCTGCATATCTGAGGTTATTGATATTTCTCCTGGCAATCTTGATTCCAGCTTGTGCTTGATTCAGCCCAGCATTTCTCATGATGTACTCTGCATATAAGTTAAATAAGCAGGTGACAATATACAGCCTTGATGTGCTCCTTTTCCTATTTGGAACCAGTCTGTTGTTCCATGTCCAGTTCTAACTGTTGCTTCCTGACTTGCATATAGGTTTCTCAAGAGGCAGGTCAGGTAGTCTGGTTAGAGATAGCTAGACTCTTAAAAATACTGGTAGAATACTTAATTTTACATAATTAGGAAATTAGGTCTAGAAATATTAAGTAACTTGTTCAAGATTGCATGCTCAGAGTTGGAACCAAAATCCTGATGAACAGTGTCTTGGTTCACTCCTTATTTTGACACAATTATATCTTGACATTTGGTCTCCCTAGATGAATTGTAAGTGTGTGTGTTTCATTTTACTTCCTTCCACATCAAGCACGTTCCCCTGAACACAGAAAGTGTTCAAAATACAGTTATTTGTTTATTAATAGACTGAGAGTTGCAAACATCTCTCCTCCAGCTCTGTTTTTCACATTTGTTTCTAGTCAAATGCTTATCTTTCAAATACCCAGCTCTTGATTGATTTTTACTAGAGTTAAATTCTGCATTGTATTAATGATGGATGTGTATGTAAGCAAGTGTGTGTATGGTCAATAAATGCTTTTAATTTTCTACTTTCTCTAGCCCCCTGGCCTTCTGATACCCTTAGCCAGCGGATAATTAGATAACATATACTTGTCTTTAACTTCACAAAGCATTACAAGTTCTATCTAGCTTTTGGGACATACACAACTGAAAGAGTAGGGGAAGGGGCAGGATAACCAAGGATAAATAGAGGTAGATACAAAATTCTGTTGGTAGAAAGGGGGATGGAGATCTGAGCTGTTAAGTTTTGAAGGAGAGAGAAGTAGAAAGAAGCAGACCCAAGGGCAAGTAGCATGTTTAGAAATGAATGGATACTCCCATAGGGACTTCCTTAGTGGCTGAGATGGTAAAGAATCTGCCTGCAGTACATGAGACCTGGGTTCGATCCCTGGGTTGGGAAGATCCCCTGAAGAAGGGAATGGCCACCCACTCCAGTATTCTGGCCTGGAGAATTCCATGGACAGAGGAACCTGGTAGGCTATAGTCCATGGATTGCAAAGAGTTGGACACAACTGGGTGACTGACACTTCCACTTCCATAGTGAATGAACTGGGAAGAACTTATTTGCTTGATAGGCTGTTTCTTAAGCCAAAATAAAATAATATCTAGCATTAGGTTTAAAATCCTTCATTACATTTTGTAATTTGCTTTGATTCCACCCATTATTTTGATGAAGACTGATAAACACACCTCACTATCCATGCATGTGGAGAAAGGAAGAAAGAATCAGAATTACTTTCCAAATCCATTTTCCACTTAAGATGCTGTTATCTTTGTAGGTAGGTAAAACTTAACATTCCTTTTTAGACAATTCCATCCATCCTCCTTTTCAATAAAGATATTGATTGTATATAGAGGAGGAATTCACTCCCTTAGTAGGGAGGATGGTACTAAGACTCTAGTGCCTCAACCCATCTGGTATAAACACTTAGAAAGAACTCTCAGAAGGACAGAGCTAATAAATAGTTATAGCATGTAAGAAGAAGACTCTTCATATCATGCAAAATCACAACCAAAGAGTTCTTAAGAAGTTACTCAAGGCAGAGAACAGAATGTAGAGAAATTATGCTTGAACACTGCCAATTAAACATTCTAAGTGTGCCTAAAATGGAAGATGATCAGTTTCAAAAGAATGTAGAAGAGGCCATGAGCTCTGATACTCTGATTTTTTTTTTTTTAATCAGGAGATAAGCATTGAAATAACTCAAAGAAAGGATCGTTAAGAACATTTTTATTCTTCCAAGAATTAATTGCTTGGAAGAAGTATGTCCAAGGCTGGTGTGACCCACCAGGAGAGAACAAAATCACGTTTCTTCTAGGTCCAAGGACAAAGACAGTCCCACACATTCAGTTCCTCATGAAATAAATGACAATAGTGGAACTTTACCAAAATTCAGATTACAATAAGAGTTTGGTTGAATTTGAGTAAAATCTCATATCCACTTTGAGCCAAATATTTTAAGTGAGATCACATGAGAGTTAAATGTTTGCTGAAGCCAAAAATACAATATTTTTTTTGCAAATAATTATAACTATGCATAAATAGGGTGACCATATAGCTTGTCGTCCAAACTAGAACACTGTTAAGTGAAAGAAGATGCTGTTTATACAGGAAGCACAAACTCAGACAGTCCTGGGACATGTGATCAACTTACAGAGAAACCATTTTCATGTAATAGCATAGATGCCCACGACAATATGTGAATAATATACAGGTTGAGGCAATGATAAATTAAATTAAAACTCACTGTTGTCATTCGCTGCTTAGGCAAGACTGCTTAGGTGTTGAAGATGTTCCTAATTTATTTCTAAATTTTCCAGAAGTTAAAAATTGTACCTTTTATAATTGTAACTGGAGTTATACAGAATCCTAACATCACGAAAGACCCACTTGCTTATTCCTTGGAGTAGAAATTCCCTGGAGGGGCTCGTCTCCTGTGTTTCCTCCTCTCCTCTCAGTGAACCCCCCTCCCTGGCCCATCTTCTGTTCCTCTAGGGCTCGGCCCCTTCCTGACTTGAGCCTTGTGTCCATTGCTTTCCTCACTTTGGAACACTCTGAGCCAGGCATTTCTTAGAAAATGCCTTCTTCTTTAAAGCTCTGCCTACAGAAGCCGTCCTTAGGACACCATGACTACTCACTACCAACAGTTTACTCTCTATTCCATACCACAAGTTATTTTCTAGAGCAATTATTAAAGTCCAACAGTTCTTATGGGTTTATTTAGTTATGCCTCTGTCATGATGATGTGATCACTCATCTAGAGCCAGACATCTTGGAATGTGAAGTCAAGTGGGCCTTAGAAAGCATCACTACGAACAAAGCTAGTGGGGGGTGATGGAATTCCAGTTGAGCGGTTTCAAATCCTGAAAGATGATGCTGTGAAAGTGCTGCACTCAATATGCCAGGAAATTTGGAAAACTCAGCAGTGGTCACACGACTGGAAAAGGTCAGTTTTCATTCCAATTCCAAAGAAAGGCAATGCAAAAGAATGCTCAAACTACCACACAGTTGCACTCATCTCACATGCTAGTAAAGTAATGCTCAAAATTCTCCAAGCCAGGCTTCAGCAATACATGAACCATGACCTCCCTGATGTTCAAGCTGGTTTTAGAAAAGGCAGAGGAACCAGAGCTGAAATTGCCAACATCCGCTAGATCATGGAAAAAGCAAGAGAGTTCGAGAAAAACATCTATTTCTGCTTTATTGACTATGCCAAAGCCATTGACTGTGTGGATCACAAAAAACTGTGGACAATTCTGAGAGAGATGGGAATACCAGACCACCTAACCTGCCTCTTGAGAAATCTGTATGCAGTTCAGGAAACAACAGTTAGAACTGGACATGGAACAACAGATTGGTTCCAAATAGGAAAAGGAGTACGTCAAGGCTGTATATTGTCACCCTGCTTATTTAACGTCTATGCAGAGTACGTCATGAGAAATGCTGGACTGGAAGAAACACAAGCTGGAATCAAGATTGCTGGAAGAAATATCAAACACCTCAGATATGCAGATGACACCACCCTTATGGCAGAAAGTGAAGAGGAGCTAAAAAGCCTCTTGATGAAAGTGAAAGAGAAGAGTGAAAAAGTTGGCTTAAAGCTCAACATTCAGAAAAGGAAGATCATGGCATCCGGTCCCATCACTTCATGGGAAATAGATGGGGAAACAGTGGAAACAGTGTCAGACTTTATTTTTTGGGGCTCCAAAATCACTGCAGATGGTGACTGCAGCCATGAAATTAAAAGACGCTTACTCCCTGGAAGAAAAGTTATGACCAACCTAGATAGTATATTCAAAAGCAGAGACATTACTTTCCCGACTAAGGTCCGTCTAGTCAAGGCTATGGTTTTTCCTGTGGTCATGTATGGATGTGAGAGTTGGACTGTGAAGAAAGCTGAGCACCGAAGAATTGATGCTTTTGAACTGTGGTGTTGGAGAAGACTCTTGAGAGTCCCTTGGACTGCAAGGAGATCCAACCAGTCCATTCTGAAGGAGATCAACCCTGGGATTTCTTTGGAAGGAATGATGCTAAAGCTGAAACTCCAGTACTTTGGCTACCTCATGCGAAGAGTTGACTCATTGGAAAAGACCCTGATTCTGGGAGGGATTGGGGGCAGGAGGAGAAGGGGACGACTGAGGATGAGATGGCTGGATGGCATCACTGACTCGATGGACGTGAGTCTGAGTGAACTCCGGGAGATGGTGATGGACAGGGAGGTCTGGCGTGCTGCGATTCATAGGGTCGCAAAGAGTTGGACACGACTGAGTGACTGAACTGAACTGAACTGAACTGCTCCAATCACATTGTAAGCACCTGGAGCAGAGGTCAACAAACCTATTTCTGTGAGGCAGATAGTTAATATTTTAGGTTTTGCTGTGCTTTCCACTGTACCATGATAGCAGAAGGCAGCAATAGATATTACATCAATCAATGGGTGTGGCTGTGTTCCAATAAAACTTTATTCACAAAAACAGGCTTTGGCCTACAATTGACTCATGGGTCATACTTTGCTAATCCTTCTAGGGCCATTAACTTACATTCAGTCTTCACTCCCATAGCCTCAGAGCCCAGCTTTCAATATTACCAAAATCCTGGAAGGTGGATAGTGTTATTTACATTTTATAGATATGCAAAATAAGGCTCAGCAAGGCATACTTCACCCAAACACACATAAATGTTGTAACAACTTTCTAGGGCTTCTATAGCAATGCAGCACAAGTTGCAAAACTGCTTGAAACAATAGGGATTTAATCTCTCACAGCTGTGAAGGCTGCAAGTCCAAAATCCAAGGGTCAGTAGGCCAAACCTCCTCCCAGGTCTGCAGAGGAGAATCCTTCCTGCATCTACCAGCTTCCAGGGGCTCCCTGTGTTTCTGGGTCTGGCGCTGCCTCACCCCCTCCTCTGCCTGCTTCCACATGGCCTTCCTCCCTGTGTATTTGAGCCTTTCTCCTCTTATAAGGACAAAAGTCATTGGACTTAGAACCCATCTTATTACAACATGATCTATTTCATCTAATATCATCTGTAAAGATCCATTTCTAAATACAGTCATATTTTGAGGTTCTGAGTAGACCTGAACTTTGGGGAAAAGCAGTTTTAAACTCATTACCTCTGTCAAATGGTATAGTAAGGATTTGAACCTGACCTCATTTCAATGGTTTTTCCACCTGGAAGTTATAGTCTTAGCTACTAAGTTAAACTAGCAGTTATCAGTGATGTTGAATTTTAGACATCTTTCAAGAAATAATGATTTGAGGGCCTCAGTGGAAAAGAGAGCTTAGAATTTTACCTGAGAGGGGCTTGGTCTCAGCCATCTCTTCTGATTTAAATCCTGAACGTAGGGTTAGTGTTGACCTGACAGGCATTTGATACATGTCTTATGAATAAAGATTTAAGACAGTTTCCTGTAGATGTCACTGGCTGGGCAAGGGGCATCTCAGGAGAAGTTTCATAGTCTCTCTAGTCAACATCTCTGGGTGCCAAGCTCATAAGATGAGATTTTTCCCAGTACTTGTCCAAAGCATGCTTTGTCCCTTAGGGAAATGGGCAGTTTCATCACTGTCCAAACAGATTTGGGAAATGCCAGGCCAAACCAAGCAAAACAAATTTTGTTACTGCAGTAAATAACTTGCTTCTTAGCACCTTTTATTTGTTAAGGTACCTTGTGAGTTTCTAAGGAGGAAGTGAAAGTTGCTCAGTTGTGTCTGACTCTTTGCAACCCCATGGACTATACAGTCCATGGAATTCTCCAGGCCAGAATTACTGCAGTGGGTAGCCTCTCCCTTCTCCAGGGGATCTTCCCAACTCAGGGATTGAACCCAGGTCTTCCGCCTTGCATGCAGATTCTTTACCAGCTGAGCTACCAGGGAAATCCTCTAAGCAGGAAGTATTATGCATATTTTTTCTATGTTTATTGGGTATTTTTCGTACAGCACCTTCAGGAACTAATTGTGCCACCCACTTTGGCACATCTACCTTGGGCATTTATTAGCTTACTTAAGTGCATGTAACTCTGATTTTCTGGAGGCAAATATAAAGAAATGTACTTCTCTTGGATTTGAACCCCTTGATAAGGGATGGGATCCCTGACAGAGGGGACACATCGATGGGTATACCATGGCATCAACTAATTCATTGGTCAATTCAGTCTCTCCTTTATTCATTTATTCACTCGCTGATTTCATACTCACTTATCAAAGAGCAGGCAAGGAGTTGTAAACATAAAGATGCTTGAGACCAGACTTCTTATCATTAAATCATTTAGATAATACACATCAATCACCATTTCCTACAGTAATTCTAATAAATGGAAACCTCTAGTAATGGACTGGTGGAACTGTGTGCTCCTCGCCCCGAAAGTCACAGCCGAAGCCCTAATCCTGAGCACGTTAGAATGTGACTGTATTTGGAGATAGGACCTTTGAAGAGGTAATTAAGGTTAAATAAGGTCCTAAGGGTGGGGAGCCTAAACCAACAGGAACAATGTCCTTGTAAGCAGAGGAGAGAGAGCAGGGATGGGCCTGCTCAGAGATCAGGCCACGTGAGGACACAGTGAGAAGGTGGCCAAGGAGAGAGGCCTCAGGAAAAATCAGTCCTGCCAACACCTTGATTGTGGATTTCTAGCCTCCGGGACTGTGAGAAAATAAATTTCTGCTGTTGCCACCCAGCCTGCAGTATTTTGTTACAGCAGCTCTCTCAGATGAAAACCACACTGTTAATTGTTCATTAGGCCCCTACCTTTGAGAACTTCATTTAACTAGTTCTAATGTCTACTGAGGGTTTCTCATTCCTTTTTGACTTCTTAGAAGGATTTCAACAGCTTGATTGTGCACCATGTGAGGACATGGACCTTGTTGTGTCTTCACATGGACAGGCATCAGACAGAATGAACGTGTCCCCTGCATTTCTCCTCTGCTTTGAACATCAATCATGGAGAAATGGCCTAAAACATTCCTCGCAGGAAAAAAGAAAAAAAGAGGACTAGAAAGTATGAGGCACACAGCTAGATGCTCCAAATATGCCTTCTAATTTAACATCCCTCTTCTATTTTGAGGTGAATATCTTTACTCCTCTTCCTAGGGGAACAAACAGAGATCCAAAGAGGACAATGGATTTGCCAAAATCATGAAATTACTGATAGAGTCCGAATTCAAACTCATATATTTTTCCCTCCTGAATATATGCTGGTCTAAGGGAAATAAGGCTAATTTTTTTAAACGAAGAAAAGATGCTGACTAGAGTGTTTTCATCAATTGCTTAATTAGAAGAAAGGGGAAATCTGGCTAGGCAGTAGCAGTTACCAAAAAAGGACTGAAATTGTAGAACTATGCGTTTATTTCAGTGGCATCCTCATAACCAACATGACTATCAAAAAGCCAGGCCAAATGTTAAGTTGTGCAAATAAAAAGAATGATTACAGAGCAAGAGTCAGGTACTGGTCTTGGTTCTTTCTGTGTGTTCTTGATACCGCTATTTAGGAAGGCTAGTGAAAAACCACCAGAATGTCCCAAGGCAGGTGACAAAAATGACCATATTTTGAAATCATGCTACAAGATTGTTGGTTGACTGAACTGGGAAGGTTTACTGTGGAGAAAATTGAAGATGATATGATGGGCATCACAAGGAACAGAGAGATTTTCAGGTAGAAGGGAAATTTAGATATGGGGATAAAATTAAGTGGTAGTGAAACTTCCATTACTGAGATTATGCAAACGGATGTGTCCAGATAGAAACAATACCCCCCTTCATTCAATGGGAGATCAACTAAACTACTAAATTTTTTAAACTTGAATATTTTAGGGTTTTTAAGCACTTATAAATGTCATCATCCTTATCTTCTTTATTAACAAAGTTAGACTTGGAGGGAAAATTAAACAAACAAACAACACCCAAAAAAAAAAAAAACCACCTAGATCCCTTCCAGAACTATAAAAAAATTGGACAGGAGAGAAACATCAAATTTCTCCAACACCATTGCTAAGAGAAATTGTTGCTCAGTTTGAACTCTTCTCTATATTTTTTAAAATATATTGACAAAATTCAGTCTCAAGTACTGAAAGCCAATAACATCAACAGTTTTGAAAAGATTGTCTATTTTTGCCTTTTATCAGCAAGGGGAGCTCATCCTTAATGCTTATCATTGGGCCAAGCATTGAGCAGAAGCTTCTCACAGTAGGCTGTGGTGGAGTGGTTTTCTTATCTGGGATCGGTGTTTCTTGAGAAGTACCTACAGAGGCTAAGAAGTGAATGCATGGTGATAGCGAGCATCATTAGAGGAATCAGAGTAGATAACCATTTGCCAACAGCAGAGAAGTGCAGTTATGTGATAAGATGGACTATCCAGAGGCCAAAATGACAAATTAAAGATTCGCCGTGGTGTGGTGCCTCTGGAGGGGGATTTCAGATACACTGCACAGCGGGACCGCAGAGGGTGGGTCAAGGAAGACAGGAAGACCCAGAAAACCCAGGCTGTTGTGTGTGTCGGGGCGGGGGCGGGGGGGATCAAAATTATCTTTAAAAACTACATCGTTGTGGCTATGAACACTTGATCAGTACATGAGAAAGATACGGTGGAGGGGAGGAAATGCATGCCGAGGCTGTTCCGTCCTGTGCAGAACACCATGGGGGTTCTGATAATACTAATGATCCACGAAGAACATGGGGAGCGGGGATGATGACGATTAAGGCAAACCGCGGAGACACAGGGCTGGCGAGGATGGCAGAGACGAGGGAGCGGGAGAGGCAGGATGAGTCACGGGCCGAGGTACCTGGGCTGGAGCGCGGCGGTGCTCACGCCGGCCAGGGGCGGGGGTAGGGGGCGCGCGGGCCCGGGCCCGGGAGTGGGCGGGTGGGCGCCGTGGGCGGAGCGGCTCGGGGCCGAGCGGCTGGCGGCGGTGTCTGCGAGCTCAGCAGCATCACCGGAGCCGAGCCGCGGAGACTCCGCCTAAGTGCCACCCAAACTCTCCTCCCGCACCGCGGACGCACGGAGGCGGTCGAGCAGGAGCATCCTCGCCGAGCCCCGAGCATCCTCGGCCCCGTGCGCTCCCGCCCCCGCCCGGGAAGGCTGGGCTGCGGGAGGCGGCCGGGCGCCCGCGCCTCGCCAGGGCCACCAAAACAAAGGCGGCCGCCTCCGGGGCTGGGTGCAGGCGGAGGACCATGACAGCCCGGGCTCGCCCGCTGCCCAGTCCCGCCGCCGGGAGGGCGCCGCGGTGAGCCGAGCAGGGACGCGGCCGCCGCCGGGCGTGGATCCGAAGGTGCGCTCGCGCCGAACCCAGGCCATCGAGGAGGGGCGGGCCAGGCCGCGAAGATGTCCTCGGCCGTGGGGCCCCGGGGTCCCCGCCCGCCCACCGTGCCTCCCCCGATGCCCGAGCTGCCCGACCTGAGCCACCTGACCGAGGAGGAGAGGAACATCATCCTGGCGGTGATGGACCGGCAGAAGGAGGAAGAGGAGAAGGAAGAAGCCATGCTCAAGTAAGCCGGCCGGCCGGGCCCGCCGAGCCTCCCTCCCGCGGGCCGTTCCCTGCTGCCGCCCGGTCCTCCCGGCTGGGGGTGGGGGCGGGGCGGGCCGGGTGCTGGGTGCGGGCGGAGGCGCCTGCCTGGGGGCGCGGGCCCGAGAGGCCGGTGCGAGGAGGCGGGTGGGGGTGCGGGACAGGTGTCAGGCGAGGATGCGCTGAGCCCTGAGCCAAGGAACCTGGGGAGACGATGGCTGGGGACCGAGGTGCAGGAGAGGACTGGGTGCGCGGGGGCCACCCGGGGGTGGGATGTGCGGAAGCTCAGAAGAGCAGATGCCGCCCGAGTGGAAGGAAGGGGCCCAGGAGCCGGAGCAGAGGAGGGGCAGGCGCTGAACAGGCAGGAACGCGAGGTGGGGAAGAGCTGCCAGGATAGCTCTTCTTGCCTTGGAGTTGTTGAGCAGGTTGGGGTTACCCCAGCCAAGGGTGCCAGCATTGATGCAAGAAAGATGCTTATTTTGAGTGTTCATTTTGCTACTCATTCATCTCGCAGCCCGAGGTTGGGTCTTTTCTTTTTTTTCTTTTTTTAAGGCAGTTGCCATCTTTGGTAACCTGCCTCCCCAGCTTCTCTTTAACCTTTGATTCAGGGTCTGCTACACCGAAGACCTGTGTGAAGACATTTTCTTCCCCATGTATAATGCCATTGGCAATGCAAAGTTTTTAACAATGGGAGAAGCTGATGGGTACCCTGGCCTGAATAAAATACAGATTCCTCCTTACTGGTTTCCAGGGGAGCGCCAGGGCCTGCTCCTTCCTGGTGCAAGCCTTACAATAGAGGACTGAATCTTTGCACACATCGGCCCTTCTTTAAATCCCATCAGCCAACCCTGCGAGGGACCTCTCTACAGTGCCCCTTTTAGCTGGGTTTGGGGAGGGGACAGACTGGTGGCTGGTGATGTAGGCATGGGTGACCCTGTCCTGCCACCTGCCTTAGTCTCAGGCCAACCCGCCCTGGGGTGCTGGCTTTCCTGTACCTGCTTCCCACCACTGATGATGAGTGGAGTTGGAGGGGACTTCCCCTAGAGGGGTCTCCCAGTATCGGGCAAAGTTTTCAACTTGGCAGTGAGGGGCTTCAGAGCCCGGATGGAGATGAGCTCCTTGCAGCCCCAAGTTAAGGCCAGAAGGTGTGTCCAGGGGCAGAAGATTTGTGTGAAGAGCCAAAAGGGAGCCTGTTGCATCTGGAGTTAGTGAAGAGAGAAGGAAGGATGGCAAAAGGGTGATACCCACCAGAGCTCAGGGCAGCCAGGGACTCTCCCCCGCCCACCCTCGGGAAGGCCTCCAAAAGAGAAGATGCTGCCACAGGAGGGGGGTTTTCCTCCTTCTGCCTGGGTGCAGCAGAGGCTGGCAGGAGAGAGCCGGAGGGAGCTGTGTCCCCGACCTGCTGGGTCACCACCAGCACGGCTGCAGCCCATATTGGGGAGGGGGTGCATTGAGAACAGCTGTTGGGGCCGATCACAGCACACAGGGAGAAACTCAGTCATCCCTGCCCTTTTATGGTAGACTCCGAGAGGAGCCATTAACTCGGAAGGCCAGAGTTGGCCTGGTTCTATGAAGAGCAGCAGGTTTCTAAATTCCCTGTCCCTTCTTATCCAAAACAAAAAACAAAGACTTTAAGCCTCCTCCCTGCTTGAGGGAGGCAGAACCTCCTTAATCTGCTGCCTGTCCCTGGCGCTGCAGGCTTCCCCTCTTCTGAGACTGGAAGTAATGGATGGTGTCTGCTGGTGCTGCTGTCTGTCTGTCTGGTTGTCAGTCCGTCTGTCCTCCCCGGCCGCCGCCCCTGCCACCTGTCCCAGACATCTCTCCTGCCGGACAGGACGCTGCCGTTTGGCTCCCATTTCTTTGGTGTTCGCTGCACACAGCAGGTGGACGGAGGCCTCCAGCCGCCGATGGAAAACATGGGGGGCTGCCTGACGGGGTCCGCCCGGGAAAGGAGGTGCAGGGCAGGCGGGTGGGCGTCACGCCTCTTCATTGGCTGTTTCAGGGCTGACAGAGAGTGAGGGATTCTAGTGGGGAGGGTACATCCTGGTAGTGATCAGATCCTACCGGCTTCTATGGACAAAAAAAAATGAAAGATGCTGTCCAGCTGCTCACGTGGAAAGCATCGTTCCCGCTGCTGTGCCCGCGACTGCTCTCCCGCACAGAGCGCTCCTTTATTGCAAATTCACAAAACGTGACAGCGTGTGATGCTGTCACACCACAGCCTCCGTCACCCCGGGGCCTGAGCACTAACTCTGTCAATCAGCCTGATGTCTTGGCCTTCCTTGCCCTGGCAGATTGGGCATGCTTTGGAATCCCAGTTTGCTGCGATGTAAGTCTGCCCTGTTATCAGCTCACTGGTGGAACAGAGCTGTACTTTTTTTCTAGAAGGCACTTTATGTCTTAAAAACAAGATCCTTCGGGGGTATTCAGATGACACAACTATGTGGGAACGTAATGACACCCAGTCATGGGTGGTGGCCCTTTCTAAACTTTGCATAGAGATAGATTGGAAAAAAGCAGGAGGCTTTTCACAAGGTTTTGAAATAGTTGTTAAATCAGAGACAAAATTGTTAAATCAGAGACAAGTTTTTGTGATAATGCGTGGTCATCATAGCACATATCTAAGAAATTGCTCTCACAACAGGTCCTACAAAGCTAAACTCCTGGTAACAGAACATTTAGACATAAAATTCACTTTAGTCATTACTGTAGAGTCATCCCCTTGGGCTCCCTACCTACTGTGTGTACTCGCTGTTCACAATTTGTAAAATCAGATGTCAGCAGAGAGAAGAGAGAAAACGGATGGGTGAATATGCCAAAGAAATGTTATACAATATCAATTACAATATATTCATGCAGTTTCATGAGCCTTGATTTTATATTACTACTTGAATTTTGTCTTGATAATGTCTTTAAATTTTAATAAATAGAAAAGAATAATGAAGCTAATTTCACCTTAGGATTTCAGAAGAGAAATTCTTTGAAATTTGTAAGTAATTTGTCATAAAAATAATTTGTTTTGTTGGCAAGGTACACTACTTTTAGACACCATTGCCATATAGTAATTACTAGATATAGTTTACTCCTGAAAATAATTTCTAATGGTTTGATTTATTTCCCTGCAAATATAAGGTCTTTCTTAGTCTTAGGGTTTCGAGGTGTGTTGGTGTGGGTATGACTATGTGTTCTAGAAGTTTTTTGGAACCTAACTTCCTCAATGAATACTCCTTGAGGTAACTGTCACCAGACACCAAGAGCCAATATATTACATGGGTTGAAAACTGTGTTATCCTGGGACCTAAATCAAAGAAGATCTTATTAGATCTAAAATCTTATTCCCTTTTTATAAAAGCTTTATAGAGAAAAGAGCTACAGAGTAGCAAGACAAGAGAAAAAAATATAGAAGCAGAAAATGAAAGTGATTGCTAGAGGCAGGGAGTTGAGAATTATGTCAGAATATTTAATAGAACTACTAACATTTATTGAGCATTTACCTCATATTGGCCATTATCCTAAGTGGTTATTGAAGCAAATCCCAAAGAGTTGAACTGTGTTCAAGTTCGATATGTGTGTATTTGGATTCTCCCAAAGAGCTTGTGTAGAAGGTAATCATGTCATCCATAGATCCTTGTCCTGCCCTTAGAGGGTTCCCGTGGTACCTTGAACCGCCTCACAAAACATAGCCCAACCAGGTCCAGACCTTTTATGCTAAGTCTGAGCACAGTTCCTACATGCCACTCTACCCTTCTACCAGGAAGAAGAAACCTGAATTTCATCCACCTCTTCTTTAAGTTCATGCCTGTTCTTCTTTCAGTGTCAGAGAAGGAGTTTGGCAGCAAGTTAGGCTGATTCAGAGGATGAGCGGCTGATTATAGGAGAACCAGGAGCTTCACCCACATTCTTAATAGGGTCTCCCAGTGGAGTGAGGGCAAGGCAATTATCTCCAATTTTAAGGTTATAAAAAGCATAATGGAAAGTCCATTAAAGTTGGATCAAGCATTTGGGGGTTCAAATTTTAGTTCTGCCACTTACATTGTATAAATGTGGGCAAGAAAATTCAGTTGGGATTCTAGGAGGTTCTGTCTTTCTTACAAATCCTGCAATTCATGGTGTGAATTGATTTATAAAGGATATTGAGTTTGGACTTCTCTATCTCTCATAACAGAGAACCTCGCACCCACTAACTCTTCAAACCTCTGTAACACCTACTTCCTTTATGAGAGGAGAGACAAAAGAGGGGGTAGAACCCTTGTACCTTCAGCTTTTTTTTTTTCCTGTTTTTTCTCCTCCAACCAATTATAATATTGTGATTCAAAATTTATCCAGCAGTCTCAATTGGCAACTGGGAAATGAAGGAATGGTAGCAGAGGGCTTCTGGAGTGGAGTGAGGGCAGAGTCCCCAAGAAGGCAGATATCATCTTTTCATGGACATTTGCATAGATTTTCATATATTACACCCCAGAATACTCTTTCATGTTGCTGAGGCAGGGGTGCATAAGGGGAAAAGTAAATATTAATTTGAGAATGCTGCTAAAGCATGAGCAGGTGCTCGGCCCAAGGTGCTGTGTTAAGTAGAAAAGTCTGGGGAATAAAATGTACCCTTTCACCCAGAGTTTAGTCTCCTTCACACCCCTAATTGGATAGGGTTAAATTCAGGGAAGATTGTCCCTGAATTATTGTAGTTTTCTGATTTAAGAAAAACCTATGTTAGTAAATATACATACCTAGTACTAGGTACCAAAATGCTTCTGGAGAAAATTCAGAAAAGAGAATCCTAAAAAAGTGAAAGTGAGGCATTATACAAGAGAAGAGAGGGTAAGAAACATAACACTTAGTTCACATTTTTGCCAACCTGTCTTGCCTCTCCTTTACCTCTGAGTATTCTCTCTTAACCAGAAGCGAGGGGTACCACTGCTGAAGTAAATAGATTCCTAAATCTGCAGTAGAATGTGGAAACCAGTGTGGACTGCAGGCACCCCTGCTGACTTGAACAGAAACACAGCATCTTGTGAGTGTTACTTGCTCAACTGGTTAGATGAGAAGAAAGGTTTGAGTTTAACCTATGCAGAAAGAGTCAGGTTCCTGCCAAGATATCAAATAGCAATGTCTGAAATAACATTATTGCCCTCTAACATCTGTAATATGCTGATGAGATTACTGTACCATGGATTGTAAAGCCTGTTGTATTGCATTTCATTTATCTTTATGGACTGTTTTATATTTTTAAGCAGCTTTCTACATGTTGTTCTATGATAGGAGCTGGATATTTTAGAACTTGTCCTGGGAGTTGAATTAAGTTGGCCTGAGGCATATGACGATGAAAGTAATAGAACCCAGAACCCACATACGTGGACTCCAAATCTTTAGTGTTCTTAAAAGTCTTTTCAAAACTGCATCAAGCTGTGGGTATCAGGGTTAGTTTCCCTCTTCTGTCGGGGAAGGAACTTAACCTTTGGTCATTTGGCTGCATACATTACAAATTTTACTCTGCCCCACGCTCATCTCCTGAGAGGGCTATTCTGTGAGTATTCTATTGTTACTAGTTTCTTTTAGTGAAATTTCCAGAACTAACTTGGTTTCTTCCAAACTGTTGCCTTATGATATTTGATCCTAGATCCAGAAAATAAACCTAAAAGGAGCAAAAAGATGTCATGTGAACAGTGACATTTTCCAGCCTTTTCTGAGGACCCCGATCACACTCCAGGCTCTGGATCTGGCCCACCTCATGTGCATCTAGGTTCTCTAATCTGGCTCATTTGCTCACAGAATTCTCGAATCCCTTTGCACTTTCCCACCGTGAGGTTCTCTCTTCTCTCTACTATTGTTATAAATGTTATGTGTTAGGTAGGTTATTTCTAACAAGATATCATGTGATAATAAATTCACCAAATAAGACCACTTTGTCTGGTGTTAGGGTTGGGTCAGGCATTGGGCTGTTGGGTAGAGTAAAGAGAAAATCTTTTGCTTTAGCCAGATGTTGGCTAGTTCCTACCACTTAAGAACTGCCATGGCCAGAAAGGAAGGTGAGCATGAGCGAGTGGGACAGAGCAGTGGACTACATTCAGCTCAACACTGTCATATTCCGTAGGTGTAAACATCGATAAGTTAACCCATCTGTGCCCTGATTTCTTCCGTGTAAAGTCAAATTGCTAATGTCTGCCTTTTTATTTTATTTTATTTTTTTTCTATTTTATGATTATACAGTGGAAGTGAGAAATAGATTCATGCCTTTTTATTTTATGAGGCTTTAACATGATGGTACAGGCACCCTTAAACTTCCAATTGCTGTACCAAGAAAGGTGGCATTATTAACTTTACTGTGTAAAACTATGGAAGATTCCCAGGAGCACCTTTTCCTGTGATGGCTGCAGCTACTAGAGGTCCTGCTGAGACTGGTCCTTATGGAAGAATCCATCTATCATGTTGTGCTAGCTGGGTGGTCTGACCAGGGCTGCAGCCTCCAGGGTGCGAATTTGGCAAAGAGATCGAAGGTAAAATGAGTCCAGGGTTTGACCTGAGGTTATTTTTACCTTCCTTCTTTCTCATTAAATAGCTCATAAATGTCTTTGCAGGAAAAGCAATGTGGGAAAAATGATAAAGTTTGAAATGACTAAAAGGCAACCCTAATCCAAAAACGAGAAGAGAAATTAGCTTAGGCTCATTCCATCATCTTTTGCTAGAAAAAAATTGGAGAAACAGACTGATGATTTTAGTGTCAAAAGATTTAGTTAATTATTCACTGTAAATTAGAATATGGGGCCATATACTTGCCAAGCAGAAGTTCCTGTTTCATGTCAGTTAAGTGTTGGGTACAGAATAGATTTAAATATGGTATGTTTAAATTGAAGAATTTTTTAAGATTCTATGGTGGATGTCTTGGGGTTTCTGTATTTAATTTCTTATGCTTTTATATCAGGCTTATGTACATGTATTATGATCTAAGTAAGTGTTCTTTGGATGATGAGAGGGGAATATATTGCAGAATTGACATTAATTTTTAAAAATTTGTTTTGGTGAAGTATAATGTTGTGTTTTTGCCGTAGAGCAAAGGGATATATTTATATTTATATCAGTAACAGCAAAGTTATTTATATATGTATTATTTTGTATATTTTTTTTCCATTGTGGTTTATTGCAAGATATTGTATCATTCCCTGTGCTGTACAGTAGGACCTTCTTGTCCATCCATACTGTATATAATCCTATATATAGTCGTTTGCATATGCTAATCCCAAATTCCTAATCCATCCCTCTCCCGCTCCCCACCGACCCCGGCAACCACAAATCTGTTCTCTGTGTTTGTGAGTGTGTTTGCGTCTTGTAGATACGTTCATTTGTGTTGGATTTCAGATTCCACATATGAGTGATACCATATGGTATTTTTCTTTCTCTTCCTGATTTACTTCACTTAGTCTGATTAGGCCTATCCATGTTGCTGCAAATGGCATTGTTTCATTCTTCTTTATGGCTAAGTAATATTCCACTGTATATATGTACCACAACTTCTTTATCCATTCCTCTGTTGATGGACATATAGGTTCCTTCTGTGTTCTGGGTATTGTGACTAATGCTGTAGTGAATATTCAGATGCATATATCTTTTCAAATTATGGTCTTCTCTGGGTATTTGTGGGGCTTCTCTTGTGGCTCAGTGGTAAAGAATCAGCTTGCAGTTTAGGAGAAGCAGATTCAATCCCTGGGTGGGGAGAGGCCCTGAAGAAGAAAATGATGACCCACTCCAGTATTGGTGCCGGGAGAATCCCACAGACATAAAACCCTCGGTCACAAAGAGTTGGACACGACTGATCTGAGCACACATGCACTAAATATGTGCCCAGGAGTGGGGTTGCTGGATCATATGGTAATTCTATGTTTAGTTTTTTGAGAAATCTCCATACTGTTCTCTAGAGTGGCTACACCAATTTACATTGCCACCAACAGTGTAGGAGAGTTCCATTTTTCTCCACATCTTCTCCAGCATTTATCATTTTTAGACCTTTTAATGATGGCCCTTCTGACCAGTGCTAGGAGATAACCTCATTGTAGCCTTGATTTGCATTTCTCTGATAGTTCGTGATACTGAGCATCTTTCCATGTGCCTATTGGACATTTACATGTCTTCTTTGGAGAAATGTCTATTTAGGTCTGCAGAATTAGCTTTAGATATTCTGTAATCTGTTGCTAACTTGTGAAAACTTTTCATACACATGAACATTTATTTAACTATAAAATAAAATATTAAAAAGGAAAGTAGTTATTTATGTTCGCTTGCCCAGGACAGTAACTGTTGATGCCAATTTCTTCCTATAATTAGAGCTAGTACCTCTTTCTCTTAATTTTGAATTTCAATCTGAATGATAAATTATGTCCCTCTTTATAGATTTTGCTTTCCCTGAACCAAATTATTCATTTAGAACTTCAGAAAGTCAAGTAATTAATGGTCATAAAATATAGAAGTTAGTAATTATCAATAAGTAACACAGCAAGGTGTAGATGTAGAATCTTGAAAATCATCATTTGGTAAATGGAAAAGCATCTGCTGAGAATCAAGTATTATGTTTTATGGATTCTCAGTGAAATGCTACGTTTAATGTCAAAGGTGAATTTAAAAGTTCAAAACACTTTTCAAATAACAGTAACTAGGAATGCAACTATATGCAGGACTCTCTCTATGAAGATTTTTCTTTGGGACTTGCAAGGGAGCAGCCTTTGGCTTAGAGAAGATATTTAACTAGATTTTAGGAAGAAATATACTGATAATTCCTCTGTATTATATATAGTAAAACAAGATAATTTTATATAAAGTAATTTCATAAAATTTGAAAGCAAATGCTTAATTAGATATGGAAACATGTATAATATCACATAAGAAATGAATCACCAGTCCAGGTTGGATACAGGATCCTTGGGGCTGGTGCACTGGGATGACCATAGGGATGATACGGGGAGGGAGGTGGGAGGCAGGTTCAGGATGGGGAACACATGTACGCCTGTGGTGGATTCATGTTGATGTGTGGCAGAACCAATACAATATTGTAAAGTAATTAGCCTCCAATTAAAATAAATTAATTTAAATTAAAAAAATAAAAAACCATAATGAACCAAACATATATGTTTATCTAATATAAAGTATAACACTTTGCTAATGATTTCCATATTATTTAGTATCATATTTTCTGTATTTCCCATAATTATGCCAGACAATTATCCTCTATTTTCGTACAGCAGCACTCAGTTGTGTCCAACTCTTTGCCACCCCACGGACTCTACAGTCCATGATATTCTCCAGGCCAGAATACTGGAGAGGGTAACCTTTCCCTTCTCCAGGGGATCTTCCCAACCCAGGGATTGAACCCAGGTCTCCCTCATTGCAGGCAGATTCTTTACCAGCTGAGCCACAAGCGAAGCCCGGTTATCCCCTGGGAGATGCCATTATATTCAGATAGAGAAGAGATGTGAATTGAAAACTAATTAAGGTATCCGTGCTGTCTTGTAAGTGTCTTACCAGCTTAGCTTTTTTTCATAGACTTTGATTCATGATCTGTATATTCACAAATGAGGACTAGTGTAGTAGTGGTTATTGATGGGGTTTTTTTGTCTGTATTTGCTAAACTTTATGTACTCTATTAAATGTTCCTGTACCTAAAGCATTCTTGATTGATATTTGAACAGTGTTCTTAATCTCAAGCATATCAAGTTATTTTATTTATTTATTTACATATAAATTTATTTATTTGAATTGGAGGCTAATTACTTTACAATATTATATTGATTTTGCCATACATCCACATGAATCTGCCACGGGTGTGCACTGGGATCAAGTTATTTTAAAGTTGTAAGAGATGAGTGCACAAGAGTCATTTGACACATTTTTCTTGTTTAAACATAGCTCTTAACACACAAGGAGGAGCTCTTTGTTCTGTTTTCAACTTATGGGGTTTATATTTTAGAAAAAAAATAGATGGTATATGAAATATCTAAGGAATTCATAAATCAGTGTATCAGGTCTTTTTAAATATGGAGTATTATCCCAGGCAGTTCAGACAGTAAAGAATCTGCCTGCAATGCAGGAGACCTGGGTTTGACCACTGGGTTGGGAAGATCCCCTGGAGAAGGGCATGGCAACCCACTCTTGTATTCTTGCCTGAGAATTCCATGGGAAGAGGAGCCTGGCAGGACTCCTTTGGGGTCGCACAAAGAGGCACGTGACTAAGTGACGAACACTCACACGGATCCACGTTCAGAAGTTCTATCCAGGTCAGAAAGATTAGTTAGTATCTTAGTAGAAAGAGATGAAAACAAAAGTAAAGTAACCCAATGGCTTTCTTTTTATTTTTCACCCAGTTTAGCAGATTTATCTGCCTTAGCTCTCTCTGTCTTGTAATATATTGAAGCTTAAGCCTTCTTTCCTAACTCTTTCTTTTTCTTCAGAAAAAAAATGATATATTTTACATCCTGTTATCTGAAATATAGGACTATAGGTATCAGCTGGCCAATATACTCTAGATATTAATTTTTTTGGTAAGAGTAAAAATTATAAAGAAATTCTGTTTTGATATTCTTCACAATAATCATGACAATTGTCACAAAACGTGATTTGGAGAAATAAAATAACATAAAATCTTATCTTTAGGCTGAATACTTCAATGTACAGATTCTCTGTTCCCTTGGCAAAAAATAGTGACCTAATATATAGCAGCCTGAAGTAAAATCTTGATACTTGTCTTAAAAAGATTGTACAATCTGAGTATTGTTCCAGACATAAATATTAGAATGGGATTTCATGGTATTTGGAGCTTCAAAGGTCTGAGCTATAATATTCACTGTATGATAGATAGTCAGGTGACTTTCCAGTTCTGCCTTCTAAAAGACAGCAAAGTGGAAGATTCCTGGAGGCACAGGTGCATTTTTAAAAAGTCAAAGTCCAAATGGATAAACAACAAGGTCCTACTATAGAGCACAGGGAACTACATTCAACACCTTGTGATAAACCATAGTGGAAAAGAGTATGAAAAATAATGCACATATATGTATAACTCAATCACATTTCTGTACAGTAGAAATTAACACGACATTGTAAATCAGCTATACTTCAATAGATATTTTATTTTTTTAAGTTAAAAGAGAAAAACATGGTCCTGGCCATTGGGGTCAGATATGGTAAGGTAGGGCATATCTTAGAAAACATGACGTATGTACTTTGGAAAAGGCTAATTAGGTAGCAAGACAAATTGTGCAGAATGAGTGGTGGTTATAAGAGCTGAAGGACTTTTGGAAGCTCCCTCTTGCCTTTCCTTCTATAATTCCATTTCCTTCTGATTTGCCTTCTTTTGTGTGGTTTCTGGTCATGAACTCAGTCACCCATATGTGTCAATGATCTCAAGTCTGTATTACAACACTGAAATTATCTACCAAATCCTGAATTCACATACCTTATCACTTGCTAAATTGTTTCCACCTGGATACCCCATGGGTGCTTCAAACTGAGTGTTATCCTTCATCCATTTCTTGATTTTCTGCATCAGCCCTACAAACACTTGTATGAGTCTTGTCTGTGTGGGTAGATCACCACTGCCACCCCTTACTCACTGTGTTGTCAAATCCTTCAGGTTCGATTGTCTGACTGTGTACACTGTCACCTCAGCATCAGCCCTGAGAGCAAGGTCGTTCTCATCTATGTCTGTCACATAAGCACAGAGCTTGCCATGGGATAGGTACCTGGATTTCTAAACTGTGTGCATGAATGAATGAGCTCATCCAGAGGATGTGGGGCGAAAGAGTCATCTAAGGCTGCTGGATAGATTCATAGGGTATGAGTAGGTGGCTGGAGTGGGAAGTGTATTCTAACTAGGAGAATTCTATCAGCTTATTCTGAAAGCAAAAAAAAAATGAGCTGTGTATTTTGACTATGGAGAGAACCATGTTGGCCAGAATTTACGAGAAGAACACACTGGTTGTTAGATATTACAAGGTGAAATTGAAGTAAGATTTTCAGATGATATGTTGTACTCTTAATTTATCATTCACAGCTTTGTGAAGGACAGCATTCTGACAGTGTTTGAATGCCAGTGTTGGAGGATGTAAACAACACATTTTAAAAAGTAATCCTCTAGACAGACAAGCTTAATGGAAACATTTCCTTTGAATACAAACATTAGTAACTTCAGTGAGCGTTTAAAGCATAATATGGATTCTCTGATTTGATAGTTAGAATTAGATCAGATGATTATGACTGTAAAGTATTGTACTTTTGTAAAGTATTATATTTTTAAATGCTTTCTGGTTAAGTCATCTTCTAAACTTTTTTTAAAATTTGAAATATAGTTGATTTATAATGTGTTGATTTCAGATGTAGAGCAAAGTGATTCAGTTATACACACATACACATATATGTATTCTTTTTCAGGTTCTTTTCCCTTATAGGTTATTATAAAATATTGACTATAGTCCCTTGTGCTATACAGTAGTCATTGTTGATGACCAATTATATATATATATATATATATATATATATATATATATAGTAGTGTGCATATGGTAATCCAATCTCCTAATTTATCTCTCCCCTCCTTTGCTCTTTGGTAACCATAATTTTATTCTCTGTCTGTGGGTCTGTTTCTATTTCTTAAATGATTTCATTTGTATTAATTTGTAGATTCCAGGTGTAAATGCTACATTTAATATTTGTTTTTCTCTCTGGTTTACTTAGAATGATAATCTCTAGGTCCATCTGTGCTGCTGCAAATGGCTTTATTTCATTCTTTTTATGACTGAGTAGTATTCCATTATATATATGAACCACAGCTTCTTTACCCATCCTCTTCCAAACTTGAACCCCTCAAAGATAAGAATCTGCTCTTACTCATTTTCATATTTCCACTGCCTAACCTGGGGCCAGTAAACAGTGGGGCCTCAGTAAGTGCTGCTTGAGCTGAACTGCACTGTCTGCATGCTGAGGACACAAATGCACTTATCTTTGACACAACACAGTTAGACTGAGTTGAAATGTGAATGGGAGCTTAGAGGGTGCCTTGTCCAGGTCTGGCAAATATTCAGAATGCACAGACAACTTCCTGAAGCTAGAACAGTATCGCCGATAAATGTCAGACGCCTCAAAACCCTTCTGCATGAAGTATTCCAGGCCATCAACTGATGAGAGTTGCAATCAAGATAACACATTTTAGCCACTGAATATTTATTCCAGCTCCACTTTTAAGACAAGACAACTGAAGCCCAGAGATTGTTTCCACTTTAATTAGTAATTGGCAAGAGAGTTATGTATAAGACTTGGGGTTTTCGTTCTCCTGGTCCAGTGTTTTTTCTACTGTCACACTCTCTCCCCATGGTTTCATTTTAACGACCATCAAATTCAAATGATTATTTTTTTTTCAAATTCAGTTTGATTTGTCTGCTCTATATGGTTATATCCTGTTATAGAAAACTCCAAGGAAACCCCTTATTTATTTTGATGATTTTGAATTTGGTTATATTTAATATTACTCATAATAAGTAGGTAATTTACAGGGATCAGGAAACACTTTATTTAAAGATTTCATTTTCAGTGGTATTTGTTACAATTCTATTGAAGTTGCATTAATAATTATTAACTGTGATCATTTTATTTTTAATTTTTAATACATCTTGAAAGAGACAATGTTTTCAGTATGCAGTAATTTATTCATGATTCCAAAGAGCTGTCCCTACCATGCATTTGAATTATATACAGATTAAATTCATGTTTTGTTTTATCAGGAAAAACCAGTTGGTCTCTGTTCATTCTGAAAACTTTCCTTGATTCTCTCTCCTCTGGATGTTTGATTTCAGTTAGACTATTGGTTGGGCTTCCCAAGTGGTGCTGGTGGTGAAGAATCTGGCTGCCCATGTGGAACACTCAAGGGACACAAGTTCAATCCCTGGGTTGGGAAGATGCCCTGGAGAAGGAAATGGCAACCTGTTCCAGTATTCTTTCCTGGAAAATTCCATGGGCAGAGAATCCTGGTGGGCTACAACCCATGGGCTTGCAAAGAGTCAGACACGACTGAGCAACTGAACACACACACACAGACTATTGGTCAGTGACCCAAAGAAAGAATCAGTAGGTTAGGGAAGGGGGTGGTATCCTATATATAGATCTGTGAACACTCCCACTCACCAACCCATCTGTACTTATCCACCTCACACCCACACACCTGAAAATGTATTCTTTCTATAAAGTCTTTTTTAAGGAGTTTAATTTTATCTCATTTAGAGAATTGGCATGATCTAGACATTCCTCACTCACTTTTTTGCATTACATAGTTTCATTTATTCATTTTTAAATTTTATTTTATTGTGGTAAAAGTCATATAATATAAAACGTACTATTTTAACCATATTTCCTGTACAGTTCAGTGGCACTAAGCATATTAACATTGTGTACAACTCTCACCATCATCCATCTCTCAAAATTTTCGCTTTCCTAAACTGGAACTCTGTCTGTATTAAACAGTAAGTCCCCATTCCCCTTCCCCACACCTGCCCTTGGCACCTCCCAGTGTTCTTTCTGACTCTATGAATTTGATGATTCTAGGTATCTCATGTAAGTGGAATCAACAGTATTTGTCTGCACCTAATGTATATTGGAATGTACTTTAAGGTTATCTTAAAATGTATGTCCTACAAACAGTTGTTCCTTCTTTTTTCCCCTTGTGCTATACAGTATTTTTGTAAGCACAACCTATCCTGTGACCTTTGCCTCAGTGAGTATTCTGGAAGAAGCAGTACTGTTTCCATATATGCCCACCCTGGCCATAGTGATTGGACTAAAGATAAAAGATATGATCCCAGTCCAGATGATTCATTGACCAACCAAGAACTAGTAAGGTTCTCTTTCAAAATGAAAATAAGAAACAATCAGGGAGTCAGGAGAGTGAGTGATACCCATTCATTTTTTCTTGGAACAGAAATGGATTGAGCATTTATGATATGCCAGGAATTGTACTGAAATTAATAGAATTATCCAGAGTCCATGCCCTTTGCAGGGGGAGATGTATTTCACTTAAGTCAAATCAAAATTAAATGAGAAATTAATGTATCTGATAAATGCAACACAGGACAATACATGAATCCTTTGATAATATAACCCAGGAATTCTGATTGAGATCAGGCTGGCCAAGAGTGGAAGTGACAGTGAGACTGAACTAAGATCTGAGGATGAGGAGGAGTTAGTGAGGCAAAAATGGAGAGGGGTACCCAGCCAGTGAGGGAATCAGAGGGTCTCAGGTGGGGGAGGGAGGGGTGATTCTGAAAAAGGGGAAGGAAACCAGTGTCATGGAAGAGCAGAAAGATGACTTGAGAGGGTCTTGGAGAGTAGAAGCCTAACAACGTGAGGTCTTCCAGGTCATGTAATAGAGGTTTATCTTCATCTGAAGAGCTAAAAGATGTTGAGGAGAGATATGATATAAGCCTAATAGTATAAGATCCATCTGGCTCCAATATCTAGAAATGATTGGATGGAGTACAGGTGTGTGTAAAGACTCGGGGAGGCTATTGCAGGACTCTGGGTGAGAGATGTGAGAAGCAAGGGCTTTGTGGAAATGGCAAAATGTTAGGACTAGAGGGAGATTTGGTATGCCAGAGCCACATCTTTTTTTTCTTTTAATAGCTTGAAAATGGGTTAACTTCTGTCTTGTACCACCAGAAAGGGAGATCCTATATCTTGCCTTGGCTCTTTTGCTTCTGTAGGCTGGAGGTTTGGACCTTAGAAGAAAGATGGTTAGAAATGTAAACTCCCAGTGAGCCATCTCTGCACAGGTACCAGAGATACTACAGATGAAGATGAGTGATTAGATCCAGAGCAGGAGAAAACCTAGGAATTAGCCTTCAAGAAACTTTACCTTTCAAAGCAGAAAAGCAACAGTAACCTTCCAAAGGCATTATAGAGAAGCAAAGGATAAAACTTTGGAGACATTTTGTTACACCAAACAAAAGGGAAGAGAGAATTTCAAGGAGGATAAGGCACTCACTAGGATGCCTAAAATGAAGGAGACTGGCAACATCCAGTGCTGAGGAAGGTCATGAGGAACCAGAATTCTCAATTACTGTCTGTAAAAGCATAGTATGATGCACCACCTTAGAAAACTCTTTGGTAATTGCTGTAGAAGTTAAACATGCTTTTATATTATGACCTAGCAATGACTTATACCATTCATAGAGGTTATAGACAAGAAGTGAAAACATTTCTTTGAAAAAATTCTTTTACAAGAATATTTAGATCAACCTTCTTCATAATAGCTCTAAACTGAAAATAGCCTAGATGTACATCAGCAAAAAAATGAACTAAAAACCTGTGGTATAGTCATCCAATGAAATACTATCCAGCAATGAACAGGAGTAAACCATTGGTACATGAACACACATATGAATCTCAGAAGCATCATGCAGAATGAGAAAAGCCAGACACAAATCATGCAGACTGTAAAATTCCATTTACATGAAGCTCTAGAACACACAAACCTAATCCATGTGTTAGAAACTAGACTGGCATTCAGCTCTGATAGCATAGCTGAGGGGTTGACAGGAAGGGGATAGGAGGCAATTTTCTGGAGGGTTAGAAATGTTCTGTATTTTGATAAGGGTGTGTATTATATGTGTGTATGTACTCCTCAAGCCCAATCAAACTGTACACTTAAGATCTATGCATTTCACTGTATGTAAATTATATCTGAATTAATAGAAAAGGAATTCAGCTGAGACAGACAATAGAGTGAGAACTGATAAATAGCTATTAGAGTCAGTAACAAGAAATACCACTGTAACTTCATAAAATACACACACATACCCGATGAACACATTAATTAACATGGACAAATCTTTCCAGAAGTTTGGGAAGAGGGACATAAGGTATATCAGGGGGTTATGGGAGGCAGGTCCAATGTGGGCCTCCTTTAAATGGTGTTTGGATAGAATATATGTCCATTGGCAGATGAATGGAAAAGGAATTTGTGGTACATATACACAATGGAATATTATTCAACTATAAAAAAGGAAAGCATTTGAGTCAGTCCTAATGAGGTGGATGAACCTAGAGCCTACTATACAGAGTAAAGTAAGTCAGAAAGAGAAAGACAAATATCATATATTAATGCATGCATGTGGCATCTAGAAAGATGGTACTGATGATCCTATGTGCAGGGCAGGAAAGGAGACACAGACATAAAGAAGAGACCTTAAACAGTGTGGGGGAAGGAGAGGGCGGGATGACTTGAGGGGCTAGCATTGAAACATACACTTCAGCATATGTAAAATAGATAGTAAGTGGGAGTTTGATGTATGAGGCCAGGAACCCACCAGTGCTCTGTGACAACTTAGAGGGATGGGGTGGGGAGGGAGGGAGGGAGGAGGCAGGTTCAGGAGGTTGGAGGTACATGTATGCCTATGGCCGATTCATGTTGATGTATGGCACAGGCCATCACAATATTGTAAAGTAATTATCTCCCAGTTAATAACAAGGTGACCAAAACAAAAAAGATGGAAATAATATAGTGAACAAGATGGCTTGAATAAAGGAAGGTGTAAGTTTGTGACTGGAAAGATGAGGGACCTTATATCTGATGGTTTCTATTTTTCTTGAAGTTGGATTGGAGTCATCTTCTGAGAATGATGGGAGTTGGAGATTTGAGGGTGAGGAAGAAATTCTGAAATATCTGAGTTGGAAAGCAGGATTGTAGATTTGCAGAAGTATCCAGAGGAAGCCACATTGGGTCATGTGCAAGAGGAGTCAGTGGTGGGGATAGTTTCAGGTAAAAGGTGTGGTTGCTGAGAAGTGCCTTCTGGCTCCCAAGTGAAGAGACTTTGGTCCTGACCTCTGGGCAGATTCACAATGAGGCTGTCTGAACTCTGGCTGTTCATCTGGATCTTATTTGACTAGGTTTCTATTCCTTCCAGCCTAAAGAAAGCCATAAGTAAGACTTTCTAGTTCTGTTTCTTTCTGCGCTAGAGATACCAGCTATTCTTAAGTCTGCATCTTTAGTTTTCATGCTCTGAGAAGATATTTTCAATTCAGTAATGAGTACATATTGGGCTAGCCAAGAAGTTTGTTTGGATTTTTCTATAACATCTTACAGAAAACCCAAAAAAACTGGTAAACTCAGCATATATATATATATATATATACATATACGTGTGTGTGTGTGTGTGTGTGTGTGTGTGTGTGTGTGTGTGTGTGTGT